>NW_008709110.1:506802-509479 GCF_000327385.1 Lottia gigantea
ATAAGTTTGTAAATGATTACTGAAATACAAGCGGTGGAACTAAGGCCTAGTGAATTATTGAGCAGTATTGAGTGTTATTCTCCATTGAATCATTATAAAGCTCCGATTATTCCATGTATGTACTGTTGTCGATGACGTATCCAATTATATTACATTTTTTGTTACAAAGTGAAACAATGGATTACGTATAAACATTAAAAAAATAGAATTAGGATGTAAACATATTTGTTATGAGGATAGTGTAAAAAAAAAAAATCACCGTTTACCTCGCAGTCCTGACATCAGTGACAGTAATACAATTAGACTGAGATGTTTAATAATAAACACTGTCTATAGACTGAGATATTTAATAGTTAACACTGTCTACAGACCGAGATATTTGATAGTTAACACTATCTACAGACTAAGATATTTAATAGTTAACACTGTCTATAGACTAAGATATTTGATAGTTAACACTGTCTATAGACTGAGATATTGAATAGTTAACACTGTCTACAGACTAAGATATTTAATAGTTAACACTGTCTATAGACTGAGATATTTGATAGTTAAGACTGTATATATATTGGGATATTTGATAGTTAACACTGTCTACAGACTAAGATATTTGATAGTTAACACTGTATATAGACTAAGATATTTGATAGTTAACACTGTCTACAGACTAAGATATTTAATAATTAACACTGTCTATAGACTGAGATGTATAAAAGTTAGCACTGTCTACAGACTGAGATATTTGATAGTTAATACTGTCTACAGACTGAAATATTTGATAGTTAACACTGTATATAGACTGGGATATTTGATTGTTAACACTGTCTACAGACTAAGATATTTGATAATTAACACTGTACACAGACTGAGATATTTGATAGTTGACACTGTATACAGACTAAGATATTTAAAAGTTAGCACTGTCTACAGACTGAGATATTTGATAGTTAACACTGTCTACAGACCGAGATATTTGATTGTTAACACTGTCTACAGACTGAGATATTTGATAGTTGACACTGTCTATAGACTGGGATATTAAATAGTTAACACTGTCTACAGACAAAGATATTTGATAGTTAACACTGTCTACAGACTAAGATATTTGATTGTTAACACTGTATACAGACTAAGATATATGATAGTTAACACTGTATTTAGACTGGGATATTTGATAGTTAACACTGTCTACAGACTAAGATATTTGATTGTTAACACTGTCTACAGACTAAGATATTTGATAATTAACACTGTATATAGACTGGAATATTTGATAATTAACACTGTATATAGACTGGAATATTTGATTGTTAACACTGTATACAGACTAAGATATTTGATAATTAACACTGTATACAGACTGAGATATTTGATAGTTAACACTGTCTACAGACTGAGATATTTGATAGTTAACACTGTCTACAGACTGAGATATTTAATAGTTAACACTGTATATAGACTGAGATATTGAATAGTTAACACTGTCTACAGACTAAGATATTTAATAGTTAACACTGTCTATAGACTGAGATGTATAAAAGTTAGCATTGTCTACAGACTGAGATATTTGGTAGTTAACACTGTCTACAGACTGAGATATTTGATAGTTAACACTGTATATAGACTGAGATATTTGATTGTTAACACTGTCTACAGACTAAGATATTTGATAGTTAACACTGTATATAGACTGGGATATTAAATAGTTAATACTGTCTACAGACTAAGATATTTGATTGTTAATACTGTCTACAGACTAAGATATTTGATAATTAACATTGTATACAGACTGAAATATTTGATAGTTAACACTGTATATAGACTTGGATATTAAATAGTTGACACTGTATTTAGACTGGGATATTTGATAGTTAACACTGTCTACAGACTAAGATATTTGATTGTTAACACTGTATACAGACTAAGATATTTGATAATTAACACTGTATACAAACTGAGATATTTGATAGTTAACACTGTATACAGACTGAGATATTTAATATGTAACACTGTATACAGACTAAGATATTTGATAATTAACACTGTATACAGACTGAGATATTGGATAGTTAACACTGTATATAGACTAAGATATTTCATAGTTAACACTGTCTACAGACTGAGATATTTAATAGTTAACACTATCAACTGGCTGGACGGACCCACAGGTCGACGGAAACCTCGCGTGGACGTATATAAACTGTTTAATTCTTTATATCATATTTGTATTGTCTTCGATGGCTTTCCTAATGTAGCAAAATTCGAGAAAATACCGTATAAGCTACATCTGATTCTAATTTATAATTCCATTATAATAGTTATAATGTGAAATATGATATACTTTGTATGATTCCCAAGAGTAAGTTTTATAGAATATTATATACTGAATACGCTAGGGAAATAAACATATTGCCAAACATGATTATCCATCTTAAATTTCATTTTGTCACTTAATGTAAAATTAAATTCCTTTTAATATTTCAGAGGAAGTGTCTTTGAGATTTTTTTACGTTATAATTGTCAATAAACCAGAGGTGAACCTATCAAATTATATTCGAAGCTGAACAATTTTTTTTTTCGATGATCTGTTTTGTTTAGAGCAACATGTTGTACCATATTATCAATTTCAAATTTGATCACTAATAGTAGTCAAATTGACAAACAAATATCGAACCGT
>NW_008709110.1:537620-538717 GCF_000327385.1 Lottia gigantea
TATTTTATAATTCATTACAGGTGTAGAAAGATTAGCAGGCATGTCACTATCAAATCAAGCTCATGTATCAGTGTCTAGTGATTATTTTATAATTCATTACAGGTGTAGAAAGATTAGCAGGCATGTCACTATCAAATCAAGCTCATGTATCAGTGTCTAGTGATTATTTTATAATTCATTACAGGTGTAGAAAGATTAGCAGGCATGTCACTATCAAATCAAGCTCATGTATCAGTGTCTAGTGATTATTTTATAATTCATTACAGGTGTAGAAAGATAAGCAGGCATGTCACTATCAAATCAAGCTCATGTATCAGTGTCTAGTGATTATTTTATAATTCATTACAGGTATAGAAAGATTAGCAGGCATGTCACTATCAAATCAAGCTCATGTATCAGTGTCTAGTGATTATTTTATAATTCATTACAGGTGTAGAAAGATTAGCAGGCATGTCACTATCAAATCAAGCTCATGTATCAGTGTCTAGTGATTGTTTTATAATTCATTACAGGTGTAGAAAGATTAGCAGGCATGTCATTATCAAATCCAGCTCATGTATCAGTTTCTAGTGATGATGTTGATCATGATGATAACATAGATTCAGGAATAGAAAACGATAAAAACGAACCTAAAGAAAGTTTTGCTGTACCACAAGAATTAAAACAGCATTTTGTTATTACACCTTGTAAATTAAGATTAGTAACTCTGGTTGCTTTTATTCTTTCTAAATGTCGGGTAAGTATTGAATAATTTAAAATTTGATTAGCCATAGCCAATGTGTCATTGTTTTGCTATGATGAATCTCCTGCTGAAAGGAGTTTTTTATTTAGTCATTCCTTGTATGATACATTTACTTATATCAGTGTCTTTGATTGTTTCTTGCTCTGTAACTCTAGGAAGATTTTTTGAGTTATTAATAAATGTATTTTCTTTCCATTACAGTTAAATAAAAATAAAAGTAAAATGATAGTATTTTTATCAACTCAAGATTCAGTTGAATTTCATCATAAATTAATCAGTGATATATTCTGTAAAACCAAGAAAAAGAAAGTAAAATCTAGTAAAATAGAGGATATAGTTGATTCAGAATCTGAGT
>NW_008709110.1:561450-626580 GCF_000327385.1 Lottia gigantea
CTTCATGAAGTCTCCTGGTTTTATCTATGTGCTTATTGATGTCNAGTATGTTGGTGTTGTCAAAGTTGACTTTATGTCCTGTTTTCCTTCCCATAGCAAGATGTTCAGCCACAGCAGATGTTCCTTCATTGCCGGGCTTGTCTTGATGGTCTTTGAGTCGAACATCAAGGGGTCTCTTTGTTTCCCCTATATAAGAGCTTCCACAGGAGCACTCAACTTGGTAGACACATCCCTTAGGTTTTTGGTTGTTGGAGGGATTCAATTTACCACTGGCTCTGAGCAAATCTTTAAGCGTTGAGTTGCCAGAGAACACTGTTTCAATGCCGACTGACTTTTTCAGGATCTTCTTGATTTGGTATGATGCCTTTCCGATGAATGGGATAGCTAAGCGGGTTGATGGTCTGTTGGGATTAGGCTGTTGGTTGGTTGGTTTTGCCATTAATACGGATCGAAAAGCTTGATGTACAAAGGTTGGAGGGTAGTTGTTGTGCAAGCAGAATACTTTCTTGATGTGTTGTAATTCTTGTTGAAAGTATTCTGGGTCACAAATCCTTTTTGCTCTTCTGACCAGCGCTGTGATGGCTGCCCTTTTGACATGTTGAGGGGTGTTGGAATGGTAGTTCACATACTGATCTGTATGTGTAGGTTTCCTATACACGCATGTCTTCAACTGACCGCCTAACCGCTTAATTCTCACATCCAGAAAGGGTATAGAGTCATCTTCTTCTGCTTCCATGGTGAAATTGATCCTCTTATGCTGAGCATTAAGATGCTGAAGTAGAGCTGATGGGTCATCTTCAGCTCTAAGCATGACAAAGGTGTCATCAACTTTCCGGAACCAGCAGATTGGTGAGATCGGAGAGGTTTCCATGGTCTCCATCTCATCTCCCCATGTGAAGTAGGTAGAGGACATACACATCTGAATGAGATCGACGATGCTGTCTGTAGGAAGTGTAGTATCTAGTGGGGTCTCTAATTTAGATATCTTATCTCTTATGATACTCAACACATCTTTACATGGGACATTGGTGAATAAGTCGACAACATCATATGAGTACATCTTCCCTGTGATCTGCAGTTCTTTCAATTTGGTGACAAATTCTTCTGAGTCTTTAATGAATGAGTTAGCTGTTTTTCCCAAAGGTGCCAAGATTCTGCTAATCAGCCTGTATGTTATTTTAAGAATTATGTACCTCTTATTGTACCTGTTAAAATTTAATGTAATGTATCAATAAACCATTTATCTCTTGTGTGTTCTTAATAATAAGCATTAATGTATATATAGTTTGCCCATCACTTCTTCTCATTATGTGCCTGAGGTAGATGGGGGAAACACGTCGAAACGTTGCATAAAACTTTAACCAGTGATTGTTGTTCCATAAAGCTGTGTCTATATATCTTGTGAATATTATATTTTCAGTCCCACCTAAAATAATTCAAGGACCTATACAACAAACAGTTTTAATAGGATTATCAACAAGATTGAATTGTAAAGTAGAAGGTTACCCCATTCCTAGTATTAGATGGTTCTTAAATGTAAGTCATTGATAACAAATTTTCAAATATTAAAGGCACCATGTAAGTAATGAAGGTCCTATGGACTTTTTGATTCTGAGATTTCTGTTTTTTCTGATTTAAATCTCACAAAAAATAGAATGTGTAATTGAATTAAAAACAAAATAAGAGAAATGAAATTATTATTTCAATTCCATGCCACAAATTCCATTTATCATTAGAACTGTATAAAGCACAAATGTAATATGGAATAATAATTTTTCTAGGGAACAGCAATAACTAATAACTACCCTGATGGATTGATATTTTCATCAACTAAAGATTATATAGATATATCTATAGTTACATGGCAGCATGTTGGTGTATATACTTGTGTAGCTTCTAGTACTGAAGGTACAGATCAGTCTACAGCTTTACTACTTCTGAAGGGTAAGTTTTGTTACTTTTACTAGTGAGGTTTGATAAATTCTGATATATTTGTTAGCTTTAACATGTGATAGGATGCAGTCATCTAAATATTCATCAGGGTCACTTTAGTACTACCAGAAGATGTTTATTAGTTCTCCATGTCTTTGTTATAATAACTTTTTAGCAGTTCTTTACATAGGAGTTTTATAAACTCTTTCACTCCTGATATTATGAGGGATAGGGTTGGTATTGTATGAAAAATGACAACTTGAGAAATAGTATATTTTAGCTAATTGTAGTCATTCTAGATTTCTGATTTTTATTCTTCATAGTGAGAAAATCTTATTCACATGTTTTTATCATAGCATTATTTTATTATGTAACTAAAAATATGCATTTCATTTTATTTCTAATATGTTTAGTACCAGTAAGTGTAAATACTATACTAGGAAATAACATAGTACTTCTACAAGATGAAGTCAATCTACGGTGCTCAGCTTATGGTATACCAATACCTACTGTTATATGGAAATTGAAAGGAGAACAATTACAGGTTACATTAGATGGTAGAATTAGCTTTCCATCATTATTTACTATAAGAATTAAATTTGTTACATTACAAGATGCAGGTATGTAGGTTTATTTTGATAATATAGAATAATTAAAGATAGTTCTCTATTCTGTTTACTTGCTACAGGCTGTTCTTGACAGATGGAATTGAAAAATATTATGCTAATGCTGCTGTCCTTGCAAAATGTCTTCATTGCACACTGTATTGCATTGCCCATCTTTATTAGCCTAATTAGGTAATCTAGAACATAATACAATATCATATTCTATGAAGAATGTATGTTGTTATTTTCAGGTCTAATTACATGTATAGCATCAAATAGTATTGGTACCTCACAGAAATCAATACAGCTATATGTTATAGGTAAGTCTTGATTTATACTCCAAATTGATTTTCCTGGTTACATTCTCAGTAGTCTATATTTAACAGATTTTTATTTTTGTTATTTTTTTAAAAAATAATTAATATAATAATAATAAGTATACTGATTATTTATTATAGATACTCCAAAACCACCAATATTAGCTAGTGTTATACCAGTATCAATATCATCTATTAGTTTATCTTGGTTAGATGTTATACAACCTGATTATACCAATATATCATATTATAGAATATATTATAAACAACGGTTTGTATATTTCTATATTTCTATATTCTATGTTTCAATATAGTTTGTTTTCTGTATTAGAATTAAATCTGCAAGTTGATATAATAACTCTTTTTGAAAAGAGTACATAACATTGAGTTATATAGCTCATTTACACTGTGTAGTTTTGACTGTCTTAAATTTGTACTGTTATATCTGGTGAGAATTCTCGTACTGCTTTAGGTGAATAAGTAAATAAGAACACTTTTATTGATATACTACTCATTCCCAAAATTTAACCACTTTTCAATTCAAAAACAAGAATCCTTATCTTGCTTAAAGGAAGGAATAGTATATTTTATTTTTGTAATATTTTTTTCTAAAGATTATTATTTCTACTATTAGATTGGTTTTGATGGAAGAATTTTATTTATAGATTAGAAGAGAATTTTAACTTGTTAACAGATAAACTAGATACGAAACTAAGTGACTATGAAGTTACTAATCTATTAGCTGGTACAGAGTATATATTTACTATGGCTAGTCAGAATGATGTAGGTATTGGACCTAGAAGTAATGCTATATCAGCTATAACATTTGAATCTGGTATGTTGGTTTTTTATTTATAAGATTAGATATGATTATTACATCCATAAGCCCTATTAAAAACTAAAACATGATTCCCTTTATAGGATTGTTCAAAGCGAGAGATTTTAAATTGGTTTTACTGAGACTTCAAGAAAGATCCCTGTATATTTTTTTGCCCTGGAAATATTCTTGATTAATGAGGCAAATCTGCTGATTTATTTTGGTTACTTTTGGAGAGTATTACTATTACTCTGTTAAATAATCACATGCAAATAGTGAATTTGTTAAAAACATATTGTTCAAATCCATTTTGAAATTTTTGGGGGTGATATTGTTTGTAATTTTTGAGATTTTACAAACACTATTTCAGGTCCAACTGAACCCAAGTCTTTAAAAGTTATAAATATAGCACCCAGGTCACTGACTTTATCCTGGGAATTACTAGAAACAACTAATGGTGATATACGTAAATATCAACTACATTATTTACGTAAAAATGGTGGAGTTGATGGTAGGTTTTATTATTGTGTATTTTTATCTATCAACCACAATAGATATATATCTGATTAGAATTAGTATGTTTTAAATAGATTTGTAACTCTACTGTGAATTTATTACTATTTAAGGGGATTCAGATATAGTTGGTCAGTGAAATTACATTCCAGAAGATGTAAACTCTAAAGTACTTTGAATGATATAAAAGAGATTTATAAAAAGTGGTTACTATTATAAAGATCTATATAAACAATGAGATCAATCCAGTTTATAAGTACGAAAAAAAGGAATCAATCAAATCAAAATTTGTGGAATTAAAGAATTATATAAATGCAAAATACTTCGGAAAGAAAAGAATCAACATATTTACATCCTCATGATTTACCATCTATGCAATTGATGTCCATGGAAATAAATGATTTTACAGTTTTTGATCTTGGTAATCTATTTTTGAAGACTGTTGTATTTCAGATATAAAAGTAGTTGATATATTTAGTCCTACAATACCAACACAAGTTTTTACTATTAATTCTCTACATCCCTATACACTATATGAGATAAAAGTAAGAGCTGGTAATATTCAGAATGGTCAGAATATCTGGGGTACATATAGTCTAACATTGGTTGTAAGAACTAAAGTGGAAGGTAAATATCTTTCTGGTTAGGGTTAGGTGAGAGTGGTTGTGACAACAATATATAATTGGAATTACAAAAGCTGCAAATTCAGCTCAATCAGCGACAAATATAGGTTAGGGTTACGGTTTCGTTTTCTGTTTCCCTATCTTATATTGCCTGCTAGTTAATTGATAAATAAATTAAAGATCGAAAAATTAAATAACAGCTACTCAAACGAAAGATCATATTACATGCCTTTACATGAATATGTGGATGTTGATGAGCCCCAGTTTTTATTCAGATTTGATGAAACTTTCATGATATTTCAATGAACTGTTTTGGAGTAAATACCCTTTGACCATTAAAAACATAATTATTTATTAACTTCTCCCATAGGCATTTGTCTGGCAAGCTATCTTTTATTTTTCCAGTTCCCTCATCTAGTCCAGTAGATGTTAAAGCTTTAACATTATCATCAGACTCTGTTCTTCTACAATGGAAGGTAAGTAAACTCTATGTTTTTTTTAGTAATACTGGTTGGTGGCTTTGTGTTTATTGTGACACTAATAAAAAGAGTTTATGAAGCTTGTTCTCTAAATATTTTCACATACCATCCAAAAAATTAGTGATCATACTAAAGAGTTTTGTCTGTATAATTTTCATAGCCTCTATCTGAAGATAATACAAATGGACCAATCCTGGAATATGTTATATTATACAACACAACAACTACCAGCCAATCAAATCTAACATTACAAAGTAGTGAATTATCAAAACAGATCGGAAATCTAACACCCTGGACAAATTATTCATTTCAAATGAAAGTAGTCAATGAAGCTGGAAGTGGTCCCATTAGTTCTCCTGTATTTGTTCAGACTTATGCCAAAGGTATGTATAAATTATTTCTTAACTTTTCATCTGTATAAAAACCACATAAAGAAAAGTCGTAAGACAAATACCAATACTCTCTTAAACAGGAATGAATTTGAAATGAATGTTTCTTCTTTTACAGTTCCGTCAGGTGCACCAAATTCTATACAAGGTGAAGCTTTATCTTCTGATACAATACAAGTATCCTGGAAGGTTTGTATTCAGTGAATTTGTGCTTAAACTACAAATTCTGATTGTATATTGTGTATGTTATATTTATAGATAGATTAACTATTATAAGGCAAACCTTATAGTCACATTTTGGACAAAAAGCATCTGCTATTTTATGAGGATGCCCCCAGATGGTTATTTATAACTATATGAAAAATAACATTAATTTTAGGCTCCAGATAGATCAAGTTGGAACAGCAATATAACTGGTTATATAGTACAATATAGATTATATAACACAACACAATGGTTACAAATAGTTACTGCTAATACTAAAACATCAATTTTCTTAAAGTAAGTAATATTATTATTAAATGATATATATATATTGCATATTATTACTGTTGCGTCATGGCTATATTGTGTGCCGCTAGCCTTAAACAACAAATATAAAGAATGGTCATCAGCTAACTATTTATCACTGAAATATTTTAAGCCTTTTTGGACTCTGTACCATTTTGGGTTCAGAAACAAGAAGCATAAATACTTAACATTCCCTCTCTTCCTAATGGTTGCTAGATGCAGAAAATAGGATGTAAAACTCCATTCATTCCATTTTCCGATGGATGCAGTACTTTCAAAACTGATCATAGGATCTTTCCACATTATTTGTCATTAGAACAAAATGTTCTGCTTGGTACAGATATAAATGAAGGCTATTAATAATCGTGTGTTGTAGAAATATGTCAGTGTGGAGTATATATGAGATACGTGTAGCTGTTTATACATTACAAGTTGTACCTGGTACAGGACCTTATTCTCATATTATTACAGTTAGAACATTGGAAACAGGTAATGTTCTTTAATTTTAGCAGTTCTTGTTCTTCATAATTATTCATTTACAATAATATATATTCTGCTTGTTTGCTCTGGCGAAAAGCACAAATTTTTTTTAACCCTTATGCCTGATGTGATACTCCTCTAGGACAGCAAGTATCAATCAATGGTGATTTTGCTCTTTTTTATAAAAAAAATGTATGTTGTTTAGAAGTATTTGATTTGACATCTTATGCTATTATATATTAATTTGAAAACAGTTCCAGGTTCTGTAACTGGTATTAAATCAGTTATAAGTAATAGTAGTATAGAGTTGTCATGGTTACCACCTGATAAACCAAATGGTCAAATCTTGTATTATATCATACAATATTCATTCCATAATAATACAGGTAGGTGTATTATACAAACTGATTTCATGTCCAAAACATTATTCTGTTCATAAACCTTTGCATTCAAGTAAAAGGAATAATGTCCTTTGACTTATTAAATGTTTGTATATTATTATTACAGATCTAAAGGAAAGGAGGGTAGAAGTAAATGTAACTAGATATACTATAGGTGATATAGTACCAGACAGTCAATATAATATATCTATTATAACTGTAAATACAGCTGGTAACTCAGTATCTATTAACTATACTGTATATACTTGTAAGTTTTTCATCTTTTATATATAGTTTGGTTTAAACTTGGTTTGGAATTTTGTTGATTCCATGTGATTTATTTGAATAAAAAATGTAGGCATATTAGTTTAAAATGACTATATATTAACTTTTTATTTCAGTACCAGTTCATGACGACAGTGATGATGATAATGCTGATATTGTAGACTCAATGACCACCACTGATACAATAGGTGTTAGTAGTAATCGTCAAGTAACTGATGGTGATGATAATGATGGTAAATCAATGAAGAATCTGGCAGTGATAGTGGGTGGTGGTCTTACAGCTGGTATATTTGTTCTGTTTATCATAATACTCATTATTTATAAATGTGTTAAAAAGAGAAGATCTGAAAGAGAGAACTATGGTAAGTAAATGTGGACTTCATTATTTGCAGTTTCCAGAAATCCCTGCCAGGTTCATTTGGAGCAACTGATAGTATATATGAACAAATGTCTAAGATGTTATCAAAGTTAGATATCTTCAAGAAGGTTTTGACCTCCTTCTGAATGACCACTCATTTCCATTATAAACTTTATCAATATTGTTCCTGATAGATCACATTAATTAATTTGGAGTTTATTGATGTCCACAATGTAGTATGTTGAGTTTTAAAATTTCATCATACCTACACTCATGTTAATGTTAAGAATTGTTCTAGATGTGTTCTGTGATGGACATTACTTGTATGCAGTATCATATCATCATACTAATATTTTATATCAATATATATATGCCCATCATTTAAGGAATAATTTAAGTTTTCTAGTTTTGCTTGAAAGTTGAACATAATAATTTGATTACCTATTTGTTATTGAATACTCTGTTCTAATGTATGCTTTAATCTATATACATGTATCATCTTTTATCTATGTTGTAAAACATTCAAATTTTCTTACTTCTGGCAGCCTATAGAGCATATTTCAATACAGGATTTGTACAAGCGGTATGTATATTGTAGGAAATGATGTCAACTAGGACAAACCATTCTTCAGCATGAATAGATTCACTCTATGTTTTGTTTAGGGTTTCATTTCTGGTTTTCCATCTTATTTGTACCACATTTTTGAATTTTTTTTAATTACTTATTTGAATGACAGCCATTTTGCATCTTGAACAAAAAAGTACTCTCAGGTTAGATGGAATCATTATATAGTAATTTGATTCATAAATGGCCAGATTATTGGTTTTGTAAAATTGGTCCATCGCTGCTTGGTTGTATTTCCAAAACAACGCATTTTTGATTCCATATTCCTTAGTAAAGTTTACACTGTTGAGTTTTGTTGTTTAATTATCGATGTTTTTCTTATCTGTTGTCATTTGAGATTCGTTCTCGGTTCATTTGGTCAGGTTTTTGTATTTTTTTGCCAACACATTTTATTTTTAGATCGAATGGATGTTTTTAAAAATTATATTTCATCATATCTCATCAACATACATGTATAATGAATTCTTAGTTTTACTTTCCATATTTATATTTACCATTGTATATTATACTCATGAGCATCAATATAGCCTCAATGTCTCAATTTCATCGTTTATTTATTTTTTTCAGTAATTACATCAAGCTTTAAATCAAAAAGATTTTCATCTTTAACTGAAAGGTACTAGTATTATTTATTGAAATTATGCAATAATACATTCACATATATAAACTTTGACTTTATTGTGCAGCATTTTTTATACAAATTCAGGCATGATCTTTGGTATGTTTTACTGAATATGACAATATATGAAAAACTACATTGAGGGTTTATTTAATTTTGCCAAAGTTTTTCTGGTAATACTTCTATATGAAATAATTTTCCAGAGATGACAGTATTAATCCAACAGTCAACACACAAACAAGAGAAAGTTATGATCCACAGCAGTCATCTAGCTATAGTAGCAATGTTTTACCACATTCACAACAATCATACCAATATCAATACCAGGTATATCACAATATATCTTTATTATAAAATAATGATACCACAATCTCAATAATCATACCAAAAACAGCATTAGTTATGTATTAATATATCTTTTTCATATTAATCTATTTCTAAGGCAAATTACAGGATTCATTTGAATAAATGTTGGATTACTATGTTTTTAGATAACTGGTGTAGTGAATGAAACAGACAGTAATATAGTAAATAATAAATCACCTAATCAGCTGACTAGAACTGTTAGTTTGCATGAATCAACCACTACAGGTATGATAATGATAATTTGTTACAGGGAACAAGATCAGCTAGAAATTTCACCAATTCAGTAATTATAGTCTTTTAATCAAGAAATATAAATTAGGAGCTCCATTCTCTTTTTCATTGCCTTAACATGAAACTATTGAATGAAATTGATTGTCAACGGATATGAAATTTGATATACTTGCAATCACATGCAAAAGCACTTAAAGATCATACTGATTCTGACTTTTGTAAACCATTGGAACATGAAGCACTAATGTCTATAGTAGGATTTAAGGAACTATATTTTATTTATAATGTATTTTAGGTCTGGATAATCCTAACTATTTAGAAGATGAAGTATTTGCTGCTACATTACCTCGTCCTCATTCATCACCTATTATGTCCTCAGAGGAATTATATGCAAAGGTACATAACTTGTTTTATATCTGAATTCATATTTTATGCCCTTACCTATTTCTAAATTTGTGTGAGTCACAACTCTCTGGTTGATTGGCTGAAAAATGGGAATCTTTTTATGAAAGTTATTGAAGATATTAATTACATGGCTGTAAATTCATTGTTATAATTTTATATTTTAAGATGGGTGATAAGTTAAAGAAGAATCGAATGAAAAGTGGAAGTGCAGCAGCTATTGCTAGATTAAAAAATAGTTCATTAAGTATTTCTAGTAATGATACTGAATCATTAGTTAATAATGATTCTGTAGTAATTTACAATGAAAGAACAGTATTATGATCTAATGTCTCATGAATTGTAAAAGATGAATTTATAGAATGATAGTTGAATAAACAGAATGATGTGATATGCAGAGTTGAATGTCAATTTTAAATTTCCTGAACAAGACACTCTCATTTCACTAATTCACAAGTTTCATTTCATTGGAATTATGTCAATCAGAACATTTCTGGTACCAGCATAATGATCCTCACCAATCAATGGAAACCTGCATAGGATCAACAAATAATTGTTCATCAATGGTCTCTAAAGACCTAGGGTATAATAATAGCTAGAATATCATCAAATATTTACAGAGCTTTAAAAATTTATCAATGCAACTTATACTATACTGTGTTTTACTGGTACTTAACTTACTGATATCTTGTTGTGTGTTGACTGGTATAGTCATAATGTAAATATTACTGTCAATAGACTCTTTTAAATAGGTGTATCTTTTATGAAGGCTTATTTTAGTAGGCTGCTTGAATAAATTAAACATCTTTATAGATCAAAATAGTAGTCAGTATTTTAATACTGAAAGTTATTAATAGTATAATTCAGAAAGTCTTAGCTAATGTTTAATTTTATAGTTAAAATTTTATCAAAAGAGTGCAATATAAGACTGTTGATTTGGCTGAATTTTCCACTGCAATATATTTTTGCACCACAATGTCATTATTACTCGAACATTTATTTACTGACTATGACTAATGAGGGGATTCCTGGAAATTAGTAGTTTGATAACATATACTGCTTAACTAATTAATTTAACTTTTTTCATTCCAAAAATGAATATTTATATTTATAGCGTTGACTATTAAATTGAATGATATCATCCGTATATATTTTGATGGTCCACTAAACTATTATTTATTAATATATTGTTATTTATTTATGAAATTTTTTGTTATATGAAGAATCAATCAGTATTTTTGTATATTTTTTTATGTCCTCAAAAAATAGGTTGATACATACCAATACTGCTTGAGAAAAATGGTCTTATTTATCATCAAATCAAATGATTAATTATCTTTATTTAAAGCACAAATCTATACTTTTCATTTCTTGAAATTGTCTGAAAATTATGTTAAAATGACATTGAAAATTATGATTTGACTAATTAAAGTTTTATTTTGTAATTCAAATTGATAAGTATTTAAATATATGTTTTTATGTTTATTTATACTATCTATGTCTCATTATTGAATGAATATTCATGAGCATTCAGTATTATGACTATGTTACTGAGATTTCTCATGTAAAATGTTTCATTTCAGTATTTAGATATATTATTTCAGTATTCAAAACCTGTGATAGGGTTTGTCGTGTATATATATATATATATATATATATAAGTTATAAACATTTTAGATATATAACTTAATTAATAACCCTTCATTACGATTAATTATACATGACTAAAATGAACACCAGAAATTAGTTAAAGCTATGATAAGCATTGGGCGAGTAATTATAAACAATGGTATAGAATTTTACATAATACCTGGAACAAAAAAGTATGTTGCTTATACGACTGCGATTAAATGAAATTTGTGTGAGTTATTTTAAATATGCAAATATTTTTATTTATAATGCTCTTAGTTAAGTTGCAAAAAATGGAGAATACTATTATTTAATATAACATATCAGATGTGTGCCATAATGTATATTGAGAATTTCAAGCTTTAAAGATAAACAACGACTTTCATAATCATTTAAGATTATAACAAATTTCTTTTTATTTTCTTAATTGTAGAAAATTGAAAGGTGCATTTGGAATATTCCCAAAAGTATTGTATATACATAACCAGTTAAAATCCCTATAAGCAGGATTAGAAAATGAACTTTTTGTACAAAAAAATGTATTCTTAACACTGATGGCAATTTGTTTAGAGGTAGATTAGAATTTTTGGGTGTCAACCCTTTGCATTAATTAAAGTCACCAGAATAGTGTAAAAAAGTTAACATAAAAAAAACATATTATATTATTCTCTTGTGAGCCTAGTGATATCAATAGTTAAAGCTTGTTTAGCTACAGCAGTAGAGCATATAATTATTTATTTATAACTTTATTGATAGAGTCAATTGTTACATGTATCATACACAACATATCTTTTTACATTCCACTATTTATTTAATAAACTTTTATTATTTTTAAACTTGTCTTTATTGAAGCAATGCATATTAATTTTGATTTAAAAACCTTTCATATAGAGAACAGCATTATTCTTGACATTGAATGTGATGTTTTTTTTCTCTCCCATAACAAGTTAAGCACTATTCGGTATATCACTATCAGAGGTGAACTGGATTTTGCATTTAACTACACCTACTTATCACTCGTCCATTAGCCATAAGTTCCCATGGACACTTGTGTCTTAATAAGGTTAGAGCTTTTTTCCTGAAATGGGAACTTCTTTTAAATTCTGGCCATAGACTCATAGAAATCATTATTGGACTTTTCCTTATTTCAAATCATTGCATCATTATGTTTGAGACCAGAGGGTAACAATCTAAATTTGCGTTGTTCACTTCAACAATGAACTTATTTATCCTGCAAATTTCATCAGAAAATCCTTCTGCTACGTATACTTTTAGACCAATCAAATCGTGCCTAATCATTAACTCAGCTAATCAGATTTCAACACGAATTCTGAACTATTTTATAAACCATAGTTTACAGCCTAAGAAATCATGTTCACTAAAATAAAGGAATCTTTAGAAAAGACTCATAAGCTACGGAATAGGACGAATAAATCCACAAAATATCTACGGAAAATCATTTCATAGTTCGAAGCCATCTATCTGACAGGTGAGCACATGGCTTTGTTATTGTTTTGATGTGACGTCAGTTAAAAAAACAGACTTTGATTGGTTAAAATATAGGTTAAAGATTCCCGTTCATATTTCAAAAACATTAATCGGAGCGAAAGATAATAAAATATGAATATTTTAGAAAGTTATTTAAAGAATTTCAGAATCAATTTTAACATAATAAAACGCAAATGCCAAAGTACTGTTTACACGTGACGTAATATTTGTAAACAAATGCACATGGCCAAAGAATGACAGTTCACGGGGAAAACCGGTAAAAATGAATGATGGAGAGTATGACCGATCATCCTTATTCTTATACGAATGCGTTCAATGTTGAATACGTTTTCATTTCAGTAAAGACAAAAAGTTACTATAAAGCCTACTACAGTTGATTGATATTATAAAAAGTCAATCAAGAATTTTACAAAATAAAACACAGTAGAGAGGACAGAAAACATGACCAGAAAGAAATATAATAAAGTCAAGATGATACTGATAATAAGTTGTTTATTGTTTATAACAACAACATCAGCTGTTAAACAAACAAATAAAGAAGATGAAGCACCTGTTATTGGAATTGATTTAGGCACAACTTATTCATGGTATGATTGATTTATATATTATGTAATAGCCTAGTAGATAACACTACAATTCCTGATGGTTTTATATTTCTTGAAACTGTCTGCTATAAACTTGTCATTTCAACATCAAATTTGTCACATAAGTTTCTAGTAATTAAACCATTCTATTTTCAGTGTTGGCATATTTACTAAAGGCCAAGTTGAAATTATTGCTAATGATCAGGGTAACAGAATTACACCATCTTATGTTGCTTTTACTGAAGAAGGTGAAAGATTGATTGGTGATGCTGCTAAAAATCAACTGACATCGAATCCAGAAAATACCATCTTTGATGTTAAACGATTAATTGGTAGAAACTGGGATGATCCTTCAGTTCAAAAAGATAAAAACTACTATCCCTTTAAAATAATCAACAAAAACAATAAACCACATATTGAAGTGACTATAAAAGGTGAAAAAAGGCTTTTCACTCCAGAAGAAATTTCTGCCATGGTTCTGGGGAAAATGAAGACTATTGCTGAGCAGTATGTAGGAAAGAATATCACCAAAGCAGTTGTTACTGTACCAGCTTATTTCAATGATGCTCAACGTCAAGCTACTAAAGATGCTGGTAAAATTGCTGGTTTGGAGATACTTAGAATAGTCAATGAGCCGTAAGTTTGTATTAATATACATGCTGGTATCTGTCTTCCAATTCAAATGTTCATCCATTCAAATTTTGTTAAGTAATAAACTCAACTTTTCATCTTCAGTCCTCTAGTCAAAAAACCATATCATTCTCCTGGGTGACTTTGATGGGGATTTTTTTCAAACTTCAAAATGTACCTATGTGTTGACTCAAAATCATTGATTATTTTTAATTTATTTTGTAAAACCGAATTGAGCAGAGAGTTGTCAAATGTTACTGATGTACATGTACTTCATAAATATACTTTTCTGTTTTGTTACAGTACAGCCGCATCTATAGCGTATGGTTTACATAAGAAAGATAGAGATTTTAATGTATTGGTGTATGATCTAGGAGGGGGAACATTTGATGTGTCAGCATTGACATTAGATCATCAAGTCTTTGAGGTTTTATCAACAAATGGTGATACACATTTAGGTAAGTTAGAACTAGTAAGAAGTTTCTCTTCGATTTTGTTGATTTCTGCTGAACAAGATGTGTCATATAAAAAGGTAACAGAAGGGAAGGCATATCACTTTGTGAAAGTAATTCTATTCAAATATACAAATGGAAGCGGGGCAGGTTTTCTAGTTTTACATTATTGCCCCAATTCACTTTTATGTTACAGTGTAAATTATTATCATGAATGTTTTGTCTATTTAGGTGGAGAAGATTTTGATCAGATGGTAATGGACCATTTCTTGAAATTGATTAAAAAGAAATATGGTAAAGATATAAGAAATAATGTACAGGCTGTACAGAAATTACGAAGAGAAGTAGAAAAAGCCAAGAGAACTTTATCATCCCAACATCAAGCTAGAATTGAAATTGAATCTTTATTTGATGGACAGGATATTTCAGAACCGTTGTCTAGAGCTAAATTTGAAGAATTGAATATGGTAAGAATTACTACAATATTAATGTTATAATTTGGCCAACAATAATTTTCAATTGCTTCTACAACCAAATCATCTCATTTTTGCTTCTTCCTACATAATTAATAGCCTTAATTAACATTGTCCTCTCAAAAGCAAAACATTTCAATACTGCCAACCCTTTCTTCAGTGTAGTAATTCACTGGTCTTTTATTATCAGGAATTATTCCGTTCCACATTAAAACCAGTTAAGATGGCACTCAAAGATGCAGAATTAACAGTAGATGATATAGAAGATATTATATTAGTTGGAGGATCAACTAGAATACCTAAAATACAACAGTTAGTTAAAGAATATTTTAATGGCAAGGTAAGAATCTATTCTTTTTCAAGTGAGCTTAAAGTTCATAAGTACAGTTGCAAAGTGACATTAGGATGCTGACCCAAACATATTGGAGTGACATTAATTATTACATCTTGTATGTTGGATATGACCTTTATTGTTAACTATTATAGGAGCTGTTGTCTGATATGATTTCACTCTAAGTTTTCTTTTAAATAAACAATTCTTTACTTTCAGGAACCAAATCGTGGTGTCAATCCTGATGAAGCTGTAGCTTATGGTGCTGCTGTACAGGCAGCTGCTTTATCTGGAGATCAGGATGTAGGTGATGGTTATGTAATATTAGATGTCAATCCTTTAACTCTTGGTATTGAAACAATGGGAGGTGTATTGACAACTTTAATCAAGAGAAATACACCTATACCTACTAGGAAATCTCAGATCTTTTCCACGGCAGCTGACAACCAACCTGTGGTCTCTATACAAATATTTGAAGGTGAAAGAGCCATGTCTAAAGATAATCATTTTTTGGGTAAATTTGACCTGACTGGGATTCCTGCTGCTCCTCGTGGTATACCTCAAATTGAAGTAACATTTGAAATTGATGTCAATGGTATTCTCAAAGTGACTGCAGAAGACAAGGGAACAGGACAGAAAAATAACATCAGAGTTAGTGAAAATCATTTGTCTGGTGAAGAAATAGAGAAAATATTACAAGAAGCTGAAAAATATTCAGAAGATGACAGACAATTTAAAGAAAAAATTGACATTAGAAATGATTTAGAAAACTCTGTGTATAGTATGTTAAATCAAATTAATGACAATGAATCCAAACTGAGCAAAGAGGATAAAGAATCTATACAGGAAGTCATTAACGCAAAAACAAAATGGTTGGAAGACAATCCATCAGCAAAAATAGATGATCTCAAACTGCAAAAACAAGAATTTGACAATGTTGTTCAACCAATTATTACTAAACTTTATCAAAACTCTGGTCCATCTTCATCTCATGATGAATCAGAGCTATAGAAAATATGAGAAACCTTATTCAATACTGTGATAACTTATAACCTTCCAATGTGTGCCTGGAGAGAGATGGTGTATATGAAAATATTTTATAAAGTGCAATAGTATTGTGAAAGTTTCTAAATAAAAGTATTAGTGAAAGATTTAAAAATCTATATGATAAAATTTGTTACATCTAAGTATTATGCTAAATCAAGTTAACTTTCATTGAACTTAGATAAGGGTAGATTTCATGTCATTAGGTCTACAGGCAAGTTCAGTAATCACTACCTACCTTACACTTCTATATAGTAACTTACATTTACAGTAATAGTAATCCATGTAAATATAGATATTTCTGTAGGCTTTTCATCAGTTTTTCATTTCTAGTGATTTAAATGCCATATTTTGTAATTTTGTGAGTATGTTCAATATATT
Source organism: Lottia gigantea (assembly GCF_000327385.1). Taxonomy (NCBI): domain Eukaryota; kingdom Metazoa; phylum Mollusca; class Gastropoda; family Lottiidae; genus Lottia; species Lottia gigantea. The sequence continues at coordinate 578,415 of NW_008709110.1, forward strand.
TATTGAAAGTTTTTTTACAGCTTTGTACTGGAAAATCTGTAATAATGTATGTGAGTACAAAACACACATATTATTGCAATTACAATGTTGAAATTTGTCAATATTTTAAAATAATTGATTAGAATATTTCTAATAAATTCTTCAATCAGTTCTTAATTGAATTGGCTGAATAAAAAATAATTACATCTGATCTGCCTAATCTATGTGGACAAGTGTGCTGTTAGGACAGAAGCATAAGCCTTTCTATTTAGCCATTACCAACTGTCAAGGAATTTGAATCTACAGATCATGTAGCACACAGGGCCTCAATGTATTGTCCAATCCAAATGTTAGCTCCTTTACGTTGCATCAAAGACGTTTGAAAACATCTGAAGGAATCCTCAGCTAGACATAGACAAGAATGAACCATTCTTAAACCACCACAGCTCCAGAAATGGGTTGGCAAATACTAAAGATATATATGAAATAAGAAATTCAACATTTATTCAATATTCTCATTGAAATATTCACAATACAAGTAACAAAATTATTATGGCAATTTATCATTAGAAATTCTGTTTGGAAACATGTCACTATTCCCTTAGATACCATTACTTTATTAACATTTCACTATATCTTTTAACTTTCAAATATATAAACCATTTTTCTTAAAGCCTAGTTTTTTATTTATATATCTCACACAAATTGTTTCTTGATAGGTCTCTGAAAATTTTACTACATATTAAGTCAACTTGAAAGAACATTTCTGACATTTTAGAAATTATGACATGTCATGAAATTAATGCTTTACCTGCTCAATGTATCACTACCTGATATCATGTATGTAGGCTTTTACAATTACATAAAACATTCTGCTTAAAAACATAATAGCTCAAATTGAGAAATATTTAGATGAATTCAACAGATAATGTTGCATTGTGTATCTTATAATTAATATATGTATTCATGACTATATTAGTTACAACAGAAGAAGATTAACAGAATATTATCAAACATTGTACAACAATTGTTAATATCATAATCTTATACTTTAGAATATTAACAATAACAGTTATAAATCTAAATAGTTTATCTGTGAGTATAAAGTTCTAATAAATTGTAGATCAGTAAACAGATATATATAGCATATACAGCTAATATCAGGAACATTTCCAAGAAATAACAAACTGTAATAATAATAAAAAATATACATATTAATAGTTGTATTAATTGCCATTGTTTTCATCATGTATGAACTTCAAATGTTAAATGGTCAAGTGATGATCATAGGTCAAAGCTATCATGAATATTTGTGAATCCTTTAATGAAATCTTTCTTCTGATGTTTTTATTATTTTGTGTAATGATTGTCAAAAAAGTATATAAAATTTTAAAATCCCCTAATAAAAGATATAGTACAGGACATGACTTCAATGTTTTTAAAATAAGCATGAGAAAACGGACTGTAAGCAAATGAAGTTTGTATATTGATTACTCTTTCTATTTAGATCTTTTAATTACATCTTTTCATAAAAATCAATATTACTCGGCACTGGGAGACAGGACTAAGTCATACTTCTTTTTTTTTACTAATCTGCCATTTCACAAATCAGCTTGGCTCTGGTGTTTCGGTAAAGATGTTATTGTATCTAAGGTCTATATAAATACTAGAATTAGACATGATTTCAACTGTTATAAGCTTTCTGTCTGGGTTAAAACCAGCTGACTGTTGATTAATAATATAGATTATGTAAATGCCTATTATATAATTAGTTATATGACAGATGTATGATAGATTAAATAGAAATAGTTAAATCTGATATAGACAAACACAGCCAGACAGTGGTTATATCATCAGGGGTTGTAACATATTAGTAGAAAAGAACACCAACCAAACTCCCACAATACAATTAAATTACTTTTATGAAAACACTGTAGAAGATTTAATAGTTACATGTTAAATGTTGAATTGAAATTTTCTGTGATCACTTCCAACTGCGGCCCTTATCAAGTCCTGGCCATGATATACCAGTTGTAACAATCAAAGTTAAATTAAAGGCAATGTTCAGCCCTATGATCTATTTTATATCTATATTTTTATAGTAAAGATGAGAAATTTATTTAACAGGAATGTGACTTCCTAAGATATATTTCAGATCCGCAATATATTATTTTAAAACTACAATATCATCAACAAAGTCAATCTAAAAGGTCCTTTTGTAACTGAGGACTGTTTTTTTTTAATAACAATATCCAATAAGATGTAAAAAGATAACAACTAACAGTTTATAACATACAATATCATATAATTACATTTAGGCCCAGTCATTTTCCAAAAAAATGTTTCCAAATTACGATATAATCAGATCAGCCTAACACTCTTTGACTGGCTAGCTCAATCTTATTCTTAACATACTTCTGGTCCTAATATTATCAAAATTTGATTATCTTACAGAAAATATCATAGGCATACCAATGACAAATTTATTTATAGACTTGAAGTAGACCAATAAAAAATGGAAGCAAAGTTTTGTCTTGTTATTATAAGAAAGTTCTGACCATTTTAAGTGAAATATAAATTAACCATTCATCCAGTGGAAATAAGTTTTACAATGCTAAAGATCAGCCTCAAAAACATTTAGTAATTTGAATTCTATGAAATAAAAACGAACAAACAACAATAACTTAAAGGTGAGGGCCTCAAACTTTCTCAGCATTACCACATCATAGAATGAAGAATTCATCTATTCTGTCTAGATACCAGAAGATTCTTGTCATGCTTGGCTAAGCCTTATAAGCTGGAATAAGCTTAGCAAAATAAAATAGAAAAGTAAGACTTTAACAGTTAAATTAATAACACTTACTACATGAAGAAAAAAAATATAGGAAGTCAAACAAATTAAATTAATACTTACAGGATTATTACTTAAATATAACAAGTCAACAACTTTCATTCATCAACTGAACATATTTCAACAACAAACATCACTATGTTCCATTAAAGGATAGTCAAGAGGTTTTCTAAAATGTGTATTGGGGACACTGATAACATCAATTTGCATCATTCCAATTATCGAACAGAAAAGTGTTGATGAGTTCACTAATCACAAAATATGCTTTATCTCATAAGGCCTTTAATAATTTAGGTGGAACTGCAAGAATACATATAAAGAATTTAGAATACCTCTTCACAATCCCTTTAAATACCTCTTAACCTGTACCTTGTTGAATACTCTTAGATAAAATGAAACAAAATCTTTGGTTGAAAACAACAATGACTATCCAGCAAGGTACATGTAGAATATTAATGGAACATAGCCCAAACAAATAATATCTGTACAAATCACCTTTTAGTCCAAAATAACACAAAGTCTCATTAACAATGTAACAGTTTTTAAGTTAAAACTGACACTTCAGGATGTTGTTCTGTCTGTTGCCTGCGTAATTTTGATAATTCCTCTGCTTTTGTACTGGCATAATGGTGATACATCATTTTAACACCTGTTACCACAGATAGTCTAAGTCTTAAATTATAACGAAAAGAATTTTTCTTGTGCTTCACAGCCCTTTTATATCTTACTTCCAAGTCTCTGATTTTTTGATCCAACAAAGCTATTTGTTGACAAGCTCTCTCAAACTTAGATCTCACTTCCATCAGCCTTTCCATTAAAACAGTCTGATCCATAATCAAATTTTATATCAAACAATGGTCTTCTTGTAACAAAACCTTTACGAAGTGGTCATTACCAAACAATATTTGGAATGAAGTGACAAGATTTGTAAATGACAACAGAAAGTCAGCTGTTAAAATTCTATCGTGAACTTTGACACGGATGTAGTTTAATACGGCATTATAAAGAGATTCTTTTCAAGAAATTCCGTCCTTTTCTGGAAATTTCTGCCCTTCAATAACTAAAAACTTCAATACATTACTTCTCTAGTTCACTTCCAACTAAATATCCTAAAAGTTAAGACTTCTTTAAAGATTTACAGTGAATTTTATCAAATATTCATCGGAGGTTACAGCTTGTCTAGAAATAAACATTAACTGATATGAAGACGAGGCTGTCAACTCTAACCTTCAACCTTTCACCCCAAGTAGCACGTGGCAGGTCTACTTTCGGTTTGTTGTGACGGCTTTACGGGTTTCGGGGCTTAATCGTTGGATTAACTATATTATTTACGCTTGACCTGGTAGCAACATTCAAATCAACAGCCCGTTGATTATGTGTGAAACCATGCTTCAATATAAAGTGTTAAAATTTTAATATCGTGATTATTATTGCTTTCTCATATTAATTATACGTTTCTTGCCTACCTACAGTGAAAAGATTGGTCATTAAATTATATAGCTAATGAACTAATTATTTCTTCAGAAAACATGATACCATTACATCTGTCTCTATTCTCGTAACCTATATTTCACATTTTGACCTGACATCACATGTCTAATGTTAAATCATTCACTTTAATGGTTTGTTAAAGCTGCAAAGTCTGGCCAGCATATAACCAAACAAAATATGACTACCGTATCATCAGACAATATTTGTTCAACACAAAGATACCCAAAATTCCTGTAAGTGAAATGGATGAATTGCAATGGGCAATATTTTCAGAGACATCCGTTCCAGTTTAATCCATACCTCAAAATATCTAACATGGATGCTGATTGCTGAAAGCTACAAAGCACTGTGCATGTACATTAAGGCAGTTTTCGGAATATCAGAATATTGTTTTTTAATGTAATTTTCTAAGTCTGCAGAGCATTGCCATAATTGCAGGAATAACACGAAAACAGTTTGTTTTGCAACATTATTTTGCTTATTAATCATGATATCAAAAATACATCTTTACACATTTATGCCCTAAAATTAAAACAACTTTTTTAAAAAAGATTTTTATGGATATTTTCACTTTTAACTATACTTCACAATGTAATATAGCCTTTCATAATATTGTTATAATATCCTTTATTCATTGTCTTATTGCCTGCTTTTTCCAGATTAAAAAATTTAGCTTACCTCCCTTGAATTGTAAAAAAAAAATCATCAGCTATGTCGACAGCTTGACCCCAACGATGTTTTGTCAAAATATTGCGATTCAAAAATAGATCGAAGCAATTCTCATAAAATGTGAAAGTACTCAGATAGGACCAGAATTATCGGGCTATACGAAGGGCAGGTTCTTTGAAGATTACAATTTATTACATTCTGAATATTTTTTTGTGCATCAATGTTTCTGCATTAAAAATCAGCAAATATATGACATGTATATATACGCCTACCTCATGCTTCATAGAAGCCTACTAACCGGTTTCTATCCAGTCGCATTTCACAGTCAAGAGCATCATTTGCCTACAGCACAGGTTTTTGTCAATTCTGACAACATAAACTGTCATTGTGCAAAGCACTATATCTGCTACACAAGACACAATATTTAGCACATTAAGATTTGTCAATTGGGGTATTATTTTGTATGGCTAGAATATCAATTTGGTGTTGAATCTCATAAATTCTGCCTAGTTGAGGGGTCCGTGGGACATAGGGTTATATGATATAAAACAATGGAATATTTATTAGTGAATTTTATTCTCAACTTATTACATGTCATTAGTGTGTCCCTTATATATTATCTACATAGTCGCCATTCTTCTTTATTTTAATGGTTAGGAGCGAAATTAGCTTGGTTTACTTGGTTATTATTGGCATAATAACCTCTAAATCCAGAATCGCCCGTGAAATAACCACCATCATAACCAAGGTTGTAACCAGGATGTCCTACATCATAACTAGGGTGTTGGTTGTAGTTGGGATGTTCTTGTAAGCTGTACTGATTGTATTGGTTGTAATTAACGTTATTGATTTGTGGTTGAAACACAAAACGTCTAACTAAATAGTTGTATGGTTTGGTATTGCATCGGACTTCGATTTGTGGTCGGCCTTGGTGACATTTTTGGCAGACGGTGACGGTGTAACTTTTTCTTCTCTGAAAGTGACCCTGCATACCATTATTTACGGAAGCGACCTTTACCAATGGGATAGCATAGAAATATTGCAGAGCCTTCTGGTAATTGCCTTGTTTGTAATAGTTGTGGACGATGTGATTCTTTTCAATCTGAACTTTTCCTGGGTGAAATGATTGAATGAAGTTGACGTTAGGACGACCATAACCGTTATTATCATGGAAACCATGTCCAACACGATCTGTATTTAGATAGTTACCAACATAATTATTTCCCCCATAACCACCAAAGCCGCCAAATCCACCGAAACCACCAGCTGAGCGTCTCTTGCGAGCAGCGCCATCGGGACCAGCAACTGCAATATAAATGATGGAATAAATATCGATCAGAAATATGTTGTATGGGTTCAGGCCAAGGAGTATAGATTTACACATACTTTAGATTCTATTTTTTTCTTACTCCAAACAACGAGGATGATGAGTTCGTATAAAGTTGATACATATTATTTCCTCGAGCGTATTGTTTTATTTTATGCTTGCTTGTATTCTGATATCATTAATTGTCTCGCATCAAAACAAACCAAAAATATCCATAACCCAGTTGGCCTTTAGTTTATCAAGAAGTCTGATGCTCCTGATGGTAGCCTATCGTCGATGATTTCGTTTTGATAATGGTATAAAAGGTTTTCGAATAGTAGACACACGCCAGTTCTTTTAAGCAACCACAAATAAAATACAATTGTTTGTTTAATTTTCACACTTTAAGTTTAATTCAAGTTCAAAGTTCTGTTTTAGTACATGTCTTACAGCTGACCTAGACTTGTCTGTAGAAGAACAAAACCTGTCACAAAGAGATTAGTCAAAGTGATTTTTTCATGTTTTTGTTTTCTTTCACTTACTCCAGTACTGAATATTGAAACGACTGCACCATTATTTTTGGTGACAATACAATGTAAATATCCAATAATTCCTCATGTGTTTTGACAAGAACTTAAAGTGCATAACAATTTATATATACTTTAAACTTAGCAGATGCAGGATTATTAATGCTTCTCCATTGGTTGCTGAAATAGATTGCTCTTAAACGGTTAAGCAAGCTATTAGTTTTACCTTCAAATAATAATGTAGTAAATAAAGTAGTGAATCAAATATGAATTATTAAAAGAAGATTATATCAACATACCGTAAAGTGATCTGAAGTCATCATTTTCTAGAAACTGACATATTTCACTGAAAGCATTTTTTACGAAGTCGCTGGTGAAATCTTCAGCTAGGACCAGACCTAACGATAGGAGAACGACAACTGGTAAAAAACACCTCATCTTTGTTCAGTTCAGATTCGATCACCGTTCAGAATAAAGCGAAGTGATGCCAAGTGACCGTCCATACCAGTATTTATAATGTGTAAAAGTTGATCATTAGAATTGAAGTAGTGACATGATGTCAATAATCGGTAACATAACGTTACATGGCAACTTGTTGATTCTCTCTCTAAAGACTATTTAGTCAAGACTATAAGGATCTAAGAAGAGGGAGCAAAACAAGGGAATAATTACACTTAGTAAATGTCGTTTCGATCAAGGGTTCCAATGGAATTTGTATCAGGAGACTCGGTTGTCCGGACATTTGCGCTTCTGATATGCCATTTCATTTGGCATGGTAATCGCGTCTATGAATTATTGAAAGTGTTGAAGATAGAGGGTAATTTATGTAAGATGATCTACATTAGGTCAATTTGAGTAAGGTGTATTAGGGGTTAATACGACTAATCAAACGATCGTTGAAGAGCAGAAGAGAGAATGGTCAATATTGACCTCAGGTCACTTAGTTTTAATGACCATTGTTTTAAATCTGACTCTGAATCATCAGTTATTTCCTTAGTACAAAAGGGAAAGACTGCAAAGATATCTTACGGTATTGAAACCACTCATAAGTAGGTCCAAAGGTTTGATTCCACAAATGAAATGTTGTGGATCGGTTTCCTCTGACAATAATAGAAGCATCTGATTGACTATAGGTGCATTACAGAGGAACGCAAGGGCCATGCAATTTTGCAATATATGAGTATGGTGGCTTTCTCCATTGCCAAAGCAGAATTTTCTTTGTATCTTTGTTTTAATATACCTTTTTAGTTGGATGGTTATCTTTTTTCATGGGTGACAATACAGTAACTTATTGAATTACCAATGATCTCCCAACTTCTCTCTATCCAATTACTTGAAATCTTATTGGACTTTTGATGCATCCCATTTTAATTGTTTTTATCTTGGTATTATTTTATTTAATGTTTTAAGCGCGACATCTTTGATTGGTGTAAAACAAATACTAGATTATTTACCAAGAGGTAATGGAGGTAAAATCTACGTTAATTAAATAAAATTCAAACAAAGTCTACAGAACTTGACACTATTCAACAATGTTTCAAGTATCTCCAGATTAACCCCTCGCTTACCGCTAACGAGAAATTTATTTTGGTCTTCAAGTGTCCAACTTCAGTCCTCGCCCATATCATGGCACGCAGTTCACCGTCAAGAAAGACAATTTCAAGTAGATATTGGTGTGTGAAGGACCTCATCTACATTCGCTAAAGTCAGATAGTTTGCATGATTTGATTGTTGTATAATGGTGTTTAATATGAAACTATTGTCGAACCATTGTTCCTCTGGAGGTGGCAGAATGAAGGATCATACAGCTGCAGGATTACTATGCTTACTGCTTTATTGTGGTTTGTGTTTCTCTCAAGACCCTACAAATGGACCGACAGCACTACCACGACCTACAGGTACAGCCAATCCAGCTTCTGGTAATCAAGCGGAATCAAGGACCATCAACAAAACACCACTTTTGGTTCTAAATAATTACAGACCTAGAGTTACATCTGATATATTGAGATTCTTAGCTGATGTACAAACCAGAACCTTAGAGAATGCTATAGTTATACAATCTGAACTCAATGCATTAGGTAAGTTATAATATTCTATAAGAGATGAAGGAATACTGTGAACAATACTTAGTAGTTGTAATAATTGACAAAATCCAAAAAACCCAAGTCCAATTTCAGAGAAGTCAAACTTTTTGTGTATCAAATTATTTGAATCGTGTTATACCTACACCAACATGGCACTTTTTTCATAAATAAATTGTTTAAAAAGTAAATTTTTTAATTTTCTGGAAAGCTTTCTAGAATCTTACTTGACAATTGATTGTAATGAATACTGTTAAATTCTGCTGATCTCGGTGAACAGAACCATAAAATGTTCTTTCAAAATTAGATTATTTAAGTTCAATCTCATAAGCTCTGAAATGCAATACCACCAAATTCTATTTTGGCATTTTTTGGCATTAGAGTTTAATCTTGGACCTGTTGAGATCAAACGTCAAGGATTTTAAGGCAATTTGATTTAGCCTTAATTGACCTTAGAAGTTTGGTTTCAAGATCAGTTGATCCCCTTAAATTCATAGTTTATAAAAATACAAAAAAACATAATTTTTGAAAGTGATTATGGTTTTTCAGCTTTCAATAGACTTCCTCTGGTACCTCAACCAAGATATTCAGACCAGCTAGGATCTAGATCAAAGAGAGATGTTTCAAGTGCTACTGATACAACTTCCAATACATTGCCGGGCCAAATTCCACCTATTCCAGGGATCAATCCTCGGTTTACTGCCTTCGGTCCAAAATCACCAGATGACCCATCTTTAAAAGGCCTGATTCCTCTTCAATCTCTTCCACCAGGAAGCAGACCAGAATTGCCACCAACTGCACGAACACCTCCATTTACACCGGGTCAACCTCCCAGGGGTCAACCTCTTCAAGTTCCACCGTACCAGCTTGAGAGAGGACCACTTGGACAACCAGCAAGCGGCCAACGTCCTAAAATTCAACTAGGCCAGCCACCGAGAGGAGAACCTCCCCAATTTCAACCAGGACAGCCACCAAGAGGACAACCTTCTCAATTTCAACCAAGCCAGTCACCGAGAGGTCAACCTCCCCAATTTCAACCAGGCCAACCACCGAGAAGTCAACCTCCCCAATTTCAACCAGGCCAACCACCTAGAGGACAACCTCCCCAATTTCAACCAGGACAGCCGCCGAGGGGACAACCTCCCCAATTTCAACCAGGACAGTCGCCGAGAGGACAACCTTCCCAATTTCAACCAGGCCAACCGCCGAGAGGACAACCTCCCCAATTTCAACCAGGACAGTCGCCAAGAGGACAACCTCCCCAATTTCAGCCAGGCCAGCCACCGAGAAGACAACCTTCTCGAATTCAAGGTCAACAACCACCTTCAACTAATTTCGGGAGAAGAAACCCATCGAGGGGTAATCGTGTTATACCTACACCAACATGGCGCTTACCAGTGTATAATTATCCCAATAGACAAACTCCTTTCATTAGAAATGTAACAGGGTCTTATCCAGGGCCTACTTACATCCCACAGCCTATTAATTGGTTACAAGAATATCCGACTAGACAAAGACCACCACAGGGGTATCCTATTGGACAAAGACCACCACAAGGATATCCAAGTGGACAAAGACCAACACAAGAATTTCAGACTGGACAAAGACCAACAGAGGGATTTCCAACTGGACAAAGGCCACCACAGGGATTTCCAACTGGACAAAGGCCACCACAAGGATTCTCGAATGGACAAAGACCACCACAAGGATACCCGACTGGACAAAGACCACCACAAGGATATCCTACTGGACAAGGGCCATCACAAGGATTCCCGACTGGACAAAGGCCACCACAAGGATATCCGACTGGTCAAGGACCACAACAGGGATTTCCAACTGGACAAAGGCCACCACAGAGATTTCCGACTGCTCAAAGACCACCACAGGGATATCCGACCGGACAAATGCCACCACAAGGATATCCTAGTGGACAAAGCCAACCACAAGGATTCCCGACTGGACAAAGACCACAACAAGGATATCCTAGTGGACAAAGGCCACAACAGGGATATCCTAGTGGACAAAGGCGACCACAAGGATATCCTAGTGGACAAAGGCAACCACAAGGTTTCCCGACCGGACAAAGGCCACCACAGGGATTTCCGACTGGTCATAGACCACCACAGGGATTTCCAACTGGACAAAGGCCACCACAGGGACTTCCGACTGAACAAAGGCCACCACAGGGATTTCCAACTGGACAAGGGTCATCACAGGGATATCCTAGTGGACAAAGGCCACCACAAGGATATCCAACTGGTCAAAGACCACCACAGGGATTTCCAACTGGACAAAGGCCACCACAGGGATATCCGACTGGTCAAAGACCACCACAAGGATTTCCAACTGGTCAAAGACCACCACAGGGATATACAAATGGACAAGGACCATCACAGGGATTTCCAACTGGACAAGATCCGTCCCTTTCTAATGTAGATAATGATCCTTTTGATATGATTCAGACAGTTGGTACACGTCAGTCTGGTAACCTTGCTGGAGGTCAAACTGGAAGCAATCCAGTTCCTATAGCAACAGTAGCAGGTGAAGACGAAGAAGATGTCCCAATCAACCGTGTTTTATCAAATTTATCAAACTATTACCGAAATGGTTTGAATCTTACACCAACCCCAAGAAGAGAACCAAGCTATGCCAGATCCTTATCTGTACTGAGATCATTCGTAAAAGGAGAAACCTATATGGATAGTGGATATATAGTAGAAAATTTCTATACGTACGGGGATTACGAGTTGGCGAAAGAACACTTCAGATCTTTGCCAAATGTTAATGTAACTCAGCTGAGAACGAACAGATATACTGGCTTCCTTGGTACAATTCAAGATTATCGTGTGACTTTATGTAGAGAGTGTGGTATAGGTGGGAATTATCCACTTATTGAAATTGTAAAATTAAACGAAGTCTATCCTGGTGCTATTAAAAGACTGTTATATGTACCAGGGTATTACCCAGATGCTAATCGACCATTCACTAAAATTCCAGACTCTCCTACTACATTGCCATTATAAATTATCATTGAAATAAAGGTTTTGTGGTTAATATTTAATTTTTATAATTAATTATAAGGGTAATGTCCTTTTACAATCACACATCATGAGGAAAGAAAAACTTCTTACAAATATTTTTGAAATGTTTTATTGCTTAATTTAAGAACTATAGAACTATTTTTCTTATACAAACATGTTCTGGGAGTAATCCAAGGGAATCACATGCCAAAATTAGCATGTTGGCTAGAGTATCATGATAATTTAAAATACATGTAATCTGGAAACATCAAACTACTTATTCAACCTTCTGTAATATTCACAGTGGCGGCTCTGAAAGTTTTTTTTTTAAGAAACATGCATTATTTAATGATCAAAATGTAATAATATTTTGAAGATTACCCTTTAGAATAATTTTTCAAATTTTCTATTCTGTTTCTAAAATAGAGGCTATTTTGGGGCTATTCTCGAGCTATTTTCTATTAGTGCTAAACTCAGATCCTGCACCTTCATGAGGATTTAAACCTTTTCCTTAATTTTCCTGGGAACATCACCATCTGACCCCCTTTCTATCCTTTAAAATGGATTCCAAAAAGATTTCGCAGTGGTCCCCTAATTCCAAAGTTCTGCAGCCGCCACTGACCATGAAAATCAGAAAATATCAGATAATAGGAGATTGTTCAAGATAATTTATTTGCATAACTACCAGTGGTAATGATTCACAGACTGACCTCTATCCACAAGTATCTGAAGTTTCCCATATGTAATGTGTAGCTGCTAAATAGGCCTAGTATTAATAGTAGTTTTTTTATTAGTGTTACTAGACTAATTGAATGACTATGCATTATATTTGGGAAACTTCAGATAACTGTGTTCTATCAGAGCAAATATTGAAATATCAAATACTGTGTTAATGTCATTTATCATCCATTGCAGCAAAATAAATAAAACATTATCCTTTTGTTTTAAATGATGGATTTACATCATATGACATGAACAATAAAAATAACAGAAATGATTGGATAAAAGAGGGGATTCTTTCCCTGTCAAATGATAAAGAAATTAAATGATTATATGGACAATTATACATATGCAAAAGTTAGACTTTATTCTGTTTGATCCTATTTCATTAAAATATATCAAAGATTTTTGATATATTATCTAAATTTAAAGTCTTAATCCAGCAAACCAATTTTATCATTGAAAACTATAGGAATCCCCATTATGTTACCATAGTGCCTATGAACCCTTTCATTACACATTCAATACAATAGAATAAAGATGGAAATGAAAGAGGTATGGTGCTATGTATAGTACAGGTTTGTTGATACAATAACCAAACATATCCCCACCTGTATGTATAAGCTTTCTTCTATTTCTACTATATCAATACAAAACCTCATTTATTCCCATCTTAATAAGTTAATTTTGCTTTAATGAACCTAATTGGTTGAAAACAATATACACTCAACCAATTAAACTTAATGATGAGAATATTAGCTTGCTGGATCAAGACTTCAAGTCTGATATATGGAAGTACTGTAACTTAAAATTAGCAGAATATCTGTTGGAAGCACTATGAAATCATTTATTACATCATTTATTATTTGTGAGGAATATTTTGGGACATAAACTTGTGGATTTCTTTTTTTCCAAAGTATTTTTAGCCCGTTCATTAAAACTCCTTTGATTTGACTCCTAATAGCAGTAGGATTCTTAATTTACCAAACTAATTCAGAGATTAACCCAATTATTTATTATCAGAACCTTTATTTGTTATATCTTTTTAATCAGTTAATTAAAGTCCTGTATTTTTCATATATTTCATATGTCGTAAATTCATAGATCAGTTTATTGATGAAATTCACAACCAATAATAATAACAGTATCTTATACATTTTTATCTTAAAAAGGCACTTACAGCATTTTAATAATCATATTTTTCATGATTTCTTTTCTCGAAAAAACAAATATTGATATTATGTATATAAAAACAAAATAAACTATGAATGAAGTATAAAGAAATTAACAATAAAAATAACTTTAACAAACTTACACACTAACAATTCTCTGTCAGTCTTAACATATAACATTCATTACATACAAACCATTCATTCATCTTATATTATACTTACATTCATTTTACAATCTGTCAGGTGCTTTAAATGCTGTCTTAAATATTTGTTTAATCAACCAAAAGAGCTTGATTTCGGCCTGCCTCATCACTTACCAGAAATAACATTTAATGTTTGGTTGTTCAGCAATTTCATTTAACAGTACATGGAGTTAAGGCTTCAAAGCTCTTATTATCATCATGGAAAATAAAGGAGTATTTAATATATCAACTGGTTAAACAAATCTTCAGACAACTATACCCCTTCAATATAAAATAGAGATGATAATTGACTGTAAAAACATTCTGCTCTTACAATGATACCTTCCATGGTGGGTGATTGCTATTTTATGATTTTATTCAGATTGAGTGCCAAGAAAATGAAAATGAACTTTAAAAAGGTGGGAAGCAAATTATTTATTAAAAGTTTATTCAGTGATTCAATTCAATGCAAATAAATAGGAAAACAAAGGTTTGTAAATATTCTAAAAGACTTGAGGAAAAAATAATATGACATATTTTCAGATTTATCTTTTAACTGCAACACACAATTTATCTGATAGATTTAATCTAATTTTATTCCAATCTGACTAAACAATCAGTGTTCATAGTTCAATACACTGGAGTTTTACATCCTGCTGAATCTTTCTAGTCAACTAAATGTGTTAAAACTTAAAACATATTTTCACAGTAAATGTCAAGAGTGTGCTTCACTGTTCTGTTTGACTATATAATTAAAATAACTGCATATGGAAGTTTCTTTATATATACAGTCAAGAGTAAGATATGAACATTAAAAGAAAGACAATTGGACGGCTTGACCAAAGAATAATATCACAGCTTCACGTGTTACTGAACCAATATTTACACATTTGTCTGTTAGCAGAATATTAACAGAATAACACTAACACTGGTGGTAATTGTGTTTATAACACTGTAACACATTACTTATGTTTACTGTACATGTTGGCATATTCTTGCAAACAGTGAACGGAAATGAGACATACTTTTCTAATATCTCGTTTATCAGTACTATTAACCTCCAATTAAATGGATTGTAAAGAAGTTTTCTTAACTTTTTCTTTGTATTGGAGACATTGATATCATCAATTTGCACCATTCCAATTTTCTGTCAGACATCTGTGGCCCTTTCATTATATCACAATCACAAGCCACTGATAGCTGTGGTAGTGTCTGATTGAAAATTGGAACAGTGAAAATCATCAGCATCCCCTTTACACATAAAATATTTAATAAACCTATTTACAACTCCTTAAACTGTGGGTAAACAAAATTCAGAAACTACTATGACAAAGAAACGTGTCTAATTCTCTATAGAAGTCTTTATACACACAATGACTAGATAATGATAAGGCCCTGAATTATAATGGACTGGAATGTCTTTACATCATTTGAATGTAAGCATGGAATTTACAGATCATTTGATCTAGCTGGTCTAAACCTGAGGCGAGTGTCTGTCTGAAAATAAATAAATGTATGTTATTAATTACTAAATTTCAAATCAAACAATTAATATATGTTTTCTTCATATTTCATTTGATAATGTTTTTATTTTAAAAGCCATTGGCTCCAGTATAAGTTAACCAAACATCATATTAATAATACTGTAAACCAAATACTACCTTTTGGCAGGAATACTGAAAAATGCAATTAAAGCTTGAGACAATATTGGCTTTGGTGACTGAAAGAGAGGAAAAATAAAACTATGAAAGTATTAGGTAAGATAGCTTGCCAGGCAAGGTAATATATGCCCACTACCAGCTGTCAGAAATGATAATGAAGTCTTTAGTGGCTTAATTACAAATTTTCAAATAATCTTAAAAACAGTTCATCAAAATTATACCCAAGGGAAGTAACTTTGAAGCTGTTCATCCGATTATTAACAATTTCGAACTTGATGAAGATTTCATTAACATATACATTCATACGAATTTTCAACAAGATCGAATGAAAACTGCAATCTCTTTCGTGCCTACAAGCCAAATTTGACACATTTTTACTAGATGAAGGGCAGTAACTCCAAAATTGATAAACTGATTGTTACCAAATTCGAACATGCCCGAGATCTCATGAATATATACATGCATACCAAGATCTTATAAAAACTGTAGTCTCTATTGTGCCTACAAGAAATGTGAACAGACTGTCAATATACAATCTAATGACTGACCATTGAAAGAAAAAAACAAGGGAGAAATTATTCTCTTTATGCCTGTGGCTGTCTTTCCAGTGTTGCCTTTTGCACCCTAATAACTATCCTTGCCCATGTCTTGCTATGAATATATATTCCTCCTGAAAACAACTTTCGAACTGTGTAAATGAATACCCTAATACTGGGTTGAAACATTGTCTTTTTGTTGGCAGCAAGTTGGATTTTTGCTTGCCCTACCATAAGATGGTGTGGGCTTGAATCCTCCTCAAGATAGGACAAATTCTGATATCTGTGTCAGTGCTACCAAAAGTAGCCTTTCACCCCCTTATATCTATATATTTGAATGTCACATCAATATACTTAGGGAATAAATAGATAACTTACATCTGCCTGCATTTTTGAGAAAAATGAATTTAAGCTATGAGTAAATGATTCAAAATGAAGTCGTTGGGAAGATATATTGGTTGGTGATATAGATAAACATCTGTAATGTTCAAAACAAATAATTTAGATTCTATGTACAATAATATAGTATGAAATATCAAAAATCAGTTAGGCCTCCCATACCACATATATATGAAATTTGTCTTTTCATTTACCTCCCATGTAGATTCATTGCTGTTGATTTTCATTATATCTGTCAGTTATCAGTACAAATAACTGATTTTCATCTTTTATCAATTATTGGTAAGGATTTGTGTGATAATAGGACACAATCAAAAAAGAAACAGTTATCTTATTTAAATATAGAAGGACTCTACATGCAAAACATGTTTTAAAACAATACAGAAACTAAATTAACTTACAAAGCAAATTGATGGCGTAATTCTGTTATAACTGGTATTATTAATTGTAATATTGAGGTAGAATTTTCTAGATTAGGTAAATTATCACTGAAATTAAATATTTTATTATAATCACAACACATCAGTTCTCAAATAATCTTCAAGGTAAATCAATATATAATAATAAATAACTTGAATTCAAATATATAAATGGTAAATATCTTATAAACAACAGCTCTGTTAAATATTTTTTAGGAAAATAATCCTCACAATGTTGTTTTAGTTTTCGCAGACAAAAAATGATTCTGACTCACCTACAATCATGTATAGCTGACCATATAACTTGAAATCTATCTTGTACACTGTTTAATAAATCATCTTCACTTTCTTCAGACTGAAAATATTCAATACATACATTTATATAGATTTCAAACAATCACAATGTATAAAAGGAAGAACGAAATAATTGGGTTAATTCACTATCTCAAATAGCCCAAAATACCAAATATGCTACATAGGCAAAACTTGTATATACTTCAAAGGCACTATGTGTTAGGTGTGATTAGTATTGAAAAACTTCACTATTCTTATATTTAAAATGGTTTATAATTCGACTGGAATTGAAACAAAAACTGTATGAATTTATTTATGATTTAAACAGACTGATAACCTGATTTTACCAGCCACCAAGAGGTTGTTTGTCAAATTCACTGTTTACAACATTCAAATCTAGTTAATTTCTGCTAACCTGTGATGGTCGGGACTGAACATGAGATTCTGCTTCATCTTTAACTGGTGATAAAAATGTGACAGTTTTAGGTTGACATTTTAACAATAACTTATTGAGATTAGTTTTACTTTCTTCTAAAACTCCATTATATCTAGAAAATAACATCATTTCTCCTTCTTTATTTTACTTTTATAAATCTTAATCAACAATCAAACACAAACTACCACTTTCAAGAACAAAGTACAAGTTTACTTCCATTTTCATTATGAACAAAAACTTCTTAATGATATGCAGACATGCAAATGGGCAGAGGTGCACAAGAAGCCAATGTATAGTCTTTAACAATGAGGTGTGTAACTCTAACGACTTAATTCACACCTTGTTTAAGAAACATTTAATCAAATTGCGATATCGATGGAAAATGAAGGAATGGCCTATGTGCTGTCACTAAACAGCGAGAAATGGGCTTAAAACCGGCCTTTTTCAGAGAAGTGGTAAGGTTAACTTTATCTGAGTATCATAGCTTATTAAATTCTGGAGTAAATAATGTATAATATAATTAGGTTTGTGTTAGTAGGATTGGAGAAGAAGGCTTGTCAAGGTGGAGATGATGTGTGAATAAAGTGCTATAAGTCTACTGATTACAGACCTTTCTCTCCTTTCACAAACAGTAATAAACTCAATAACATTCTGTATTAATATCTTTATAACTTCTAAATCACTCACTGAAACATAGATTATAATATCCTTACATCTACATCTAATCATAGATGATAAAGACAGAGAATGCTAAAAACAGTGATTAGAAAATTATACTGAAACCAGCTCACAGAAAATTTAGCAAATTCAAAAGTGGACAAGCATGCGACAAACTGATTAGCTCTGATTTTTGTCATTCTATGAGACTGTTTAGAGATTAGGGTGATTGAAGAGTAACCAGTTACTATTCAATATAAGGCACTGACACAGGGTTAAAGTTATGTTTACAATAATTGTGATGCTAATATGCAGTGAACTAAATCAAAGATGATCATAACGGTTATCCTATAAATCTTCTTGGACCTAATAAAGAAATTCATTATACTTATAATCTACATTTACTGCTTCAAATTTTCTGGAATAATGAAGAAAAGCGATTAATGGCTGCAGGTATAGAAAGTAAATTGTTTTAGACTATTATATACTATAAAGTACAAAGACAATGAAAATGAGAATATTTAATTCTATTAGATCACTCTACATCATCGGTGGGGTCAAGTCGACCACGAACAACTATATCCTGTTTAGAGTACATTTTTATATTCTTACTGACCTGTATTAAAACGGAGTGAAGTGACTATTTCATCTACTAATGTCTTTTTACGTCTGTCTAATACTAAACCAAATACACCAATCCAATGTCTGGAAAATATTTTTATATTACACTATAGTAGTTCTAAGACTTCATTTTTTATAGTCAAAATTAACAAGATAAAATAGAGGCTAAAATTACTAAACATTTATAAACAAATTATATTGAAATTCAAATCTATTCATGAGATATGAAACATAAATATTGTACATTAACATTCCAAACTTACTTCTGAATTGACTCCATAATATCTAAAGCAGACCAAGGTGGCTTCCTAAGTACAATACATTTCCTGAAACAAGGATATAAATCATCAAATCATTAATCATTCTTAGATCTATACTTAAAACAAACTTAAAAATAAATAAATAACAGGTAGAATACTTGAGTGAACTCTTTGAGAGGCAATAAATTAAAATCAATTACCAAATATTATTGTAAGCACTTTTCATTTCAGTTTCTAAAACAACACTTAAACTTCTTTTAATTTCTTCTTTCACAGTACATAGTATCTCATCAACCTACAATATATTACACTGTTCACTCAATATCACATCAAATTCATTATAGCTGGTTCACTCTTTACTAGTCTGGTCTAAAGACTTACTCACAACAAGATCAAACTGTTTTCAAAATATATATACCCACTTTTAATTGTTTCGAAAAGCATAACTCATGTAAAATACTAGTCAATTTTTTAATTTCATCAATAAGTAATAAGTAATAATTTCAAAAAGATTCTGTAACGATTCTAGAGTGATCACTAGCAAATTCATTGGGCCTATAAAAAGGGCAAGATCATCAATTGCATCAATATATAGATGAAAAGTAAGAGAATATAAATTGATAGTATTTCTTATAACAAATCAAATGTAAATACCAGTTTTCTTTCATTATACTGTTGTTTAGGTATTGTTTTAACTGATGTTTTATGTGAAGGTTTATGTACAACAGTTTCTATTATAGGTTTAGTATTTTTATTAGCAATTGTCTTCTTATACTGTACATCTATAATTAAAATAACATAACACAGTTACACTGGGGATAAAGTCATCTAAATATTTGCTTTTTCAATTGATTAAATCTCAATCTTAACTATCCATAGCACTTTTAGACCGTTAATAATATTCTGGCATGCAGTTATTACCAATATAATGAGGATGTTGATTTTGCTAAGGACTTAACGAAACCATAAAATGTATAAATTGCAGTGGAATTGGATGTAAGATTTTGATTCTAAAGAGTGATACACTAAGTTGAGATCATGTTTACTCTTTTCGAAACCACTGATGGTATACCTCTGGAGGAAGAGGGTGAATAAAATTCAAAACAGTCTTACATACCCTAACTAGAGGATACTTTCTCTTACCTTTCTGTATACTCTTAGTCACAGGTTTACTTTCAACATTTCCATTCAATACAGCTAAACCAGTGAATAAATCCTAAATCATAAAGTAAAGGGCCACAGTTAACTATAAACAGTTTTTTTCTGATACCAAACTTCATTGTTAGATATTAAAGAAATCAATTCAGTTGATCAGTATGTTTGTAAATCTTAGTTTTTTGGTGGACAAGTGTTTTTACCTTCGCTCTGCAACTATTCTATCCCATTTGATGTTCTTATATCATCACTATAAATATATAAAGTGTGCCTGATTCTAAGCAAAGATTATTGTAACTTACATTTTTGGTGAACGCTGAAACATCTGATATTGTGGCTTTATTACATAAGTTGAAGTCATCAGACAATAGTACTATGTTTCCATTAGGATCTATAATAACAAAGACAAGTTTCAACTGAGAGAATTTGACATTTAATTTCAACACCATGTAGACAAAAAAACAATGTCACTAGGGCTCTGATGACTTGTCTTTTCAAATTGGTGGTATGGAAGAGTGAGAAAGAGTTGTTTTTTCTATACTTACATTTATGTGTATATGAAAAACAACACTGTAAAACTCTATCATCATTACATTCTATAGTTAAATTATCTAGAACATGTCGAGACTGTAAATATATCAGTATTCAGTATATATAAATAGATAAGATTAATTAATAATTAATATCATGAAAATTTATGTTGGCAATACGAAATTTGCAACCATCTTATTAGGACATTTTTGATTGTTCTACATTTTGTATATAAATAAATCCCTTGTCAGTTTGATTACAGCTCTGTTCAGAAAAACACATGTACATTTGTAATGAGTTAAAAATCTCACAAACTACTTACATCTGAAGCTGTTTGCCCCAATACTCTAGGATGTTTATTTTGTAAACAAGAATACAGAAATTTTACTGCTTTCATTGCTTGAAACTTGGTTACTTGACTCTAAAATAAACAAAACTGATTTGACTGGCTATCTCAAATATCTCATATCAATAATCAGAAAATTTGAGAAGGAGATGAAATTATCTATTTTATATTCAATTCCATTAGTCCATAACTAACAATAAATACAGTACACTTACCACAGTATGTTTTGATTTACCATCTTTAATAAAATCTAATTCTTGCATTACTACCCATGGTATAACAATAAATGGTAAACCAAAATCTGAATAGATAATCAATAAATCATAATGTTTTTCAATAAAAAAAAAAGTTCTGATACCATGGTGATGAAAAAGTATCATAAGAACAATGTTGCACACCTTCAATGTTTTGACTTATCCATAGGTCATACAAAAGATTCAAAGATTCGATTTTGAATTTGAATTGAACTAGCATTTTTGGCACCTGACATACTGTGGCATTATATAATACTGAAGATTTAGTACAGTTTATCATATCTTATATTAAAATTGCCTCATATTGTAGCCAGCGAGGAATCGAACACAATCAAAACAGTTAATTTCTACTAACCTGTTATTATAGTTTCTGTTAAATTCTGTAGAAATTTCAAACTCTGTACCAGTATATTAGTATCAATTATTATAAATAACCCATCTTTATGTCCTTCTTGTACTTTCTGACACTCACTACTATCTAGTTTTGTTAATGTACCAATAGCCTACACAGAAACAGAATAAGACATTTGGATGTCAAATATTTTAATGGATATAGATAGATATAATAGGATGAGGGGTAAAATAATTTGAGAATTCTACCTTTCTTCTTCAACTTAAAGTATACTTTGTATAAGAATACACTTTTCAATCATTCTTTTTGTTATATAAAAAAAATTAGCTATGTTAATCTTATATTTATGATCTTGTATTTTAGAAAATTTTGATAATCTCAGGCCTCTTGAGCCTGCCTTCTACCATAAAATCAAAAATTCATATTTATTTATTGTTATTTACAGTTCTTGATATAAATAATAACATCTTACCAGTTCAGGAATAGCACTAACTTCACCTCTTACTTCTTGAAGCTGTGAAAGAGAAAATAACAAAACATATAACATGAGATCTTTTCTTCTTTATCTCATTTCAAGATCCAAAACTTGTCTTGAAAATAAGTTTGCATAATTACTGCCACACTGGAACACTAACAATTTAAACATGTTGACATAATAAATCTATAATAGTTCATTATTTACATCTGGTCACTGAGTGAGATTATATTGAAAGCTATGTTACAATTCTTACATCAACTATCATCATTTCTTCTTCTTCTTCATCTATTTCCATCTCTTCCTCTTCATCTTCACCTAGAGTTACTGGTGTTTCTGGTCCAACATGACTATCAATACCTTTAATACAGGTAATATCTCAAGAATTGTACATTATTTATTTTTATGGAAAGTATAGTGATCTGATTTATGTGTGTTTTACATTTTGACATTATAAAAGAAACAAATGTATTTTTCAAGTTTAACAACAAAATTCTACCAGATGGTTCTTAGCCAAACCAATAGCATGGTCATTCCCAGACCATTTTACACTAGGTAGTCTGGGACAATGAGTAAAATAAGGACCCATAACCAATGTCGTGTAACATAAACCACAAAAATGACATTATGTACCATTATGTCATTGACAGTAACATTTAAATCTCCAGTTTTTTCAAAGATCAACACTAAAGAATGTTCATGCTTTTTTTAAAGGTAAAATCAGGATTAATATCAAGGAAGGTAGGATAGTTTCAAGGCTCCACAGTTATAAGTAGTTCATCTGTCAATGTTATGTCAATATTCATTTTGGTCCTGATCAACTGGTGATGAATACAATAATACTATACCTATTATTGAGGGTATCAGTAATGGTGTAGGTTGTATTGTAGTTGTTATACTACTAGAAGAATAACCACTATCTGTAGGCTGGTCAGATGTTAATATAACTCGTCTATCTTTACTACCAGTCATCATAGTGGAATCATCAGACTTACTAGATGTTTTAGATACAGGACTAGGTGGGAAGTCAGTAGGTAACGCTTCAGTTTCAGAGATACTATTTATCCAATTTTGAATCTGATGTTTCTTTGGTGCAGGAAGACCTGAATTTTCACTATTTTCATGTTCACTTCCATCTTTTTTCTTGATTAATTTCAAACGTAGATCACTTTCTGATAGAACTTGACGTTTATCTGGTGGTTCTATTTTGCTCTCACATTTATCTTGAATATACACTTGTAAATGTTTGACAATATCTATGTCTTGTACATGTCTCCTTGACTCAGTGTTAGATTCAGACTGATTAATCACAGTTCTTTTGAGTGTTACATCATCTCCTGAACACTGTCCTAGTTTAAGTTTACAGTTTAATCTTGATAGTGAAGTATTGGATGGAATGTGAACACTGTCTAAGTTTGATGAGTTTTGATGAGTTTTCAGGTCAAATTTGATAGGTGAGTATTTTTTCTTTGGTTTAGGTGAGAAGTGTTCATGTGAGTTTTGTTCTCTTAGATTGTTTAATGTACCACACACTGAGAATGTCAAACTATTTGAAGGATGACTAGATAAGTCATTATCTAATTTTCGCTTTTGAGGTCTTCTTGGTATCAGATTCACTTTCTGTGGACTAGAATGAATACTAGAATCATCACTATAGTTACCTCTAATTGAACTCAGTGCATTGGCCACACTAAACGTTTTGGGGCGTTTTCTGGAAGTTTTAGAATCAGTGTCACTGCCACTTTTTCCTATACTATTGAACACAATAAACTTACAATCGTTTTCTGCTTTTAGCTGTTTAGTTTTATCTTGAAATTCCTGTTCACTAGTTTTATCTTCTAAATCAGATTCTTCCTCTTCCTTTTCTAGAATTTTTTTCTGAAAATCAGTCAAAGATGGTTCTTCAGCATCTGTATCACTTTGACTTGGTCCATCAGAATCAGTGTATGATGGTGAAAATTCTTCATCACCAAGACCAGAACTACCTTGACTATTTTTAGGAGATCTGGAGTTTTTAGTTGGTGTAATGGGGACTACACTAGACTTTCGAAGTCTCTTATTCAATTCATCAGCAGGAATCGAGGCTAGATATTCTTTCTACAATCAAAACATATATATATTTGTTTTACCATAACATGATATCATCTATTGTCTTAAAATTACTTTGAAACTCATAAATATCTCACAATCAGAACAATTCAATTATTATGATGGACATTATGTGACTTTATTTCGCAATGGTAAGTTATAAATATTTGAAATAAAATCAGACATCAAAGCCAACTATAATCATTCTTTAGAATTCCTCATTGAATTCACCAACAAATTTCCAGAATGCATTACTTACCTGTGAAACTAATGTAGGTTGCTCCCATGAGGAGGCGTTTGTTCTAGTATTAAAATAGTACACTCTATCAGGGTATGTTTTAGATGTCTTCACCACCCATCCAAAAGGTAAACATTTCTTGGTGGGTAAAGCTGGCTCTGTTTTCTTCATTTTCAATGATCATATTCAATATCTAGAACAAATAAAGAATCCTCAATTAAAGGGTCTAATGTAGATATATATTAATGAAAGCATATCTTACTGAGCAACAATGTAGAAGAACCAGGGTGGATAAAATACATAAATTTCATGACCATATCATTTGATGCACTGAACAGATTTTAGTGGCAATGGTTTGTAAGGGTTTCTTTTGATGTTTCGATGTGGTATTTCCAGGGATCCAGGTTGGAGGGTCTAGCATTGGAGAATCTAGTCTTTTGAATAGGACAATGAATGGAGGCCCTGAGTACTATTAACAGAATACAGGTGGTGCATGTTACTGATCTCTCAACATCTTTGATAGTGGAGATCGAAAGAATTGAGATTAGGAAGAGTGATCAACTCTCTCACTATGTATGTGCCATCTGAAATGATACCACACGCTTTTTTTTATAACTTTTTGAATGATTTACTACCGTAGTTATTAAGTTACTTAATTGACTTATTCTAGGGTTAAGCTAAGGGTTGGCCACAGTTTTTGGTATTGTTTACATCCCGGATGCGCTGTGATTACATTTCAGTCTTTGAAGTCTCTTCCAACAATCATATATGTAAAAAGAGTAAGCTTATTCTGTATTGACATAATCTATCATACAAAGATGTCCCTCCTTGCAGTCTCTTTCCAACCTATTTGACACCAAAACTGAAGATATTTGCAAAAAAAAAGACAAATAGCATCTTCGAAGCAGAATCTAAAAAGTGAATGGTCATTTTACAAGATTCTTGTGAAAAAGTTTAGACCTTGGGCTTGGCTTGACAGAGAATCAGAGATATACAGTGGTGTAACCTATTTTCGTGGATATAAGGATTCAACACCGAATTTCGTCAAAATTAAAAAAACAAAAAAAAATTTTTATGTCTTAGATGTTTCCTCAGATATTCTACAAAATAATTAAAATTGGTTTATTTCGATTTTCTTTATGAATCCTTCACTTTGACCCATATTTCATGAGCAACCAACTCGGCAACGGCGTCAGAGGGCGTCACCTATTTTCGTGTACAATGTTTGAACTATAAATAAGTCTAGAAAACCACGTTGTATGGATACCGGGTGGTATAATTAACTTCTCTTAGTATTTATCTTTAATATCAATTCATTATAACTAGTGACAATTCCTTGAAAGAACCACGATTTAAAAAAAAAATAGTGACTGACAATATAAGATACGTAGCGTGATTTATTGATAAAAGTCTCTGAAACAACATAAGAATATGGTCCACTTTGTGTTCCATAGATATTTTCTGCTGACACGAAATCCGGTAGTTGATCATTTAATTTTATTTAATGTAAAATGGGGCAGTCCAAGGCAAGGAGGAGGCAACTCTTTAGTCCTTGAGTCTTTCCATTTGTCAACATTCCCGCTGATTACACGAAATCAAGCATGTCAGCTGGTTGACCTACTGTAATATGTATCAGCTACTGATCGATTACAGATATAGTTCAAAATAGTTGAAAATTACTAAAACAATCATCACAATAAAGTCGAACACGTTGCTGCAGCAAAAAGTTTCCAATTTTGGCATTGTACAATTATTGACTTGATTATCATAAGAAAAACGAAACAAAAAGTAAAATACAAGCACCATTTGAATTGGTATTCTAAAATCAACACCAAAATAGTCGTCCTATCTGAATACGATTGGGCCTACCACGTCATCGATATTTACATATTGTGAATATTATTATATTTTATGGTTTTATTGCATTTTTTTTGTTTACAGGATTTCAGCTTTTGAGAGCCTATTATTGTTTGTCGCCATTTTATTCAATTTTTCTGATATCTATCAAAACCCCAAAAATATTATCAAAAATATTTGTTTTCAACACAGAACATAAATGAAATACAGAAGAAGATCTAAAACATTTGTATAGTGTAAATAAATGTTGTATATAACTTTTACGACATATGAAAATAAGCAAAATGGCCGGCTTTAGTGAATGTTCAGATTTGTGCCACATGAAATAAACAAATACAGCTACACAGATGTACCAATAGTTTTGTCGTGATGTCTTCTTCATACAGGAAAGAGCATCTTTCCATAAATTTGGGATTTGACCCTGTGCAACAATATGATAGCAACAAATCTAAAAGGAAATCAATCATAAGGGTTTGTGGTTTTGAATACACATTTTTTTTACAGATCATTATATATTCTCAAAGAACATTGACATGAATGGTTCATGACAATTTTGATAATATGTCCGCCTTATCTGGCTTTAATATCTATTGTGAAAATGTCATTCAGATCTGCTGTCAATCAAAATCAAATATAAAGAAGGATATCTTCGATGATATTATTTTATTCATATCTGTTATATGAACTAGTGCCTTATATACAGTCGAGTAACCTAATTTCGTGGAAACCTATTATTCGTGGATTTCCAGAAAGGATTAATAATTTACATGAGCGACCTTGCGCGACCTTCGCATTAGTTTGTTTTAATAAACATGGGTTTTCTCTACAATATCAGCTAGTAGAATGAATCCAGTAGTTTCAAGCAAGGTAAAATGTATTAATGTATACTTTGACAAATACAAAATGGCGGATTTCAGTTATTACCAAACGTCACTATTTTTTATCGGCCGAATTTCCTTATAATCCCTAGCCGTAATCTGAATTCCAAGTGTCGTCTGCTAGAATGTAGTCCAATGAATGAAGTCACGTGATCAAGTAGCGGATTCCGTGTAAGCAGAAAATTTCTATGGAACACAAAGTGGACCATATTCTTATGTAGTTTCAGTGACTTTTAGCAATAAATCACGCTACGTATCTTATTTTGTCAGTCACTATTTTTTTTTTAAAATCGTGGTTCTTTGAAGGAATTGTCACTAGTTATAATGAATTGATATTAAAGATAAATACTAAGAGAAGTTAATTATACCACCCGGTATCAATACAACGTGTTTTTCTAGATTTATTTATAGTTCAAACATTGTACACGAAAATAGGTGACGCATTCTGCCGCCGTTGCCGAGTTGGTTGCTCATGAAATATGGGTCAAAGTGAAGAATTCATAAAGAAAATCGAAACAAACCAGTTTTAATTATTTTGTAGAATATCTGAGGAAACATTTAAGACATAAAAAAAAAATTTCGTTTTTTTAACTTTGACGAAATTCGGTGTTGAATCCTTATATCCACGAAAATAGGTTACACCACTGTAATCCTAGATTTTTTTCTATCCTCTTATTATTTTGTTATTAAATGAAGATTTGTATTGTATTGTAGCCTATTGATAGTATTAGATAATGTATAGATATTCTAGGCATAATGAGTTATATTCATTCATACACACACATATTGACCTAATTGAAGTGGCAATAGCCTCAAAGACTGCAGACCACTTTATAATCTTTGTTGACTTGTGAAAATATTAATTAATTCTGGAAAGTTATATAACTAAAACAAATATTTAGACAACTATTTTCGTGATTGAATGTTATTTCTAAGATCATAATATGATATATCTTTCCAAGGCATTTAGTAATT
The DNA here is from genome assembly GCF_000327385.1 of Lottia gigantea. Classification (NCBI taxonomy): domain Eukaryota; kingdom Metazoa; phylum Mollusca; class Gastropoda; family Lottiidae; genus Lottia; species Lottia gigantea. The sequence goes on from NW_008709110.1 coordinate 606,845, forward strand.
GATCAATATATGGTTTGTTTGTTTTCCTCATAATATGATACCTGATAAGATTGTTTGCATTCAAACTATAGGAACATGTTTTTCTTTGATTTTTAGACCTGGAGAAGATTGTCTAGACTACAGAGATCATGTATATGTTTGATGGCTATATTGGGACTCGTGTGTACTGGTTATGTGGTACCTGCTATATATTCAGATTACAAAAATATAGAAGAAGCAAATCTTGTGGGTAATCGTAATAGACTCAATATTCCAGTCACAGATATTCTAAGCCAAAATGATCACATGAGATATGAAAGAGACAAGGCAGACAAAATTCAAAGCTTACAGAGAAAGGCTAAAGAGCAGTTGAAATATATCATGGTTTGTAAACTTAAAAAGCTCACAGAGCATCTAACCCCAATTGTTTCAAACCAATGTTACTAATCATAGAAAGCTCTGATGAAATTAAAGCTAGGAATCAATGGATTGTCTTAAAGATGATAAGATAATTACTGATTCTTTGTTCAAACTGCTTAGCAATATTGATTTAGGGAAAAGTCTTGCCTTTTGTTTCTGCTTTTAGATGTTAAAACCTCATTTGTAAGATGCATGAAAATATGTTTTCCTACATCTTAGTGATTTTTCTATTAATGTATTTGGAAACATGATAACTAAATGTGCTTCCTTCTTTGAAAACTTCTGATGTTTTTTTTTGTCTGGAGTATAATCTTGGAGACGAAAACTAGAATTTGAACAACTTAAACATTTGGATTTGGATCTATATTGAAAAATTCACACACATAATAATTTTACCCTTCAAAGATAAAAAAGAGTCAGTTTATATAGACCTCTTTAACACCAATTTTTATTGTTAATTGAATTTTTTTTAAAGAATTCAAAATTGATTTTATTGTATGATATTTGTTTTAAGGCTAAAGTGAATCGAAACGAAAAGAAAAATGTAATTGAAATGGGTAAACCTATTGTTCCACCTCATGAAAATGTTGAAAATAAAGCTGATGTTTTACAACCACCAGTTGATACTGGAAATGTTGATAAACCAGTTGTACAAGTAAGAAACTATTAGGATGAATATTAAAAAAACCTGTACTACTTATTTTAAAAATACATGACACAATTGGATTTTGATTTGAACATTTGAACAGCTATGGAAATCATGTTGAATTATTCTGTTATATGTGTAAAAAGAATGAACCCTTTCATCACTAGTAGCAGCTCTGCCACATATTTACGTGATATATACCTGAGCTCAGTGTTCAAGGGATAATGAACAATCAGTTGATAAGCTACTGAAAGAATTTATGAATCCATGTACAATTAAGCAAGGAAAATGTGTGTTTTATTTATTTTTTCATTAAATATATTATGATAACTTTTTCAGAATGTTAAAATCCCACATTTCAGGAGAAGCCATTTGAAGATGCTAAAGCAGAAGAAGTTATCAAACCCTTTGTCTCTGATTTTGATTTTTTCAAAGGTATGATTAAGATACTCATCTATAGTGTAGATGATTACTCATAGCTACCTTGAGTTAAAATATTTGTTTTAGTAGTTATATTGTATTTAATTCAGATGATAGATCTAAGGTATTCCTGCTTTAATCAAACAGTATTTTTATACTTATTGCTTGCTGAAAATATGTTATAAATGAACAATTTTGATTTGATTTTATATTTGACAGAAAGAACTGAAACAGAAGAACAAAAGGCAGTGGTTGTGGCATTCCGTGATGCCTGGACAGCTTACAAAACTCATGCCTGGGGTAAAGATGAACTGCGACCTATCAGTAAATCACATAGTACATGGTTTGATATTGGATTAACTATTGTTGACTCTTTAGATACATTAGTGATACTTGGATTAAAGAAAGGTAAGACACAATCTTTTTGAGGGATGATTGAGTCAATTCTGAATACTTTTAACCTTTCAGAATTCAGTGATCCTTATTTGAGTTATTTGAAGTTTAAGTGACAATAACTACATATTTTATCTGAGATTGAATGGTTTTGAAAATGTTGAGAAATCAATTTGATTAAAGAATTTTTCTAACTTGGCTTCCTGCTATTTTCAATTTCATTTCCTGCCATATTTGTTCAGTCAATATGAAATTAATCAATGTCTTAGCAGCACCTGTCAAAATCTGTAAGTTATTTTTGTGCAATTGTTGTTTGTGATACAATGAAAATATTTTAGTAACATACTCAACTAAAAGAGATACAATGAAAATATTTAAGTAATATACTCAACTAAAGAGATACAATGAAAGTATTTAAGTAACATACTCTACTAAAAGAGATACAATGAAAGTATTTAAGTAACATACTCTACTAAAAGAAATACATTATGCAATGAAAATATTAAAGTAACATACTCTACTAAAAGAAATACATTATGCAATGAAAGTATTTTAGTAACATACTCTACTAAAAGAAATACATTATACAATGAAAGTATTAAAGTAACATACTCTACTAAAAGAAATACATTATGCAATGAAAATATTAAAGTAACATACTCTACTAAAAGAAATACATTATGCAATGAAAGTATTTTAGTAACATACTCTACTAAAAGAAATACATTATACAATGAAAGTATTAAAGTAACATACTCTACTAAAAGAAATACATTATGCAATGAAAATATTAAAGTAACATACTCTACTAAAAGAAATACATTATGCAATGAAAGTATTAAAGTAACATACTCTACTAAAAGAAATACATTATGCAATGAAAGTATTTTAGTAACATACTCTACTAAAAGAAATACATTATACAATGAAAATATTAAAGTAACATACTCTACTAAAAGAAATACATTATGCAATGAAAGTATTTTAGTAACATACTCTAATAAAAGAAATACATTATACAATTTTAATAACATACCGGTATTCTACTAAAAGAGATAGGCCTACAATGAAAGTATTGAAAAATACCTCATTTTGCTATGCAACACTTTCCATAGTTATCTTTAAATGGCAGGTGTTGGATACAATAAAACAATTTTTTCCATGGTGATATAGTTGTGAATTTTCTCCTGAATGAAATAATGTCTATTTTAGAGTTTGAAGAAGCTAGAGAGTGGGTAGAGAAAGAGTTATTATTTGATAAAAGTAGATCTGTTAATCTATTTGAGATAACTATAAGAGCTCTAGGTGGATTGTTAAGTACATATCATTTAACTGGTGATACATTATTCAGAGATAAAGCTGTAAGTTTTCACATTGTATTCAAATGTTAAATATACAGAATGATCTACCCACTTCAAGTCAAAAAGACCTGTTGTAATATTGATATATTTAAAGATGTGTTCAAATAAGGATTGGTTCTTCTGGATGCACCAGCAATTTTCTTTGCCGAGCCTTGCTGCTATATGACATAAGTGACAAAAATAAAAGTGAAAAATTAATGCAATTGTGATTTTTGACAAGTTTTTATTGCTGAGGTAGCATATTCTGGTCTTAATTGTTTTAACAAGGTTTAAGTTGCCAAATTTATCTCTTGACTTGCACAATTCTTACTTCTTAAATGTTTTGTTTGGTGACATACAACTTGAAAATTGGAGAGATTAATCTGTAGACTAGGATTAATATATTTATATTTAATAGGTCTGAATATATCAGTAAGCTTTGTAATATTATCTCTATTCTTTATTTCTCTGTTCTATTACAGAAATTACTAGGTGATAAGTTGATGCCTTGTTTCAATACACCTTCTAAAGTACCTTATTCTGATGTCAATTTAAAGACTGGCAAGGCTCATTCTCCTAGTTGGTCACCTGATAGTAGTACATCTGAGATCTCAACCTTACAATTAGAGTTTCGTGATTTATCTCGTGTTACTGGTGATGAGAAATATGAAGTTAGTACCATATTATTTACTATGTTTTCAATGTATTTGAAAATTTTAATAATATACCACCCTTATGTAAACTTGATGAATTTGAAGGATTATTTTTCGACTCATGATATTTTTATTAACACTTCCAGATGATATGACAAGGACAAAAGGTTTAAGACTTTAAATCTGGATATCAAACTTTTAGCCAATATATGATTATTTTTAGATAAAATTTTATTAAAACCAGATTCAAGTTGTCATGGATTGAATGAATTTTTGCTACCATTTCACTGCGAATCTTAGATATTTGCTTTGTTTTGACACATTTTTAATAGAAACAATTTTCCTTAAAAAAAATGTAGTCAGTAGATAAAACACCATGTTTACTGCTCCAAGCTTTGAAAGCTTAGGTGAATGAAGCTGGAAGAAACCCATTTGTATCACAGAATTTTGTAGTGGATGATAAAATGGTTAAATATGTTTAAATTCAATAGGATGTTGCCAGTAAAGTGTCAGAACATCTCCATAATCTACCTAAAACTAATGGTCTGGTACCAATATTTATCAACGTACAGTCTGGTAATTTCCGACCTTCATCAACTATCACATTTGGGGCTAGAGGAGATAGTTATTATGAATATTTATTAAAACAATGGATACAAACAGGCAAAAAGAATTCAGTGTAAGTATATTAGGAGAGTTTACATATGATTTGAAATTTGCCTTGCTCTAAAAACAATGCATTGATCTAAAAGCATTGTAACACTCTTAATTTGTATATTTGTAAGTGTTGGCTTTATAAATTGTTTTTTTTTTATTTCAAACCTTCTATTTTGCCTATTTATAGATATAAAGATGATTATATAGAATCTATAGAAGGTGTAAAAGATAAATTACTAAGAAAATCAGAACCTAGTAAATTAACATTTATTGGTGAATTACTCTCTGGTAGAACTTTTAGTCCGAAAATGGTAAGTTTATTGACATCTATAGATTTTTTAACAAATTTAACAGAGGACTTTAATAAGCTAAATTGCAGTGTATCTTAAGGTATTTTAACTGATGTAGTGTGTTAAGTCTCAACTATTATGGAGGACAATATGTAAATTTCTTCTCATTCAATTTTTGTGATCATTACATTTTATTTGTCATTGCTAAGGAAACATTCAACACCATTCAGTTTGTTGTTTTGCAATGTTGGTTATTTAGAGAAGTTAAAAAAAAATATTTGACAATAAAGAAAGCGTCATAAAACCACTGGATGAGATCAAATCTGTACATGTGGAAGTTATAAGTAACATTAAAACTCAAAGTTTTGACCTCTGTTTTTAGGATCATCTTGCCTGTTTCCTACCTGGTACACTAGCTTTAGGAACATATTTTGGATTAAAGGAAGATCATCTAGAATTAGCCAAAGAATTAATGCATACTTGTTTTCAAATGTATGCTAGAATGCCAACTAAACTAAGTCCTGAAATAACATACTTTAATTTAGCACCTGGTGCTCCAGAAGATCTAATTGTGAAGGTAAGGCTATAAGTATTAGTATCTCTATAAAGCATTGACTTCAGGGAAATTCAAACCGTCTGGCACTGCACCAAACTGTTGAACAATTGACAATCTTACTCACTTCTTATTTGAATTATCTCATTTGGCTTCATATCTTTGTAGCAACTCACATTTTAACATTAAGAAGATATCTCACTTGCATAATATGGATTTCAACTGGCTTTATACCCATTTTAACATTAAACACAAAATGACCCTTTTTCTATCTCTAACTATGAAGTTTGACAACATATTAATGTTCTAGTCTAAGTAATGAATTTGATATTTTTGTATTTGAAATAGGAACAAGTATTTTTGAGTTGAAATCAGTGTTATTTGAATTTTGTTGTTTTATTTCAGCCTTTGGATGCCCATAATTTATTACGACCAGAGACTGTAGAAAGTTTACTGTATTTATATAGAATTACTGGTGATAAAAAATATAGACAATGGGGCTGGATAATATTTCAGGCATTTGAAAAATATACCAAAGTTCCTAGTATGGGCTATTCCTCTATTAATAATGTCAAATCATTAAAGCCCAATTTTAAAGATAAAATGGAAAGTTTCTTTTTGGCAGAAACATTAAAATATCTATATCTTCTATTTAGTGATGATCCTTTGTTTTTATCTTTTGATAAATATGTTTTTAATACTGAAGCTCATCCTTTACCTATTTATAACTCATAAGCTATTATATTTAGTTGTCCCAATTCTCAATTATATCTTTATTTCCCTCAGTTTTAAGTTCTAAAACTACCAGTCATTTTAAAGTCCAGTATTATATATAGAGGATCTTAAACGAGAGCTTATGTAACATGAAATGAAGTTGCCAGATTTAATATTACCCAAGCTTTGACGAGGCAAATATTTAATCTGGCAACAAATTTCATATGACATAATCCCCAGTGATAGATTCTATTTCTTTAAATTTCTTGCACTTTTTCTATGTAGGGCCTTCATATTTTAGGTTAGCCTTTTGAAACATTTCTGCAAAATGTCCTTGCGCTTAACAAAAATTTTAAATGAGTTGCCAACTTTAAAGGATGGCATGTTGTTTGTTTATGCAGTGCGTGGATACCTGATCTAATTTGCATAGTTGTTAACATGTGCTATGACTTCATTTTGCTTTTATGAACCTGTGTTTTGAACCTGAGATCAGTATTGTTGTGTGATAATGTAAAATGTGGGACTTAACTTTCTAAATCAAGCAAAATATTGAATTTATGATACTATTGGTACTACAAATTAACAAGATTTTTCCTGTCTCCATTTGTTTACAAACAAATATACTGTTATAGCTACAGTTAAGCAAAGATATTGTTACTCATGTGTCCAATTCAAAACATAAACACTTGCAGTTCATGATATTTTTGTATGGTTACTAATACTATTTATTCTAGCAAACAATAAAGTAGATTGCTCATGTTTATGTTTTAAATCAGAAACAGTTGTGCACAGATACCTTTGTTCCACGAAACCTATCTGTACTTACTAAAAATCAGGTTCTATTAGTGTGATATCAACTATATACTGTTATTTGTAATAATGTTCTATTTAATACCTCAATTTATATTTATTTATCTTTTAACCAATTCTATGCTCAAACAAAACTAATAAATATGGAAAGAATATTTAAATGTGGTTTCAGATATTCAAAAACTTCAAAATAGTGTTGTGAATATTTATAGATTGACTTGGCATTTGATAAAAGTTTGAAGTTATTTTCATTAAATTTAACTGAAAAAACTAAATAGAACTTTTAACATAATAATGAGTGCTCACGTTAATATTTTAACAACACTTAGTCATTTGAAGATTATCAATAATATTCCAATACAGAAGTAGGGAAGACTATAGTAAGAAAAAAATATATAGTTATTTATTTCTTTGTTTCTTTTTATTATGATGTGCTTAAAGAATGTGTGATTATCTTTAATCATTATTAGCTAATTTGACATATATTTAATAATTTATAACTTTTTACTGATTCAAATCATACATTTGATATATTAAGCTTGTTGATAACTGTTTATTTCATTCCCATTCTTTCAATAGAGACTACCACATCATCTACTTCACAACCACATTTTAAGTTATTATTAATATTTTGTTCTAATTTATCAGTTATTTTTTTATAAGTGAAGATCAGTTTATTTAGTTTTTACTAGCCTGTTCTATAAGTCTTTGGATTCTTTATTCACATGGGTTAGAATTAGGTCTATTTGAATGAAAATTATTGGTACTGTCAGGCTTTTTGATGATTTCCATATGGGGTAACATTTCTAGAAACTTCTTTGCCGTTTTTTGTGCATACATGATTTTGGTATTTGAATTAGAATTTTGATGGTTTATCAATTATTGTTATTTAAGCTTCTCAGTGCTCTGTGCAGAAAGTGCTTACTCTTCTGTAGATGCCTAGCTTGTCATTCTTTTTTATTTTAACAGGTTCCATGATAGCTTTTATACATGGATCCTTCATTATTTTGGTAGGTTTTTGTATTGCGGTTTAAATGTGTATATCAGTTAACTTGGCTTCTTGTGATCTATGTTTATGTTGTAAAAGTCTGTTTTTATCTGACTTTGAGCTAAATGATTAATAGGTACATTAATGATGGTTTGTATTTAATACCTACCATGTCTGATTTTTAGTTAATTTGATTATTTATATCTGTTTTTAAAGTTTATAATGTATATATTGTTATGATTGATAAATCAGGTTTAATGCCCGTGGTAAATTGTCTTGTTTCATATTCATTTAAATTTTGTAGTGATGGAAGAATAATTTAAACGGAAACATTATACTTATTATTGGTTTGCAGACATTATTTGTATGTATATATGTAAATAAACATCTTAATTTTAGAAATATATCTTAGTTCTGACAGATTTGCACCTTCAGTGGCTTGAATTTGAATATTAGCCCCTATCATCCAGTTCTCTTTGATGAGAAACATCAACAAAGTATAGACAAAGTATATACAATCCACATTGTATTTTCGGTAGATTAAATAGAACTAGAAACTTTAACAAAGCTAGCCCTCTACTCCTGGTGTTATGAATCAGACCAAGGCATGCAAACATATCTCAACACGATTATATTTTGACAGACAAAAGCTGGACTTGAAAGACAGTTTCTCATTATCAGAGCAATGAAAAATTCTGGCATATTTAATCAAATCAGACTGAATCCCAATAGAAAGTCTACATAATCTCCAAGTGAGACATCCTGTATAGCTACCAGTGCAACCAAGACAGAAAAGTAAAGCAAGTCATGTGTTATTCAATTTTTTTTTTAATTCTTTAAATTTTTTGGTCTCTCCACCCATTCATAAAACAATACTTTCACTCAATCATACAACAAAAACAAGTAAACAATGAAATTATAGATTTGACATTCTATACATAAATAATGTACATATGATATTTACATTCAGTTCCTCTACCTTTACTTACACCTACTAGAATATCAGATTAACTTAACTATGGAATTTTGGATGAAAAGTGGGAAAGCTTATTGAAGCTTGTAATAAGTCTTGGACAAGGAAATGAAATAGTGTCAGCTATGTGAAAATGACAAATACAATCCAATTCAACTAAAATATTCTCAGAAATATCACATGATTGCTGTGGAAAAGCTGTATTACCTTAATAATACATTTTTTAACATTAACTTGACTATAAAACGTGCCTCTAATGCTTAGAGATGAAATCATGTGCATCTAACAATACATAATAGAAGTGCAAAAATTCCTATCAAAATCTAGAATATAGATGATAAATTTGGTCATAACATTAAAATTTCTCCAAATCAATTCAAAAATCAACATCTTATACACAGAACAATCTGTAGCTACGTTGTCAATTATCTATTGAAAAGTGTAACTACTTGTTTTAAATAAAATACACTTTTCAATTTCACCACACCTCACAACACAGAACACCATGATAAAAATATCTTTACATAGCTGACACAAGGATTACTTCAGAAACTTATTATCCAAATGAAAAAGATGTAACAATGATGAAATAGTCAATAAACCTAAAGTAGACAGCGCTCACAATTCATCGTGATCTTCACCATCTTCTCCTTCACCTTCTGGAGGTGGAGCACCTCCTGCACCTTCATAAAGTTTACTAGTAATAGGATTAACAACTGCTTCTAATTCTTTCTTTTGCTCTTTATATTCTTCAATTTCAGCGTCTTGGTTGCTTTCCATCCACTTTATTTTTTCTTCTAAGGCCTCGTTTATTTTAGCTACATCTTCAGTACTTAATTTAGCTCCTAATTTCTCCTTGTCATTCACTTGATTTTTTAATGAATAAGCGTAACTTTCAAGTTCATTTCTGGCTTCAACTTTTTCCTTCACCTTTTTGTCATCTTCAGAGTATTTTTCAGCATCATTGATCATTCTTTCAATATCTTCAGGTGAAAGTCTGTTTTGATCGTTCTTAATGACAATTTCATTCTTTTTACCAGTACCCTTATCTTCAGCTGATACTCTCAAAATACCATTGACATCAATTTCAAATGTTACTTCAATTTGAGGTACACCACGAGGAGCAGCTGGGATTTCAGTCAAATCAAATTTACCCAATAAATGGTTATCCTTGACCATAGGACGTTCTCCTTCCAATACAGAGATAGTGACAGTGGGTTGGTTGTCGGAAGCTGTTGAGAAGATCTGAGATTTCTTGGTTGGGATGACAGTATTTCTGGAGATAAGTTTTGTCATAACACCACCAACAGTTTCAATACCAAGAGTTAAAGGATTGACATCTAATAAGACTAAATCACCAGTATCCTCTTCACCACTCAATACACCAGCCTGTACAGCAGCACCATAAGCTACAGCCTCGTCAGGATTGACACCACGATTTGGTTCCTGAAAACAGTAAATTAATAAATATTACACCATAAAGTGTGGTTAATTCAAATATTTACAGTTTATGATCAATTACAATATATTACACAAGTTTGTCAATGGGTTATCAAAGCTGAATAATATACTTCATAGCTGGAAGAATTTCTTTTAACACTATTCCTGCTTCTAATCTGTGATAATAGAATTGTATTTATTCACTAACGCTACAAAAAAGATATTGAAGATTTCAATAAACATACCTTTCCACCAAAGTATTCTTTGACCAACTGTTGAATTTTAGGGATACGAGTAGAACCACCAACAAGAACAATTTCATCAATCTCATCTTTCTTCAGATCAGAATCTTCCATAACTCTTTGGACGGGCTTCATTGTTGATCGGAATAAATCCTACAAATAAAACAAAGATTCTTATTCACAATCATCCCACTTTTATACGGACATAGTTCTTATTTTACAGGTCCTTTATTCAATTTTAAAGTCCTCTTTGGCAGGTGCAAACAGGAAACATTTAACTCCTTTCAAGAACACCTTGCTAAGGTTTACATAATAAAGTGTGGATGGACAAGTAAGTGTGCATGTTCATGATGGGAAATAATTTGATAATACCAACTCACCATGTTCAATTCTTCGAATTTAGCTCTGGTCAAAGTTTCTGAGAATTCTTCTCCTTCAAATAAAGATTCAATTTCAATTCTAGCTTGATGTTGGGATGATAAAGTTCTCTTGGCTTTTTCTACCTCTCTTCGTAATTTCTGTACAGCTCTGTTGTCCTTTCTAATATCTTTACCCTTCTTTTTCTTGTACAATTTAATGAAGTGGTCCATAACTCTCTGATCAAAATCTTCTCCACCTGTAGAAATAAATATACTAAGTCAAGTTTTGCATTCTTGGCTCTAAAGTTCTTCTGAAAAGATGTATTCAAAAAAAAAAAAATACTACAGCGCCAATAATTAGTCAATAATCACCTGGATTATTTACTAATTGCCATAAAATGATTTTTAAGACAAGCTAACTGTAAAAATGCTTTCTCAGTTCCAAAATCTTTTAAGTACCAAATCATGTTGTTCCCATAACTTACCAAGATGAGTATCACCATTAGTAGCAACGACTTCAAATACACCGTTATCAATAGTCAATAATGATACATCGAAAGTTCCACCTCCTAAATCGAATACTAAGATATTTTTTTCACCTTCTTTCTTATCTAAACCATAAGCAATAGCTGCAGCAGTACTGTAAAAGATTGAAAACAATATGTAAGAAAAGAAGTTCGCCATCATTTCAGGATTCAAAAAAAAAATAAGACTATTCAATTGACCAAAAAAAACAAGAAATTGAACTCAATAAAATAAAACCATGTAGTGAATAAAAGACTATAAAAGCAAGTTCACTTACGGTTCGTTGATGATTCTCATAACATTAAGACCAGCAATTTTACCAGCATCTTTAGTAGCTTGACGTTGAGCATCATTGAAATAAGCTGGTACAGTAACAACTGCATTAGTAATAGATTTACCCAAGTAAGCTTCAGCAATTTCTTTCATTTTACCAAGTACCATAGCAGAAATTTCTTCAGGTGCAAAAACAGTATCAGTTCCTTGGACATTAGCCTTGATATGTGGCTTGCTGTTTTTTTGGATGACTTTAAATGGGTAGTATTTAATATCATGCTGGACTGAAGCATCATCCCAGTTTCTACCAATTAATCGTTTAACATCAAAGATGGTATTTTCTGGATTCGATGTCAGTTGATTTTTAGCAGCATCACCAATCAATCTTTCACCTTCTTCAGTAAAAGCAACATAAGATGGTGTAATTCTGTTACCCTGATCATTAGCAATAATTTCAACTCGGCCATTTTTAAACACACCAACACTGAAAAGAAAATTGATAATTAAGTCACTTAACTATGTATTCGAGTCCAGAATTTTCTAGAATGATCTTATGATAAATTATGCCAAATAGAGTAACTCTAATAATTCTAGAAAATTATTAATCAATATTGTTAATGTATTAGTAAACTACAACAGATGGTCTAAGCATTGTTTAAAAATTAAAAAACAAATCATGAACAGTAGACTTATGAAGAACTGAATTTAATTCCAATTTCTAAGATACTACTTACCACGAATATGTAGTTCCTAAATCAATACCAATAACAGTTCCAACTGCATCTTTATCTTTTTTCTTGTCACCCTCATCATCATTATCACAAACTACAGCACTGATAAACAGTGCTGCTATACACAATGGTAGAAACAATTTCTTCATTTTCTACAAGAAAAGAAACAAATTATAAAATAAATGAAATACAATTTGTATATTGTGCATGAAAGGAAGTTAATTATAACGAACATCCATGCAGAATGAATCCTATTATGAACAGATGGACCTTTCACAACAGCTGTTAACTCTATACCCAATGATTTAAAAAAAAAACAAATTAAAATCATTCAACCTTAATTATTCTCTACTACCAGATATAAATTATAGTCAGATTCCATTATAGATTTAAATTAATATAATAAAGAAACAGAATGTTTGCAAGTAATCAGCACTAATATTGAAAATGTCAACCAGCCAAAAACGTGTTCACTAGTCCACTAAATATTTTTACTATTTTTAATTTCAAAAAGTGACAAAATTGCATTGATACCATCCCCCACAAGAAAATATCCTTTCATTTTCAAAGAAAAGATGGATAAAAATAGCTTTTCTTCCTTCTTACTGCTAGACTTACACAATTAAATCAAAAACAACTAAAAATGCTTTCGGCAAGTTCTGGCTTTAGCTAGTTCTCAAATGAATGGGCTACTCTCTCAATATTTATGTGCTCAATACCTATTGATAATTCTTTTTTCTGGAAAAAGCCAATTCGACTAGGCAACCAGAATTCAGAGATTAGAGAAAGAATATATTGTAGCATGTAACCTATCACCACTGTATTTCATCACCAATAGGCATGGTATGGATGTATTACTAATTAGTGACATTTGATTAATCTGTGATAACATAAAAATTGGCCTGCATTCTCAATAGACCAAAAAATCAACTGAACTGGACAAACTTAAATGTGGGATAAGACTCCCTCAACATAATTACATTATTAGATCTACAATTTATTTTGACAATTCATAAATATCATTTTTCATCTGTTAGATTAAATGAATATGAAAGGACATGGTATGAATGTAGTGGGGTAGAATGTTTTTTGAAAGTACACAAGAGATATACTTTTCTAGAACAATCTTGGTGTCAATCACAAGTTCACGTTGAGTTGATTACAGAAGGCGTGCAGTATGAATACGATAATCTACCTTTCAGTATCAGTTCGAGTTCCCAAATTTTTTCAAACACGAAATATATAGCATTATTATTGTAGAAGATCTTTTCAAAACTTACCAATATTTTCTCTGGATGTTATACTTTAATGTATGATTTCTGATAAATTATTTCACTACAAATCTGTTTGAACCTTTTTAGTTGAAATGTCAAGTCTGCCGGTGTGAGTTTACGCGTGGACGTATCTATTCTCCGTCAACACTCGTGGCTTCATTTCATTGGTCGACGTCAACACGCTGGACGATTTTCATTGGTGGAAATCCTTTACTTGTGGGGAGTTCCCTTTCATCCACGTCAGCAGGAAAAATAACGGTACGTAGTTTTAGAATCCCCTTTTCGTATGTTAATTAAAGAGTTAATGGGATTTATTTTAGTGACGTGTTGATTGTTTTATTATGATTCCTTATATTCAATTTGATAGCAAGCTGTTTTGATAGTTCATTTTATATTTATTATTTTTACGTTTCAGTTTATTTGATGACAATTTAGATTTTGTACGTAATAGTGCACATTTTTACCACGTGACATTCCTTCTAGAAAATTTTTGTGGACTAAAAATAAAGATAAATGTCTAGAAAGCCTATTTATCGATCTTCTTGTGAGGCGTAGTTCCCCTATTTTAGGTTTTTATAAGACCTTTCTTTTGATTATCAAATCTTAATGGAACCAGCATGCCACAGATCCGACATTCGGAAACCGGTTTAATATTTTTCATGATTTCGACAAATCATAACTCTCAAACCCTCTTCCAGAATAACGGAAGAGGTAACCGATTTGTAGACTTGATTGTCATAAATATTATTAATAGAAGGAACACAAAAGCACTTGATAACCAGGCATTACTTTTCTCATCACCACGTGCTCGTTCCCGCTTTGACTATATTTTTCCAGAACCTTGTGGAGTGAAGAAGTTGGTAGGTCTTTGTAAATGTGCGGTCATCTTAGGCTTAAACATTGATCACGGTAGAGAAGCGTACAACATAAATCAGAGAGGGTATTATTTTAAATGATATCGCCACGCTTCTCTCTCTAAGATTGAGGTGAAAATATGAAATGATTATTTGGCTTGGACATGATGTCGGTGAAGAAGTGGGTCATTTTCATGCAGTGTCTGTTGCCAGGACAGCGACACAAAATCTACTCTTCTTCGAGGCCTGCTTATTCAATTAAGCTGATTCTAATAATTGTCCACAGCCACTGCAGTATAGCTCACGATAAGTCCACAGCCGTTCTCAATGAGGTTTAAGTGTGCCCACGTGGGAATATCATCGTCTTTGACTATCCTGTGTCTAACACGGAGGAAACCTTGTAGAAATATACAATGTATTGTCTCAACCTATACCAGGAATAGTATTTACTAAGCCTAACGCAGACACGGGTCAAGATCATTGGCATATTGCTTTATTAGAATAAACTGGTATTACAAAAGTTCGAAATGGCTAGAAAGCCATTTGTGATCATTTAATGTAATTCTGCCGAACGATAAATATCCAGTACCACTACTTATGATGGGAACTGCAAAATGAAACTCAGAATCCGAAATATATTTGCAAAATTAAGTTTAAACGTAGGGTTTATAGAATACAGCTTGCTTATGATGTAATTTAAGAATATTTGCTATGTGACTTGTGGATGATGCAAATTTATACCCTGAGGCAAGCTATAACAAAGTGTATTTAATTTACACTATGACTCAATTTATTGTTTAATTTAACTTCTTTCTTTCTAGATGTAGATGATGAATGGTTTTGACATTCCTTTTTTATTCACGATGAAAATGTTGAGGTCATGGCAAAAACCTGGTATCTCTTAATCATTTCAGTAAGTTCTTTTTTGGTGAAACAAATCTGGGTGGTTTTTTTTACTGTGGATGATGATACAAAGTAAAGATTCTGTATAAATCTTTGAAGAAAGAAAACTGGTCTTTCACTTGGCTGACACAGTAGAATGTATTTATATACTCTTTATTTGACGGCATTACTGGTCAACTTGCATGGTATCATTCACAATTCACATAGCCAACGTCATTTATTTCAATTCAGTTTTGATTGACTTAGTGGTCATTGAAATAGATTTATGGCCATGAATCCGTGGGTATTGACTAAAGTTCATATTTGATGTGTTTATAGCTTGTTAACCTCCAGTAGAGATGCTTGAAGCATTGCACAATTCATACATGTGTAATCTACCGATGTTGTCGGGTTTCTATCACTTTTGCATGTTGTCCACCGCTCTACTGGCGGGATACCCGATCCTACCGATTTTTGTATTTTTAACTGATCAAATTTTCACGGGACCTACCGTTTTCAATGTTCAAATTCTCTACCATAAATCAACAAAATATCTATCATCACTTGTATCCTAATTGCCAGTAACACGCGTTAATCTCAACACGTAATAATATTATCATTGCCCGATTAATTAATCCCCCAATTAAGATGGTAATTTGATCTGTTTTCACCTTGTAATGTGTATTTTAAGCCCACATGACACACTTTTTATAACAACATCCGGTAGATTCTACTTTCGCTTTTATAATAAATTTTACGGTAGCCCTACTTTTACTAAAAAACGAAATCTTGAAGTCTTCTCAGTATTTTATACCGTCAGTGTCAATCTGCGAGGTCTATAATAGGCCTATATAACATAGACGTCGTTTCAGAATTATTTTTCATTATCGGTAGATTATCATACGCGACTGGATGTCTAATTCTTATGTAAACTCAAATTTCGTTTCATAAAATCGTTTTGTAATTTTACTATAGCCTGTAAACATTCATTTGATTGCCTGCATAACAGGCTTACTTATTACAAGTCTTACCATTCCGAAGAACGTCAAAATGGAAGCGGAAAATTCAATTCAATACTTCGTGAGAGTGTTGCAGGCAAAGTATTTAATGATCGGACTGGAGATATTTAAGATGTGATGAATTACACCTTTGGAAAAAGTAACATTGCCAGTATATATTGCTTTCAGAACATACTGATTTTTAATATGGTACATGTATGATGTAGGCCTACCGGTACCATTTAATTTAGACGGCTGGGATCATGCTTGCTTTCTTGTTTTCAAACATCATTTAACCTTGACATTATTTTGGATTCAATCAATACTGAAAAATGATAATATCAAATTTTTTTTGGGCCCCTAAATTTGAAATATCAGGCACTATTTCTAGAATAATCCATAATTATAGATTGTTAATTTTAACTGCGTCATGTAGGCCTATGATCAATTTAGTTAATTTACAAGGCTTAAAGTTTATTTAAAGAAAAAAGAATCAATTTGGAGTTTCAAATCCGTAATTTACGCGCTTTGGAAAAATCTCCCGACTTTTCACCCAATCTCCAGATTTTTCAAGGCAAATCTCCAGATTTTTTTTCCGGACCTGTACACATGTATGCAATTTCATCCTAAACTTTCATTGCTAATTCACACGAGTATTCCTTTTGAAAACTGGAGTACTTCAATTACAAACTGATTGTTTTCCAGATACCGATAACTGATGTTATGGATTGAAAATACATCTGTATTGGTATCACCTGATACAATAACTTGTTAAGTACAACACAGGTATAGTTTTAATTCCACATTTAGATTATTTCTTTTATGACAAATTAGTTTACGAAGTGCTGTGAATGATGTATGAAATACTAACATTGTTCTATCTCTGATTGTCATTGATGAATAAATTCATTAACTTGTCCTGACACAGCCCTGAAACTATTTTGGTGAAACTGAAAATAAAGTTAACCATTTGCAATTTAGTTCTACATTTCAAATCCAACGAAGCTTCTGTAGCACTTTATATCCTGTAATATGTTTAAGTTTCTCATCAAAAAGAAAATTAAATTACATAAATTGACTTGTTAATGATGTCTCATTATTTGCTACTGCTGAATAACTTTGATTATCTTTTTTGTTTGCTGAAACAAGTCAGATATTGTCCCTTGTATCATGGCATTTCTTTCAACATGAAATAATGTAATATTTATCATTTTTAGATGCTAAAGATGTATTGAATAATTCAAGCCAATAGGTAAGATGGTATTAATTTGACGTTAATTAAAAATCACTAAGTCATGAATGATGATAATTACCTGTCAGATTATAATAATGTTGATATCTGCGTTTTAGTCTTTCGCTCCTATCTGACATGACTTTGTTTAAAAATGAATTTTGGTTTTCTTTTCCTCTACTAGCTTCACTAGTTTTAAGTTCAATAGTTTTAAGGCATGCAAGCCTGGAAATAGCGCCGGTCATCGGTCATTGACCAGCGACTTTAACCTTTTTGACAGGCGACCTTAGTGTACTGCCGGTCGTTAAGACAGGCGACCATGAATATTCATACAAAAAAATATATCACGAAATTTTCAATCGCAAATGAAAGTTGGCTTCTCGATCATGCAAGTCTACGATGTCTATGAATATAACAGTGAGCATAATACGGTTCGGTAGTCGCGTACGCCCTAGTCGGAAATTGCAATATGATTTTAACATACAACTCATACGATTGGTCATTCAGGTTAACAACATTGACATTGCGCATGTCACATTCAAAGTTTCATTAAAGGCTGCTATTGCTTAATTTTAAATGTAAATTCAGGGTGATTTTGGTCTATAATATCACGTTTAAACGCAGTAGAAATATTTTAGGGACCTGATATATGATAAAACCGAAATATTTGTGTAATTGTGTTAATCTTAATAAAGTCGAAACTGAACACAACTCTAGAATTTCATAAGAATTTTTTTTGCCTAGAAAAATTTCGTGACTAGGCTCCTTGTGTAAAAATTTACGGCGTGCCAGGTCTATACTTAGTAATGGCTGGAATAAAATGTCAAACTGTCGCCTTTTAAGGATTGAAAATGTCCAATTAAACACCAAAAAACGGTCTGTAACTGTGGAAACAGTCAACAAATGGAAGACGGGCCGACTGGCTGAAACTTTTCCAAATTTATGGCTCAAAGTCCACCAAAAAGATGGAGTCGTCCTCGAATTTTGCTGCCACACGTTAGATGTTTTTATCGCGTATAAAACAGATGAAAGAATTTCGTCAGGATTTTATAACTGGCTCTAAAAATCATAGATTGAGCAGTCTGAAGGACCATGCTTATTCCCGTTGCCATAAGATGTCTTATGAACTTTTTTGTCGTCAAATGCCAATAGTGGTGGTAACGTAAATACAGATGATCAAACAGATTGTGATCCATCCAACATTGATAGCACCAGTGCCAGTATATCATTATCAGGTTCTAGAAAGTATTCCGATAAAAACCAACTAACTATTGGAGATTGTTTTTCTGGATTAACTGATAAAATTAAAACCCAAATGCGTAAAAAGATGGAAATAGCTTATTTTGTCGGGAAGAATGAACTACCATTCACAATGTATGAAGCCATTGTAGAACTGGAATCAAAACATGGCGTGGATCTTGGTGTGGCCTACACTAACAGGAAACAATACTCTGAATTTGTAGATCTTCATGGAGATCATATTCGTCAAAATTTAAAAGCCGATTTGAAGAAAGCCAAGTTTATAAGTATACTTACTGATGGTTCAACAGACACTAGTGTCAAAGAAAAGAAGTTATATATGTATTATATTTTCTACCAGAGAAAGGTTGTGACAAAATAGAGACAAGCTTAAAATTTGTGTACTTGAAAGATGTCAAGAAAAATCAGTTAAAATGTTGTTACAAATTTCTTTGTTCATTGATTTATTAATGCCTGTATCTGTTTTGTCAAAAAACTTTCAAGGAGAAGATCTGGACAATGTATCTTCCTTGAATTCTCTTAGACAAGCTAAAGAGAAAATCATACAGTTAAAACACAAAGAGACCTATCAAATGGCTAGTTTCAAATTCTTGGATTCAAGGCGACTTGTGAAATTTGACAGGCGAGGTATGCCATCAGCCTGTCATTTTGACAGGCGACCTTCTATTCCTTATTTCCAGGCTTGAATGGATGTAATGTTCTTCAGTAATCAATTGCAAAAGTACCTATTGGTTGTAGGTAAAGCTATGAGATGCATATCATGATACTTGGTTTGCTGCAGTTTATTTAGTTTTCATGTGATCATCTATTACTTTATATGTCATTCTAACC
>NW_008709110.1:626630-628136 GCF_000327385.1 Lottia gigantea
ATTAGCCCAATAAGATATCAAACAGTGACATATAAATCTCCATATCATTAGCCCAATAACATATCGAACAGTGGCATGTAAATCTCCATTTCATTAGCCCAATAAGATATTAAACATTGACATATACATTACCATATCATTAGCCCAATAAGATATCGATCAGTGACATATACATCACCATATCATTAGCCCAATAAGATATCGATCAGTGGCATGTAAATCTCCATATCATTAGCCCAATAATATATCGAACAGTGGCATGTAAATCTCCATTTCATTAGCCCAATAAGATATCAAACATTGACATATACATTACCATATCATTAGCCCAATAAGATATCGATCAGTGACATATACATCACCATATCATTAGCCCAATAAAATAGCGATCAGTGGCATGTAAATCTCCATATCATTAGTCCAATAAGATATCAAACAGTGAGATATAAATCTCCATATCATTAGCCCAATAACATATCGAACAGTGGCATGTAAATCTCCATTTCATTAGCCCAATAAGATATCAAACATTGACATATACATTACCATATCATTAACCCAATAAGATATCGATCAGTGACATATACATCACCATATCATTAGCCCAATAAGATATCGATCAGTGGCATGTAAATCTCCATATCATTAGCCCAATAAGATATCAAACAGTGACATATACATCACCATATCATTATCCCAATAAGATATCGATCAGTGGCATGTAAATCTACATTTCATTAGCCCAATAAGATACCGAACAGTAACATGTAAAACCCCCTTTCATTAGCCCAATAACGTATTAAACAGTGGCATATAAATCTCCATATCATTAGCCCAATAAGATATCGATCAGTGGCATGTAAATCTCCATATCATTAGCCCAATAAGATACCGAACAGTGACATATATATCCCATTTCATTAGCCCAATAAAGTATCTAACACTGAAGTGTAAATCACCATATCATTAGCCCAATAAGATATCGATCAGTGGCATGTAAATCTCCATATCATTAGCCCAATAAGATAACAAACAGTGACATATATATCACCATTTCATTAGCCCAATAAGATATCGATCAGTAACATGTAAAACCCCATTTCATTAGCCCAATAACGTATCAAACAGTGGCATATAAATCTCCATATCATTAGCCCAATAAGATATCGATCAGTGGCATGTAAATCTCCATTTCATTAGCCCAATAAGATATCAAACATTGACATATACATCACCATATCATTAGCCCAATAAGATATCGATCAGTGACATATACATCACCATATCATTAGCCTAATAAGATATCGATCAGTGGCATGTAAATCTCCATATCATTAGCCCAATAAGATATCAAACAGTGACATATACATAGCCCAATAAAGTATCTAACACTGAAGTGTAAATCTCCATATCATTAGTCCAACAAGATATCGAACAGTGGCATGTAAATCTCCATATCATTAGCCCAATAAGATATCGAACAGTGGCATGTAAATCTCCATATCA
>NW_008709110.1:628186-632809 GCF_000327385.1 Lottia gigantea
ATTAGCTCTAACTGAATAGACACTTTATATTTTAGGTATTTTTAGAATATCTGCCCATTAATTGTTAAAAATGGAGATTTGTCCTTTGATGAATATTGTTTATTGATCTCTCTCTGATGTTAATGAGGATATTGAACACCTGAGGACATACATTATATACACTCTCGTTAGTCCATAGCTATCAATATACATGTACCTTGATAACATTGGTTTTTTTTTTTTAGTTTTAGAGAGGGTAGTACTAGTATGTGAACTTTGCTGAAGTAAAAAGGTAAGTAAGCATAATTTCTCATTGACATGTAGTGAACAAGGCTTTGTAATCTTACATGCAACAAAATTAAGTACTTAGGTTTAAAGATCATTCTAAATAGTTTGGCAATAATGGAACAGATGGATGGGTACAACAGTTCAATAGAAAGTTACTTTTTCTTGTAGTAAATGATGAACACAATATAATGGGAATCTCTCTGAAATCTATGATAGATTTATAGTTCTGATACTACCCCATCTCAGTACAAGTTATTTATATCTTTGTCCAAGGAAGATAACTCTTGAACTCTCTCACTGAATTTAGTGTGGACATGGAACTGCTGAGGACAAAGAACTAATATTTGTATTAAGACTAGTAAGCAAACTATTGTCTGAAATGATTCAATGAGTACTTTATGTTGTAGATGTGACCAGTTTAAAATACCAGTTAATGGTCCAAATTCAAGATCACAAATGTAAGTATCTGTAAATCAAGAAAAGGATAATCATAGTGATAAAAGATTTCTAATGATGAAACAATGGAATTACCGTTTGATTTTTAATGAAACAGTTTCCATGGCTGCTTTTTATTCTGAAGAAAACTTAAAATGAATCTTTTAGAAATGATGATTATAAACCGCCCCAGTCTGAATGACTCAATACATATGAGGATTCGGTTGTCTGATCTAAACTTTTAAGAATAAAAAATTTGTGATATTTTTAATTTAAAGTTTTATTGAATGTATGTTTTTGTTGTAGGTGATGTAAGCATTGCAAAAAAAATATCAATATTAGGTCAGTACAAAATTCATTTTTTACAACCTTACAATTGACAGATATATTTAAACATTGATATGATGATATATATAGATAGGGACATATGAATAACACTGATTCTTTATCTTTTACTGAACAATGTTCTAAATACATCTTGAACTTTTCAATTTCAATTGACTTCAATACTTTAAGGTTTTTTCCTTTTAATTTTTAAGGGATTTGATGAGAACTTGAATGCAAAAACTAGCTCTTGTAGACAATAAGGTAAGAAATAGCGTAATTTTAATATTTTCTTCTAGATCTGGGCAAGGGAACTATAATTTATGTAGTTAACCCTAATCTCTAGAAGATAAATTAAAACCAAAGTATTAATCCCAGCGTATAGATTGTCTATACAGCTGTTTCATGGCTTTGGGATATACCGAATTTAGGAAAGTATTTGATTTAAGATTATGTGGCTTTTTATCCAACTTATTAAAAAAAACATACTTTTATTTTCATTGGACTAAGAACTAAATATTTTTTTCAAATTTTTCAGAAAGAAAATAACTTAAATGGATACTTGTAGACAATAAGGTAAGAAATCGATATTTTATATTTTCTTCTAGATCTGGGCAAGGGAACTATAATTTATGTAGTTAACCCTAATCTCTAGAAGATAAATTAAAACCAAAGTATTAATCCCAGCGTATAGATTGTCTATACAGCTGTTTCATGGCTTTGGGATATACCATAATTAGATAAAATAAAAAAAATAGAAATTACTCAATTTTAGAAACTCACTTTTAAATTTTAGGCTGAGACCAAATATGAGACATTTGTAATTGCTGGAAGTACCTTTTTAGAATGATTGTGTATTTTTCTTGTAATCAATGAGACTAATTTGTTTTTGCAGAATTGGATGCCAGTGTTGTGTGTTAACGGAATATCAACCTTCTTTTAAGGTAATCACATTATTTTGACTTTCTGATAAGGGCATTTTTTTTTTGGCGCTCCAAATGCCTTTGGGCTCAACAATGAAATCTATAAACCAAAATTAGAGTAATGTCCCCTTACCTCTGAAAATGTCAATGAAAATTTTGTATATGCCCCATTATATTGTATCCGAAATAGAAATATTGTTGATCGGGTTTTCTAATGATGAAACAATGGAATTACCGTTTGATTTTTAATGAAACAGTTTCCATGGCTGCTTTTTGTTCTGAAGAAAACTTAAAATAAATCTTTTAGAAATGATGATTATAAACCGCCCCAGTCTGAATGACTCAATACATATGAGGATTCGGTTGTCTGATCTAAACTGCTTCTCAAAGAAAAAAAGCCAATGAAAAATTTTCAGTAATTCTAAGATTGAATCTTTTTTCAGAATAAAGATGGAACTGGGTGATAATGAAGTTCAAAAGTGTTAAATCATTCCAGAAACAGTTACTAAGTTCCATCGGGTCTCATTGATGGTGTCCTCATATGTAAGAAATAACTTCCAAGGCACCTTTAATTGTATCTTCCCCTGTACTCCAGATGGGGGGAGCCTGTGGCACTTTTTTACCCTCAGCTAATATTTTCCATTTCCTCTATTTCTTCCTCACGCTGATATCTGTAAATACTGCCTTATCCTATAGTGGATGAATGTAACTTGTTTTCTAATGATGAAACAATGGAATTACCGTTTGATTTTTAATGAAACAGTTTCCATGGCTGCTTTTTGTTCTGAAGAAAACTTAAAATAAATCTTTTAGAAATGATGATTATAAACCGCCCCAGTCTGAATGACTCAATACATATGAGGATTCGGTTGTCTGATCTAAACTTGAACGAACTACTAAATCAAATTCTGGCTTGCTTTAAAAGGTGAAGTTTATTTTTCAGTGCTAGTGTTAAGTTTAACTATCCTATATTTGAAAGGTTGAGAAATAAATCAATTGATAACACTAAGACTTAATATTGAACCTGTCTCATATGAAATTCTGTTTGCAGTAGTGTCATTCAGCTGATCAGAACTCAGTTCAGTATTAGCAATTGTCAGTGGTATTGATCTGGGTTTCTTAGTAATTCAAAGATTTTCTATGGAGCTTTGTCTTGAAATTTTGTGAAATGAATGGTTATTAGTTTCAAAACCACCACCCTTTCAAATAAAGCACCGCCTTGGACATGTCATTATGATTGTTCTAGGCCGCAAATGGAAGGAAGATTAAATCAGAACTAGGGTGAGATGTCGTTTAACATGGTGATAATCTCAATGGTTTTGATACAACTTGTCACAAGGTTATCTTTAGACTGTGAAAGAAAAAGTTGGATGAAATGAAACCATCGCTTTTGACAGCAGACGTGACCCTTTCTAAATGGGCATGGTGAAATTTTATTAACTATGGAACCCCGTTCAAAGGTCTGGATAATCATCGTACTGTTGGTTAAGGCAAATGCTATAGAACGGGCCTTATTTGATTCTTTTTCGGAAAGTAACCTGGATAGCCGAAATTGAGCCGTAGTTGGTGGCGGCTGTTTGGAAAGCCTGACACTCAAATGGTATAAGTTAAATATTGGTTCCCTTTTTTCATAAATGAAAATGCTAATACTTATATGAATAGGAAGTGCAGGTGTTCTAATGACTAAGAGAAATACCAGTTTGTCTCGCAAGTTCATAATTAACTCATAATCCGCTAAAATAAAGAATTGCCAGCAGAATTACAATGAGGACAGTATTTTTTGTAATGCAATTGATTTATTAGTTTGCTTAATTTGGCTCTAAAATATAAGGAAACCAGTCTTTAGATTTAGTTTTTAAGGGTTATTCTGAAATTAAGAGTAAAGTAACTGTTTCATTGATTTTGTGGTTTTAAGATTCTGTTTAGAAATGATGATTATAAACCGCCCCAGTCTGAATGACTCAATACATATGAGGATTCGGTTGTCTGATCTAAACGGTTTCATGTGTCCTAAGTTATAATATTGATATCAAACAGTTCTATTACTAGCCTGTGGTATAGAATAGTGTTACTATAAACTGACTGTTCATACTATATTCTGGTTTTTATGCTGTTAAACTTCAGCTTGTCCTAACAATTTTCAAAGGCTTAAGTCGGAGTGAATGTATGGACTTATTGAAGCTGAAGAATTCACTGTGGCAATGTAATGGAGTTGTTGCCCTTCACATTTAACACGGTGAATTCCGTTAAGTTGGTCACAAATTTTTACTCATTGTACCTTCATAACAAACTCGACCAGTCTGTTTAAAATTCAAGGGTTTGGCTTTTCTCAATGAAATAATTAATTTGGACAGTAGACAAAATGTACGAACTTTGATAATTCCAATAAAATGCAAACTTTGTTATATTAAATCTTATGTAAATCTTCATATCATTAGCTCATTAAAATATGAAAGAGTGGCATGTAAATCTCCATATTAAGCAAAGGACAAGCTGGGCGAATATTATTCGCTGGTATTAAGGCCGGACTAATTGCCGCCAAATTCATTCGGCCGATGCAGTAGACATACTGGTCGAAAGCATGCGTTGATAACTCCCTGCAAATTAAATTACGCATGCGCAAGGCATTTAGCCGTATAAAAAAAAAATATGGCTGTGTCCAGGAAGAAAGAAC
>NW_008709110.1:640001-698427 GCF_000327385.1 Lottia gigantea
ATCACCATATCATTAGCCCAATAAGATATCGATCAGTGGCATGTAAATCTCCATATCATTAGCCCAATAAGATATCAAACAGTGACATATACATCACCATATCATTAGCCCAATAAAGTATCTAACAGTGAAGTGTAAATCTCCATATCATTAGACCAATAAGATATCGATCAGTGGCATGTAAATCTCCATATCATTAGCCCAATAAGATATCGATCAGTGGCATGTAAATCTCCATATCATTACCCAATAAGATATCAAACAGTGACATATACATCACCATATCATTAGCCCAATAAAGTATCTTACAGTGAAGTGTAAATCTCCATATCATTAGTCCAACAAGATATCGAACAGTGGCATGTAAATCTCCATATCATTAGCCCAATAAGATATCAAACAGTGACATATACATCACCATATTATTAGTCCAATAAGATATCAAACATTGACATATACTTCACCATATCATTAGCCCAATAAAGTATCTAACAGTGAAGTGTAAATCTCCATATCATTAGACCAATAAGATATCGATCAGTGGCATGTAAATCTCCATATCATTAGCCCAATAAGATATCGATCAGTGGCATGTAAATCTCCATATCATTACCCAATAAGATATCAAATAGTGACATATACATCACCATATCATTAGCCCAATAAAGTATCTTACAGTGAAGTGTAAATCTCCATATCATTAGCCCAATAAGATATCGATCAGTGGCATGTAAATCTCCATTTCATTACCCAATAAGATATCAAACAGTGACATATACATCACCATATCATTAGCCCAATAAAGTATTTAACAGTGAAGTGTAAATCTCCATATCATTAGCCCAATAAGATATCGATCAGTGGCATGTAAATCTCCATTTCATTACCCAATAAGATATCAAACAGTGACATATAAATCTCCATATCATTAAACCAATAAGATACCGAATAGTAACATGTAAGATCCCATTTCATTAGCCCAATAAAGTATCTAACACTGAAGTGTAAATCTCCATATCATTAGTCCAACAAGATATCGAACAGTGGCATGTAAATCTCCATATCATTAGCCCAATAAGATATCGAACAGTGGCATGTAAATCTCCATATCATTAGCCCAAAAAGATATCAAACAGTGACATATACATCACCATATTATTAGTCCAATAAGATATCAAACATTGACATATACATCACCATATCATTAGCCCAATAAAGATATCTAACAGTGAAGTGTGAATCTCCATATCATTAGACCCAATAAGATATCGATCAGTAGCATGTAAATCTCCATATCATTAGCCCAATAAGATATCGATCAGTGACATGTAAAACCCCATTTCATTAGCCCAATAACGTATCAAACAGTGGCATATAAATCTTCATATCATTAGCCCAATAAGATATCGATCAGTGGCATGTAAATCTCCATTTCATTAGCCCAATAAAATATCAAACATTGACATATACATCACCATATCATTAGCCCAATAAGATATCGATCAGTGGCATGTAAATCTCCATATCATTAGCCCAATAAGATATCAAACATTGACATATACATCACCATATCATTAGCCCAATACGATATCGATCAGTGGCATGTAAATCTCCATTTCATTAGCCCAATAAGATATCAAACATTGACATATAAATCTCCATATCATTAGCCCAATAAGATATCGATCAGTGGCATGTAAATCTCCATTTCATTAGCCCAATAAGATATCAAACATTAAAATATACATCACCATATCATTAGCCCAATAAAGTATCTAACAGTGGCATGTAAATCTCCATATCATTAGCCCAATAAGATATCGATCAGTGGCATGTAAATCTCCATTTCATTAGCCCAATAAGATATCAAACATTGACATATACATCACCATATCATTAGCCCAATAAGATATCGATCAGTGGCATGTAAATCTCCATTTCATTAGCCCAATAAGATATCAAACATTAAAATATACATCACCATATCATTAGTCCAATAAGATATCTGTCAGTGGCATGTAAATCTCCATATCATTAGCCCAAAAAGATATCAAACATTGACATATACATCACCATATCATTAGCCCAATAAAGTATCTAACAGTGAAGTGTAAATCTCCATATCATTAGACCAATAAGAAATCGATCAGTGGCATGTAAATCTCCATATCATTAGCCCAATAAGATATCGATCAGTAACATGTAAAACCCCATTTCATTAGCCCAATAACGTATCAAACAGTGGCATATAAATCTCCATATCATTAGCCCAATAAGATATTAAACATTGACATATACATCACCATATCATTAGCCCAATAAAGTATCTAACAGTGAAGTGTAAATCTCCATATCATTAGACCAATAAGATATCGATCAGTGGCATGTAAATCTCCATATCATTAGCCCAATAAGATATCGATCAGTGGCATGTAAATCTCCATTTCATTAGCCCAATAAGATACCGAACAGTAACATGTAAATCTCCATTTCATTAGCCCAATAAGATATCGATCAGTAACATGTAAATCTCCATTTCATTAGCCCAATAAGATATCGATCAGTAACATGTAAATCTCCATTTCATTAGCCCAATAAGATATCAAACAGTGGCGTGTAAATCTCCATATCATTAGCCCAAAAAGATATCGAACGGTGGCATGTAAATCTCCATATCATGAGCCCAATAAGATATCGATCAGTGGCATGTAAATCTCTATATCATTAGCCCCATAAGATATCGAACAGTGGCATGTAAATCTCCATATCATTAGCCCAAAAAGATATCAAACAGTGACATATACATCACCATATTATTAGTCCAATAAGATATCAAACATTGACATATACATCACCACATCATTAGCCCAATAAAGTATCTAACAGTGAAGTGTAAATCTCCATATCATTAGCCCAAAAAGATATCGAACAGTGGAATATAAATCTCCATATCATTAGTCCAACAAGATATCGAACAGTGGCATGTAAATCTCCATATCATTAGCCCAATAAGATATGGAACAGTGGCATATAAATCTCCATATCATTAGCCCAATAAGATATCGATCAGTGGCATGTAAATCTCCATATCATTAGCCCAAAAAGATATCAAACAGTGACATATACATCACTATATTATTAGTCCAATAAGATATCAAACAGTGACATATACATCACCATATCATTAGACCAATAAGATATCGAACAGTGGCATGTAAATCTCCATATCATTAGTCCAACAAGATATTAAACATTGACATATACATCACCATATCATTAGCCCAACAAGATATCGAACAGTGAAGTGTAAATCTCCATATCATTAACCCAATATGGCATCGAACAGTGGCATGTAAATCACCATATCATTAGCCCAATAAGATATCGAACAGTGGCATGTAAATCTCCATATCATTAGTCCAACAAGATATCAAACATTGACATATACATCACCATATTATTAGTCCAATAAGATATCAAACATTGACATATACATCACCATATTATTAGTCCAATAAGATATCAAACATTGACATATACATCACCATATTATTAGTCCAATAAGATATCAAACATTGACATATACATCACCATATTATTAGTCCAATAAGATATCAAACAGTGACATATAAACCACCATATCATTAGCCCAACAAGATATCGAACAGTGAAGTGTAAATCTCCATATCATTAACCCAATATGGCATCGAACAGTGGCATGTAAATCACCATAATATTAGCCCAATAAGGCATCAAACAGGGACATGTAAATATTCATATCATTAGCCCAATAAAGTATCAAAGAGTGACATGTAAAACCCCATTCCATTAACCCAATATGGTATCAAACAGTAACATATAAAACTGAATCATTTCATCATTTTGAAGTGAAAGGAATATGATAAGAATTTGATATATATGGTACCATCCCCGTATTTTAATGAAAACTATATATACATTTGTAAGATAAAGACTTAATTTTCAATTCTTTAAATAATGATACAATTTGTAATCTTTAAATAAATTATATGGATAAGGATCATAACCAAATAGACGGAAATCATTTTCATAAATATAAGGAATCATTCGCAGTAACGATTTTGGTAACATTTGATACGCTGTTTCCATAGCAACCAATTTTTGTTGTTTCTGATCAGCAGCACTATTTTGGTTCTTGTCGACAGCCTTGACTATTGAGGACATAAAGTGTTGCTTATTGAGAGAGGATGGTTTCAGTTCAAAGATTTCTGGGAATGGTGTTTCAGCTGATATATACCCGTTAATCTGAAATACCTTCCATAGACGTTTACACAATTCTAAGGCGTTGATACACTTTGATATTTTCCCACCTAATAACTGAAAATTGTAGTTAATCAACATTTTCAATTCATCTAACACACGAGATTTGGGATGGTATTTAAGCAGATGATCCAGCCCTACATGTTGCAGAATGAATTTGGAATCTCTAGCGAATGTTTCCATAGTGATGATAAAATCAGGGCGATATAAACAAGGATTACATTGTTTACTTATTGGAATCCAGTGTTCATTGGATCCAGAGCCTCGACTTTCTATATTCACAACATATCTTATAAAATCTTCAAATGATATATTATTGGCACAAAGCGGTTCACTCTCATCAGAAGAAATTGATAAAGATGAGTTAAGTGCACGCATTTTTTGTTTAGCGATGGCCTTTCCGTGAGATCTCCAGAAGTCAGGCAGTAGAAATTTATCTAGGTAGACAGCCCATAATCTAGAATAAGGATTTCTGGCCACAAGTATACGCCTAGTAGATGACAAATCATAACGATCTGAAACACTTTTAAAGGAAATGTTTCCCATCTGTTTATAAGAACCATAATGTGCAAGCATTCTATTGATTTCAAAGGGGCTTGAAATATTCTTCGATCCAACGTCTCCATTCAAAAACCTACAATTCAGTCAAAAGCAATAACTCAGTATTCTGCATGTACGGTTCAAATTCCATCCAAACGGAATGAAATCTGTACTGACAAAAACGTTAACAGGCGTTCAGATGAGGCGGCGGAAATACAAGCCGTATTTTCATATGGGCGTACACAAAAGCCACTGGAATAATCGTACTTATCAGCATGCTGTAAATATTTAGTCTTACAGAACAAGGACATTAACTGGAATTGAATATATGCAAATAATTCCATGGAAAGAATATAGCTGCTTACCTAAATATTTGTTTCCAATAGGTACAACCAGCTTTAGGTATTACACAGTATGATATGTTAGATGGTCTGTATATTAATATCTTCTGAACCTGGCCATGACTATCTAATATACAACCATCTCTGATACGTTTTCGTCGAGATTCAAAAACGTTTGACATGAAGTGAGTCAAGTTGTTACCCTCTATGTCCTTTTTTTGCTGAGAATCTCTCAACTGAAATGAATTCGAAATTATACCAACAAAGATACAGGTTTTAGCCTCAGCATTATAAAATAATATATTATGATTAAGCATGAAAATTGCGTTTTATTTTCATATTAGAACATTCCAAATCCTACCTTTATATCAACTAGATTTAGATCTATATTTCTCATAATATCGTTTGATTTATCATATTCTACAATGAAAAATGACATTTTTTACATTTTGGTAAAGTCTTCATTCGATTCTTTGTGCTTATGTTTGGTCTGATTGTTGATATATTCATAGAAAGTAAAATGTACTAGTCACCATTCGGATATAAAATATTTTTTTGAAAACAAACAAGAAGTTGTTTGAACTTTCGGATTACTTTCCAACCACAGTAATCTCAGGATTGATTTTTTTCCTGTCATATTTCATAAATATTCAAGGTGAAATTACATGTCATTTGTTTAAGGATACCTTTGTATCTATAAAAATATAGGGTTTGTTGATTTCACATTAGAAATTTCATGTAAAAAAGGACCCACATTTTGGACTGGTTTATAATTCCATCAACCAATGATAATCAAAGACTCAGAGTAGCATTTTGGGAGTCGATTATTCATACAAAATAAGCGTTAAAATGCAATTCTGTAAACATTGTGGTCGGACAGTAAGTCAACAATGGGGTAACATATTTGAAAATTGAAAATGCTGCCATGTTGGATAATAATCATCTTATTGAATTATTGTAAGACAATGGTGAGGAAAGACTGGGATAAATATTATACTCACCCGAATTTTTTAAAATGAACAGAAAGAGGAAAAATATTGCTATTAAGGCAGGCCAATTATATTTGCGGACGCGACGATACATGTTGTTGTTGTTTTTACTTCAGGTGGTACTTGTTTTGTCAAATGCATGTGTGATGTTTACTACTCGTCATCTTGTCCCATTTAGAATCAAAGGGTACTTAGAATTGACGCTGCCAATGGATTATTGAAAAATCATTGCCTAACATTTCTAACTAAAACAATCCTGTACCGTGCATTGTAGAAACTATTGTACGGAAAGAATTATTTTATACAGAAAATATATTTGTATAGTCCGAAACATCTGCCTGTAGAGTAACAAAAACTAGGCCGTGTTTTATGGGGATTTTCCACATTTCCGAAGGTGTGCTCTTGTTGACATATTATATTACCTTTACTGACTGTAAATTAGTTTAAGGCATTACCATTACTTTCGTTTGGTTAGTGACCCCTGGACCCTTGAACTTATGGGTTGGGAATGCAGTCTAAGATTGGTTTTGTTAAAACAAAAAATGTGACGGAACCACAGATGTGTCATAAAATTGTAGGGGAATAATGCTGGTATGACTGAACTAAAACATTTTCCATCTTTCCAAATATATCTGGGTTTGGCAGATCCGATTTAAATGAATAGGTTTCAAAAAAATTTAAACAACACAGAGCCTAGTTTTTCTGTCTCTACACCAGCTGACAGCTGTCAAAATCCCTGTCAGAGGTTGGAATGGAGATAGATGTTTCGGTCTATAGTGTATATGGTCATTTCCAAGCAGCTTTTTTTATTCAACCATTTTTATCAATCTACTTACGTCGAGAATTTCAGGCCCCAAGTATTAATAGTGTAAAGTGTATTTGGAAAACGTATCATAACGTGAAGTATTAAAGGGTTAGGATACGGTAATGTACAGTATCTGTCAAGTATTGGACTCCAGTTTCAATAACTTAATTGTTATAAAATGACTATTATGTACGTTCCTTAATTCTGATTCATGTATAATAATATCTGTTAGTAGGCTAATGACTAACAATTACAAATCAGGCCTGATTATTTCGGCTAAGATCGAGATCCTTAAAGGAAATGTCGGATACCATTCATATTATTAATCTGTAAGAACTGTCTAGACTGAATGTGTCTGGGCAAAGTCCAGGCAAACCCTCTTACTGTAAAGTTGTTTATAGGATGTGAATCGTACAAAATGCACGGAATGCTTATGATATAGAAAATGCTAAAAAAGCTTTTAAGGTCATTTCTAGATCCTGAACATTTTAAAATGTTACATCCAACAGTCACTGAATAACGTAACTTAAAAAGACAGATGTCCCATTTCATTTGCCTATCGAGCCTTGGTCTAAGAAACGGAATTATCCGCGTTTGAAATTTAAAAAGACGATAAGTCTTTTCTTGAGACAATGACATAGAAAAGACATAGAAATAGAATAAGAAATTCGTAGTTCGAGGAATTGTGCGATTTTCGTACATTTCTGGCATGTACGTCTGAAGACTATTTACACAATATTCAAGACTCAATTCTGCTCCCTTTAAAATGGCTCATCTGTCCCTTTAATATATAGCATAATAATGTAAGACTATTCGAAGGTTATGCGATTAACCACAGGATGTTGATTTAGTAGGCATAACCACCCAAAAGAAGGTTCCTGGGCGTTCACTTTCAGAATTTTCTTCCCAAATTGATTATTAATTCCCATGACCTGGTATGTCTCACAAGATATCACAGATTGTGTCATTGTTGGTATCAATATCAGAAGATAGATATAATAACCTAGAAAGATCTTTGGCGCCAAATTGTATATAATCGTCGGATAATTGTCCAAAAGACCACGAAATATTTCTTTATTAGCATTATATTTCATACAGTTTATAGTATCGCTTTACATTGTTATACGTGTATTATGTCTTATATAGGAAAGTTACGTCTAGTATTTTTCATCGTCACAATGTCAAACGAACTTCGCTTTATACGTTGACTGCAATAGCCACTATTCTTGTATCACGGCCAATAAGCCATAATGTTTACAGTCTTTTCGTTGGGGGTTCTAATTTGTTGTATTTGCTGGATTCCGTGACTATTGCAGTCAAGACAAAGTTCGTAATAGCTTAACATTGTGAAGATGGTATTTGTAGACATCAATCTTCCAAGCGCCATGATTCCTGAACGTAAAAAAACTGTCAAATATATTTTCGATCCGTAACGTAACGCATTAAAGGAATGACTTATATAGGAAGAACAAATAACCAATGTTGTAATATTCCACGTCGACGGAATGGCAAGTTCTGGTTTTGTGTAACACGAGACCCCCACATAAATATACCATCATTTTTCGTAAATGATTCTACATCTCTACTAGATTATTCATGAAATATTGCACCTGACAGTTAGAGAGCTATAAAAGATAGACTTTCTGATGCAATATCGCATTGGCTTCACATTGCATTGGTGGACGTTACAAACGCAACACGATGCATTAAGTGCAGATATGTTTAGAAATATAGATCTACAGATTTGCAGTGTTCAATTATTTTTTCTAAAATCGAAAATTTTGTAAGCTATTAAAGGATGTCCATTGGAGATGTTGAGACTACCAGACTGGCCATATTCAGTAATATTTACCGATCCCGTGTTGATTAATTTGTAGGTCAAGCAAAATCTTCGAAGTTATCTTGAATTCGCAAAAATTTCTTGGAATATGTTATTTTCATTCATAAATTTTATGCACATGAGAATGTCCAATGAGAACATTTATTTCTCCACCCACTCTTGTTTTTAACTTAAGTGAAAGAAGATGATTGGTTAATTATTACATCATTATTATCACGTGGTATGATTGACGTACGAGAAGTTTGTTGACTAATTGCTTTCATTAATGACTGATTTTTACTCTGATTTTAAATTGTCTATAAAAAGGCCGAAAAACGATAAAAACATCAAAAGTATAAAGTGTCAGTTGAAGAGTAAGAAATTATCTCCAGTCTGTGATATTGGTAGTTTATGAAATTGTTATCTCAAATTAATGACTTGGTATTAAGAGGGATTTTCACCTTGTTGGTTATCTATATAAAAGACAGTTGTGGGTGTAGCGACAGTTAAACACTATATAAATATAGGAGCCAAGAGAAAATCCAACAGAAGAATAATCATCGCAGACTTCAACATGGAATTCCCTTTGATATGTGTTTTATCCATGCTTTCTACGGTGCTGGCTTTTCCACCATTTGCTGGATATTATTTCCAGGGTGACAGTGAATCGGTAAGTTTATTCATCATTTCTCCAAAATGTAAATGTTTACGTATTTTGCAGTTGGATTTCTTATAAACAAAATAATTTTATTCGTGTACACGTATCGTGCATTTATCTTTGGTACGCTAACTTTCTTGTAAATGCGCACTTAAAATGAAGTTGTCCAAAAACATTTTAGATTTTTATAGAACGATCGATTATACAAATCACGAGATATAATAATGTCAAAAAATATTATAAATACATAAACTTGCAGTGTATGTTACCTAATAGAAACTGACAACATTAAAGTATCAATGAAATTGTTTTTAATGAAAATACTTAGAACAGAAATGGTTTGAACAATTTTTTTTTACAACTACTTTTCTATATACCACCCGTTTTTATGTAATTTCTGAATTAGCCAATGCTCCAGGGTTCTATCAACTAGTTCTGGTAATGGTTGCCCACGTTCACGGTAGTTTAGATACCATCGACCATGGTATGAAGGTTTGACAAATTAAGGAAAATGGTTCGTTGGCATAAACAGTTCCTCTCAGATTTAATGTTTTACACAAATTTCAAATTTTTTCTTTAAAATTTACCATTTGTAATTTTTTTAACAAGTAACATGGAGATATTAGATCTATAAAACCATTGAAATGGTGAAATATGTTCACATTCTGAAACAAATTTTCCTACCGCTGCTCTATTTCTCTCTCAATTTGGCTTGATAATTGGTTAATTAGGAAGTCTGTGTAATTTAGACATGTGCCTTTTGTAAGTCTATCTAAATTAATTCCTATTCATTATTGACATCAATTATTGTTGATAATTATCATATATCATTATGACAAGTAATTATCATTGTATTCAACTAGAATAGACAAGAATTGCAGACAAAGTTCAGACAATATATGTGGCCATCTTCTCAACTTTGACTACGACACAATGGTTGATATTTGAATTTTCTTATTGCTTTAAACAGTTTACTACAGATAGGTGTTCAAGAATTCTTTTACTTTAAAAAATGTCCAATATATAGAATAAAACGCACAGAAAACTTTTAAATTTGTATATTTGACTCAAGGGGAACACAAAACCCATAAAGATCAAAATTGGCTTTACCAGAAATATAGTATCCCTTCGGTAAATATTATAAAAGTAAAATAAAATATCACCCATAGGTATGATATTCTTTCAATTTACAATATTTTCATTGATAGTGCTTAATGTTACTTTTTTGACCGAATACAATATATTTTCAGGTTTTTGATAATTCTGTACAAAATTATATTATGTTTTAGAGGTATAAAACAAAGGTACACTGAAAACAAGGACTGGACACTTTTTTTCACATTAAATACCGTCACGATTATATGGCATGACATTAATGTCAAATGTCATTACATGTCATTATTGTAAAATACATACCTTATATTATAGAACACGAACGCTGTGGATGCAGACAGATATTTCATGTTTGAAAGGTCCCAAATCCCAATAATCAAGAACGGTATAAGAAGTTCTTGGCTGTATAAATTTTTGACTGAATTCATTTACCTTGCTTTATGAGGTGCTGATTTGATCCATAGTGTGTGTGCTTAGCGCTTCTTTACCAATACCACACTAAAGAAGAAACAGTGAAGTTTATACGACCATTCTCTCATGTCCATTATGGTAGTATCATATCAGATTTAACAACAAGCCTATAGATAGTGACAAAAGGGGAACGAAGGATATATATTTTTGAAAACGTGACCTTAGAGTCAAACCATTGCTCTTAAAGTATACAGTATACTCATACTTGGCTTGTTTGTACATTGCATTTGTCAATCTTCATATTTGGAAGAATGAAGACAAATACAGTGGAGAGCCAATGCGACCAATTGTAATGAAAGGTAATTAACACGGCTAAGTCGAAATATTCCAACTTACAATATTCACATTTATCACAAACGTCTATTTTAACATTTTATCACGATATATTAATATTACAATTCCATAAATAGACTTTATCTTTTATTTGAGAAATTCCACAGGCTAATAACAGGAACCAAGCCCTCTTTATCTACATACTGACCACGAAACTTACACATCCATCAAATCTAGCCTGAATACAGTATCGTATAAAGACAATAGAACACCTATAAATAATGTATCTAACTGTGTACCTTAGATTCGAGACATAAATTGTGTAAATTCGTAACCATGAGTCAACCGGTTAACATGGAATTGAATTGGTACTTTAAGACTTTAAGAAATAATTTCTGACGTTTATAAAATCTTAAAGAAAAAAAATATAGATATTTGGTTTCTTAATATTCTCAAATAATAAATATAAACTCATATGCCATACTGTTTACTGATAATTTCTTACAATTTATTAGCTATTTTTTATGGTCCGAAATATTAACACTACTAAAACCCATGAAAAAAAAGTTTACTTCCGGTTAGGTGTACAAGGTATACAATGCCTGAATAACACTGAGTATTTTCAAACTATATTTATTACATATACATTATAGTTATTTATATTTTGTTAAAATGTTTGGAGCACACCCTATTGGCACCTGCAAATAGATGTTAACGCTATAATTTGAGAAGCGCAAGGGTGCAGTCGAACATGATAACTGATGTACTCAAAAGGTTCTAATTATTACCGAGGTTAACTATTTTTTTTATTACTAAAACTTTATTCGTTAACATTTCTCCTGAT
Source organism: Lottia gigantea (assembly GCF_000327385.1). Taxonomy (NCBI): domain Eukaryota; kingdom Metazoa; phylum Mollusca; class Gastropoda; family Lottiidae; genus Lottia; species Lottia gigantea. The sequence continues at coordinate 652,154 of NW_008709110.1, forward strand.
TATGAAAACCGTTTAAATGAGAAGCAATGAAATTGAAATTATAACAACATAGCTCAGAAGACATATTTCTTACGGATAGAAGACCATATCTTATAATTGGTTTATTTTTAGGTTTCCAGTTGACCCTGAAATATCTACGGTACCTTTAATCGAAATCAAAATGGAACTGACCTATCATTATAATATTTCAATCAAAATCTCTATTTTCAGAGATTACAACAATGTTCTTCAGCATCTAAACCATGCAAGATTCTGGTAAAACAAGTTTCAAATCAGGTTAGCGACCATCGCATATTCACAAGCCCTAATATATGTAATTGTGCTGGTGGAACGTGTCCTTTAGAATGGGACGAAATGCCGGAAAATACCATTACAAGATATCTTAGATCAAAAGGTATGTTATTTATTTTCAATAAAGAGATACTTAAGAATAACCCTTACTTTGGTTTGCCGTTAATCATTAATTCTCCGACCAAACAGCATGTGTTACACTCTTTCTTAATAAGGATTTTACCAGGGTTGCCTACTTAAACCGTTTTTTGAATATTCGTTGTTAAAAATATGGTTGTGTTTATTCTTCATACTATCATTGGTGGTTTTAGAAACTTTCACTAAATAATTTTATTATTAGAAGTGCACTTTTCTATTTTTCACTTATCTATATATACATCAGCTAAAATTTAATATTAATTGGCTTAATAAAAGATAGGAAGGGCAGGGAAAGTTGATGAAAATGTTCTTCGTAGATAACGATAAATTAAGATAATTCCCACCCGCAATGTATATAAACAACAGTACAGTTTTCCCGAAGATGATTATTAATGGATTTCTCGGTCAAGTTATAATCCAAGTAATATACTTAGGCCATAAAACGCAACACTTGTTACCTGTCGGCACAAAAGAAAATGTTTATCACCTATTTTTTTAACGTGAATAACAGCATCAAATAACGGACATTATCTCAAGACCAATATCGGAAGCTTTCCAGTCTGGAAATATGATAATTATTTTATCTTATCCAATTTCTCTATATTATTTTCTAAAAGACTTTAGTACCTGGCGGTGGTATGAATATTTCATTGATCATATAAATTGGCGTGAGAACATTAAGAAGTTTACCAATAAACAAACACCCACGCTTTTCACACATTAAAATACACAATTAGAACTTTGAAATATGAAGAACCTAGTTTCATATTGCTAATTTATCAGTATAGACATAAGTTTTCCGGGCTATACTTATCTTGACAGCTTTTAAGATTATCAATTTTCACAGAGTTTGACTTCTAAAAGCCCGCAACACCAACGCCTAATCTAATTTAACACACTTGAAGTAATTAGAGTGATTTATAAGTTAGGCTGACCGCCAAAAGATTGTCTTATCTACCCAAATTTACAATTTCTAATAGGTCATATCTACTATAAAACTTCATTCAAGAAACCATTTCCGGTTCATCATTCTCATAATGGTATACGTATAGTAGTGTATGAAGGTCACATCACTTCCGGCCAATTTCCTTTGAATTAATCATTTCCCCGGTTTAGTGAAAGCTTATCCTGGGTAAACCTCCTATAAGTATTATATTGTCATCAAACGGTCACTTTTGGTGTCCACTTAGAAAAAGAATTCCAGATCACACCCCGTGAGAATCAAGTTACCTCCCTAAACACTGTGAACTACTCTAAGATGCGTCTTCATTGCCCTGTCAATCTGATTCGGACGTAGACTTGTTCTTGCTCTTCCAGCATAAGATCCTAAAATGTTATTTGAATTCTTTCATTTATTCAGCATTGCACCCCTACTACAATTACATTAGCAGTCTTTTTTTCTAGCTCTTTTAAACTTCATTAAATTCAGTTGACACTTTTGATCACTAATTTAGCCGCATATACATAGATGAATAACTAACAAGCTGAATATACCATTAATGTGGTCAAATGTTTTGTCCTTCATTCCCAACGTATCGCCCTTGATCAAATTTGAATTTTACATTTCGTCGATGATAATCATTAATGGATCCCATTTCATTTAATTTTAGATCGCTTCCTTTCCTTACAAATGAAATTCTGTAGTCCAGTAGCACCACAAAGGATGTGTCGTGGTAACGAAACAGCTCTTGTTGTTAAAGGTCATAGTTTAGTACCTTCTGAAATCGTGGAGTTTAACTGTCGCTGTTTTGGTAACCATCCATTGATCATCAGCAAAGCGTGGTACCAAGGTTATAATGAACGTTACCAAGAATATGTTTGTGAGCTGGTATGTAATCTTAAATATTTCTATCCTAACATCTGAAATCGAAAAAAATCAGTTTTCAATCAGGAAGATGACTTACGAGGTCACAAATTCAAACAAGGTGGATTAGCGTATCTGAATCATTTTTGAAAACCATGCTATCTTAATACCGGATTTTGATAGATGACAACTCAAAGTCTAAGATCTATATCAATTTATTGGCATTAGAATGGCAAAAATATTATTCTTCATTTAACGTCAGTAAGGCAGGATGTGATCGAATATGATGTAAACCTCACCTATGCAACTCCTTGTTTTCAGCCAAGATGCCCCACTGTTGACTCGCAATGTATGAGCGTTTCCAATCAACCACCTAGAGTTAGAGAAACAGTATTTGAATGTGATTGTGGAAGAAGTCGATCTTGTAAAGCTGACCATGGTAGACGGACTGCACTAGAAGAATCCAAGGGCTACTGTTCATTATATTGAGTTGTGACAAATCCAAATGTGATTCTTAGAACTTCTATAGATACGTCTTTTAAGACATAACACGTCTCTTAATTAGAAATCATTTCTCTGACAGAATGTATTTTACAGGATAATTTACGTGTTGATTTAATAAATCATGACATGTGACGCAAATTAATTATTTTTTACCCGGCCTTTTTAAGTCAAGAAAAATTTTGGAACATTTCAATCGGAACACATAGTATCGTTGCATATCACACCCACTGCCATGGTATAATAACTTGCTCTGTTTTCTTAAGCACTGGTTCCATACGGACTTACCTACAATATTATCGTTACTGATAGCCATTACTTGCCTGAACAGTCAGATTAGAGCATATCAGAAATTATCTTCATAGACGTTTACATGTCGTTTTAATTAGATTTATCTTTAAGTCTTGTTATTTATCATTGTAAATTTAATAAATTTTATAATACTCAGCCAATTTCACTTTTCTAGTAACAACAAGAGGAAGCACAAAAATCGTGTGGATGGTTTAGATGTTTCACTCTAATGTAACGATTACCTTTACATGTTTCTGTACTGGCTAAAAAAATTGCATGAAATATAGTACGTTCCTTGCACTATAAGGTGTACAATGTTTAAGGCACAAAGACGTGATGGTTGTTTACAAGGTGGTGAATAAGAGGATCCAACATCGCTATAAGTAATCATGGCTTATGGAGTAAATACCATCACACACATCGGCATGTCAATATTGTAAAATGAAGGCTCATAGAGATAAAATATGCCCTTTACCGCAGAGTCGCTTCAAAGTTACTCTGGTGCGTGCTTATGTCCTTGATGATTGAACTGCTGCGTACATATATAGCATATCATGACGCACGGATGCCAGATTCGCCTTGAGAATGACTATCAATTCCAAATTCGGAGGTTAATATTACATTTAAAATGAGGTAGAAACATCGGTGGATTAGTCAAGTCAATAATGCGGTTGAGGTTGTACATTGAATGCTTTAGATCGCCCAAAGGTCGTGATCTTTGTGAGAGCGCCATGCGAATTTCAAAAGAAATGACATGTTCGTAGTGTTGAAGACTTTTTTTTTGAGCCAGATTCACATTTGGGACATTCCTTCTACCTACACGGAAACAATGAAAATTGTCTTTAAAATCACTTAATGTTACCATGCTCGGACAAACGTCGTCGCGGGATTTTCAAAATATGATAATACAATAGACCGAAGTAGAATTATGTCTGTTGGAGATTAGGGTGATTGAAGAGTAACCAGTTATATTCATGCATAATATGGTATGTGGTAACGCAGAACCAAATATTATCAACAAATAGAGCAAATAACATTGTTAAAAGTCGATCAATTGGTTATGCCATGATCATAGCAAGGCCACAAGAGGTACTTAATTACTTACTGTTTACTTTGACTATAATGATAATGAATAGTCAATTAGTGTAGTACAATAACTATATTTACTGTACGTGATTAGAAACTATCTATATCGTGGTCGGCATGGTATTATTCATATTTCTACAGTATAATTGACTTATTACTAATATCATCTAGTAGCTTTACACCCACACATATAAAATGGACGTTATAGTGCGACGAATGATACTTATAAGTATATCCATTCAAATGAAATGAAGTGTCCGAGAAAGGATAGACACATTTTGATTATCCAATAATCATTCCATCCGATATTAAGGTTAATTGAAAACTGTAGGATTTGCACACAAAACGATCTACTGCCTTTATATTGAAATCTAGCTTAAATCCTGAATATTTAATAACAATAAAACCACTATATGAACATATAAAATTGTGTATTTATTAGAATCAATCTTTATAATTCAGTGATATTAAAATTTGTGTGTCAGGGTTACCTGCTTTTAAAATGTTATTTCCTTTAAACACGTCATAAATTTTTGCTGAAAGATCCTAAATCGGTATATTAAAATTTCGGTTCAGGGTTATCTCCATTGATAATTGCACATAACCTGAATACCGAATTTCTATTATGATATTTAAACTTTCTTAAACTTGAGAATTCTCTGACATCAAAGTTTAGAATTAAAAAAACTTTAGAATTCAATGGTATTAAAAATTAAGAAGACTTCAGTGATTTCAAAACAAACTTTAGAATTCAATGATATGAAAATATCTGTGTCAGGCGAGGTTATTATTTACCTCCCTTGCACATCTAAACAATATCTGACGACCACTGCAGCTAGAATGTAACCTTGATATATACATGTATAAGGAATAGTTGTTAACTTTTTGGGCATTACTTTGGATCATGGAAATGTTATTACGTGTTATTACCACCAGCCAGCGTGAACACGAGACTAATCCATCATCTACTCCACAGTGATTTCAGAATTGAATTTAGCCAATCATTTTCGAATGAATTGAAATATCAACTACAAAATACCACTGAGAGTGGTTGTCTTTGGGTTGACGAAAATGTTAACCACTAAAAAAGTTATTAGGTCTATTTGTAAATATGATTTTACATAGGGAAATTTTCAGTCCGAAAGTAGCCTAGGTCATTTTCAAGTGAATTTTCTGGAAGGGAAGTAAAATGTGAAATCACTGAAACTTATATTTCTATGGACCCGAAGACATTCTAAGAGAAATGGCATACAGTTGAAAATTTTATTTTGAATATTCATGAAATGAAGTCTTTGAATGGCATTTAGCAATTGTGAGTACGATATATAGACACAGCTTTATGGAACAACAATCACTGGTTAAGGTTTTACCAGTGATTGTTGTTCCATAAAGCTGTGTCTATATATTCATGAAATGAGAGAAAAAATATTTTCATCAGTTACCTCCCTTGAACTTTTGAAATTGATACTGTTTTTAATTTGTGTATGTTGATCAGCAAAGAAGGGGTGGCGTTAGCAGGGTATGCGTACTGTTCTAGACACCTGATACTATGTTCATTAAGAAATACTTACTTATGATTGATGTTACTAATGTGAAAAGTTCATTAGCTGCTACCAATGTTTCGTTAATATTTTGTTTTGGATTTCGGGTTTCGTTTTGCAGTTAGTACTTGGTTTATTTATTACTATAGTATTAGACTAATCTGTCAATGGGAAGTAACTCCATTGGTTTACTCCAATTTCTATGCATCAATAAAGAAATACAGAAATTTTTAATGATAAAAAAACTTTGGAAACACTTATTTTTCGGACCCAACATTTATCAGTTAGGCCTATGTGTGATTTATTCATTGGTCGCTGTTCCGAAGATCTTCAATGCTGTAGTCTCTATTTCCATAATGATGCCAGTGATTGAAAACATAAAAAGACATAGGGATATTGAAATAAGTAGCCAACTTAAAAAAGGGTGGTAGAAGTTCATGAATAAATGCAACATATCTAAAAATAGACCAGTAACTTTATTTCAAATACCAAATAAATAATAAAGTTAGATTTGAAATACATGTATACAGTCGTGTAACCTATTTTCGTGCTTATAAGGATTCAATACCGAATTTCGTCAAAGTTAAAAAACCTAAAAAAATTTATGTCTTAGATGTTTCCTCAGATAATCTACAAAATAATTAAAATTGGATTGTTTTCTTTATAAATCCCTCCCCAATATTTCATGAGCAACCAACTCGGCAACGACGGCAAAATACGTCTCACCTATTTTCGTGTAAAATGTTTGATCTATAAATAAGTCGAGAAAAACCCGTTGTATGGATACCCAGTGGTATTAATAACTTATCTTAGTATTTATCTTTAATATCAATTCATTACTAGTGTAATTATAACTAGTGACAATTCATTCAAAGAACCATTATTAAAAAAAAATTGACTGACAAAATAAGATACGTTGCTTGATTTAGTGCTAAAAGACATTGAAAGAAAGAACAAAGAAACATAAGAATATGGCCCACATTGTGTTCCATAGAATTTTTCTGCTGACACGGAATCCGCTAGTTAATCACGTGACTTCATTCGTTGGACTACATTCTAGCAGACGACACTTGGAATTTCGATTACAGCTTGGGATTATAAAGAAATTCGGCCGATAAAAAATTGTGATATTTGGTAATAACTGAAAACCTCCATTTTGTATTGTCGCATATGTAAATTATTAATCATTTCCGGAGATGCACGAAAAATAAGTAAGCACGAAATTAGGTTACTTGACTGTAAACAAATGAATAATTCTGTATAATGATTGAATCATACATGAAGCTTGTGTATTTTAAACTTACAGAGATAAATATTAAAACCGAAACCGAATTTAATTTGACTAGAACTCAATTCATACTGCCGACATTTATTCCAATAAACAATGCTCATCCGAACAGCTTGGTAAAGCGAGGATATCAGCAGCTCACTAAAAAGAGCGACTGTCAGATATCCAGGATTAATTAGGAGCTGTTTTTAAAAATATAAAAGTTATTTCATTGTTTGTGTTCGGGATATTGTTTATAATGATTATTTAAATAATAAGTTGATATAAAACCTTCATCACAATTACCACATTTAAATGCTTTGTGGCCAGTATGAAGTCTCATATGATCATTAAGTCGAGTTTTTCTTGTTAATTCTTTACCACAGATTTCACATTTAAAACCTTTCTTAAGCCTTGTAGTTTCGGTGAATTTGACGAGTTGTGAGTCCTTGTTTAAGATTAGACTATGAACCTGTTTCAAATGATCTTTAAGATATCGCGCATGGCTAAAGGTCTTGGCACATTTCGGACAGGTATCAAAGTCTCCTGTATGAATTCGCATATGATTTCTTAGATGAGTGCCTCTTTTAAAGGATACTTCACATACTTCGCATTTAAATGGCCGAACGTTTGTATGCGTTCGCATATGACCTCTTAAATTGGATTGGTGTGAAAATTTCTTAAAACAAACATCACATTGGTAAGGAAAGGCCTCCCTACCTAGATGAGAGTATAGGTGATATTTCAGATTACCTTTAGAAATAAATTTGTTATCACATAAATCACATTTAAAAGGTTTTCTGTCATTGTAGTCATCGGTTTGTTCTTCATCAAGATGTGTCGTCCTATAATGAGCTTTGTATGATTTTGAACTGTTAAATGTAGTTCCACAAATATCACAGTACGATGTGTCTTTGGACAAGTTAGTAGTGTCTTTCTTACTTTCTTTCTCTTTTCTACGTGACATACACACATGTAACTTAAGACTATCTTTACGTATAAAGCGTTGTTTACAAACGCTGCATCCAAAGGGCTTTTCTCCAGTGTGAATCCTTTTATGAATTTTGAAATAATAGTTGGATGCAAACGATTTACCACAAATGAGACATTTGTAATTTTTTTCAATTATTCCTTTGTGTCTGTTTATATGTTTCGACATGCTAGCAGCAGTCAAATATTTTCCACAAATTTTACACTTAGTGTAGGCTTCACCAGTATGTAATGCTGCATGACTTTTAAAATGTGAACTCTGTGTAAAGACTTTTTCACATACATGACATTTATATGGTGTTTTCTTACTATACTTTCCTTTATTATCAGACTTCTGTGAGGCACTGATTTTAGGGTTGGATATTTTATTATCGTCAACAAGAATCTTCATGTCGATTGAACTGATTTTGGTATTGTCATATGGTTTAAGATGATTTGATTTGTGCTTTTGATTAATTTTGTTGTCTTTATGCTGAAAGCCACCTTCATTTAAATATTCAGCAGCATGATCGGATTCAGCGGTGTTATGATTGTTGATGTTAGGTTGATAAATATTACAGTTGGTGTGGTCAATGGTATCACCTATTAAATCACCAGTAGCATGAACTATCTCAATGTCATCATCACTATTTTGACCACCGTAAACATCGTCTTTTCCAGTGCTATTAACCTTTAGATCATTAGAAGCACGACCTGTCTCAATACCATTATCATCGTTTAGATCATCAAAATCATGCTCTAACTTGTTGGAATATCCTATTTCATCTTTAGAATGATTATTGAAAATGGGTTGGTAAACCGAAGTGTTTGGTTCATTAGAGGCATTGCCAGTAAAGTGGAGTTCGGTAGTTGGGTGGTCATTACAGTTTTCTTTCGGAAGGCCTGCAGAATGGTTGGAACGGTCATCGTAAGAATAGTTATTCGTGTAATGTTTGTTTTTGTAAAGATCGTCAGAAGTGTCATATGTACAGTTATTCGGTTTTACATGCTTATAATCATAAACGACTTGAGGTTGTTTATTATAAACCATTGGTTTGTCCATTTTAGAGACTTGAACAGTCTGTTTGTCAATGTCAGTATGAATAAGACTGCTGACACTATACAGGTGTTCAAGTAGATCGTGTTCGGACCCGGTGTTATCACACGCATAGATCAATTCATTTGGTTTCGCATTATTACTGGTAACAGTATCAACCACAGTATCACGTCTGTTTACATGAGAACCTATGGAAGACCCTTTATGTCGCTTGGTTTTAATCTGGTTGTCGTGAGTTTTAGCACACAAACTGCGCTTAGCGGGATGTGGGCTATGATGGCCGACGTGTTTCTTCATCAAGTGCTTCTTACACAATTCAAACGAACAAAACACTGCTTCACACTGGTGACAAGAATAACGCGTTCTGTGATCTTCCAATGTTGCGTAATTATCAAACGTTTTATTGCATATGTCACATTTATGAAGTTTCGAATAATTCACTAGTGATGTTTCATCAAACTGTGGTTTTGGATTTACTAATTCATTAACATCTGTATGTTGTATAACAGTGTGTGTTGTGTTCACTAACAAACTATTATTTGAATGAATAAACATATGTTTATAAAACGACGCTTCTCCAATACACGTTAAACCACAAACGTCACAGGTGAGCGTTTCTTCATCAGCATATGTAAACACGCTAGTCTCATCGGAATAACATGGTGCGACAACCTTTACAGATGTGACGGTTTGATTATGCCGCTTCGTAATGTGTCTTTGTAAGCTGTGGTCTGTAGTAAAGAACTTATGACAATGATTGCATTCAAAAATTCCACATTCTTCTCTTGTTACACTTGTCATTTTTTAGTCCCAAAGTGTCAGTTTTAATCTCGTTCACTAGTGATCATTCCATTTCGTACAATGAATTAACAGTCTACAAAACAAAAAGAAAATATGATATATATATATAAACTGTTAGCAACCATACGTAAACCACAGACAAGCGACGTTATCTCAGTAATTATGAAAAAATTACGATGATATTATTTTAACATAATTCAAAACAAATGATCTGTAACAAAATTATTTTTTCAAGGGACATAACTTGTAAATGTTGGAACCTTTTGGCATGGGTGTCTGAAGTTTGTAAGGCTCTTTCGAGCATCACGGATAAAATAAGACAGATAAAGGAAGATAAAGGCCACATACTGTAAAATAAAACTGTTAGTGGTTGGTAAAAACATCTAGGTACATCAGGTTACAATATTTATCTAGTATGACAAAGTGTTGTCGATATCCCCTTTTTGCGATCCAATGCTGGTGGTCCCCGTCCGTAAATAAGTTGAATAACAGTTTTCAAATATCTTTATATAAATATCAGACTTCACGTTGTGTTCTTAAAGTTGACATTCAATAGAATAACATCAAGAGAATAGCATCAAGAGAATAATTTAAAGTGTATTTCTAGTCGAGAATAATTTCGAATGCCTACTAGTCTTAAAGGTAGCCAAAGATAAGACTTTATGAGTAATAACGTTTCCTGTTAAGTACTCAAGACAGAGAGGTAGGTAGGTAGGTAGGTAGACAGAGAGTAGTCTTCTCATATTTATACTCTCGACTGTATACGTCATATCGACAGGAATGATAATCTGTTAATCTTTTAATGTTGGTACTTAAAAAATTAGCTATTAAATTGTACCTTTTTGAATATGGAATGACCATTATATAACGGCCACGAGTCCTACCACGAGTCCTAATTCATGGGCTATTAATTTCTATACCAATTTCATGATCCAAAGCGCCGTAGGCAATAACACATTAACCTACTAACAAAAATCTGAATACGGGCGGATCTCAGTTTTGTTTCACTAGGTTATATCATCCAGAACTTCTTCTCACGCCAGTAACATGAAAACTAACTGTACAATGAGATTGAAAGATTATAACTATATTATGATTGGTTCAGCGTCCCTGTCCTAGAGATCTGATTAGATAAGACTTATGAAAAAGAAGGTTGATTGGCTGAGAGCTGACGATGAAATTGACGACATTTAATTGTCATAAGGAATAAGGACTTAAAATGGATAATTCGACATTATAAGTCAAATGGATCACACCTGGCGGTCCGTTTGAGCACAGAACAAAGGGTTATTATCATTGGTGTCTAAGGCTGGGTTATGGTTGTAAAAACTGTAAAAAGCCCCGATTTAAAATCAAAGATTAGATTAAGGTTGTAAGAGGCTTTGTCCGACTAGTTTTCTTTTCTTCGGAAGGCTGTGGTTTTCTACTAGGCTATCGGGACAATGATGCTTGGTTAAATTATAGGACAACCAATTTCAATACTTGTCCAAAAATCTAACAATACACCCGTTTTTAAAGTCCGTTCAGAATACATGATGATGATCAATTCTATCAGCTACATGAGTTAAATATCATACATAGATTATTAAAATCTGCTCAAAACTTACTGCAAAGCAGTAAGTGGAAAGATTATTTTAATTCTAACCTATCACACTTTCATATTTTCTACTACTGAATAAAGTATAATATTATGCAAGCTAATATACAATCCCTCTTTCATTACCTGATTTTGCTGTTAAAATTTTGATTGTAAATACCAATTCACTTCATTTCATTTTTCTCCAGTCCAATTCGTCTGATATACCGTTCCCCAGCTGGTATTTATGCCGTCGTCCTCATAAATCTGAAAATACATAGAGTTTTGTCTCAACGGCATGTCCAAATACAGTGCTATACAAATGTTCTAAGTATATAGACGAAGTTAAATAGAGCACTAAATAATTACACCCACCTGGTTGAATCAGAAAATAATGCATAAGTATATAGGGTCAAAGGTCACGTCATTGGTCAGTAATACAATATCGAACTAGAAATAGACATCGATTTTAGTTTGACCTCTGACCTGAACTGATCACATGATTAAAAGATGCCACCAGACTGTTAATGTATAGTGCGAAGTAACAGATGAATTTATTAAGCCTATCAAACTGTCAGATTATACAATACATATAATCCCTAATTAACTGTTGCTATTGTTTATTTTTTGTGTATATAAATACTTTCTTGTACCATATTTCCATCAGAAACATCAGAGAACATCTTTCCCCCTTTTGTCGAAAGCTTTTCCCCCTTTTATTTTTTTCGTCACTCTTTTCTCACTTTCTTTTTGTTCTCTTTTTTTCAGATCTTCTAGTTTTCAAACAGTTAATATATAATCTAACCAAACCAAACCAACGACTATCATTCGATCAACAAGAAATACCACGATCAGAACGAATATTTGGAATATATGTTAGGTAGAATGAAGGAGATCGAGTTACTCATGCCACACCATCCAGGGCCGAGTTTCACCGCCAATTTCATTCGACCCGAAAAGATCTAACGAAGAATCAATAACAACAACACAGAATCATCAAATTTGAACCAATCCAACTACCAACTACTACGACTACCAACAACTACTTAGTTTGCGATATCAGCATCCGCCGGAAGCGAACGTTAACTTGTCATCTTCCTACCTACCTACCATATTTCCTGCTGGAAGCGAACGTTAACTTGTCATCTACCTACCTATCCATATTTCTTCGCTTCACCTGAAGATGACAATGTAGATTGTTAAAACGTTATAGTGTGTAATAATATTAAGGAGTAGTATACCATACAATTGTGTTCCGTTATTTATACGTTGTTAACGTATCACAAAATACCTTGCTTTCATGTTGGTGGCATGACCATAATAATAATTGTTTTAGATATGAATAGTTGCACTTATAATGGAATAGTTAAAGTAATTAAAAAGATTTTAATAAGCCAAAAAGAGAAGCATTATAACATAAATCGTAATAACTCAAAATGATTTTTTTTTTATCATATGTACATTTAAATACGACACACCCGGATGATAATACTGGCTATGCTAGGGCTGCAACGACTCTTGAGGTTGCGATTCGATACACTAAACGATACTCATCCAACGATGCGATTTATTCCGATAATTATCGCGATTGATTTATTGGATTTGAAACGAGAAAATAGAGTAGAAATTTGTAAAATAACTAACAATTTTGTCACTATTAACATTTGAGAACATTTAGAAATAAATTTTAAATGATTTTTTGCAAATTTTGAAAAATGAAAACATGACACAATTTCTTATACACACTAGGATTCTGTGTCATTTGTTATGATAGGGGCTGGGAATTAATTGTACTGATACATCGCGATTATTTTTATACAACGCATCGGTGAATCGTTGCAGCCCTAGTCTATGCCTATGTTTGAACTGAGAATATTATTTCAGAACATATTATAGTGATAGAGATGTGGGTTATTTTAGGGGGAGGATTTTCATCGTTATACTAATGATCTTTGTAGTCTGAAGCAGTAGGAGTAGGTTTATTACTTCCCTTGATAAAGATGAAAATAAAATACGACTAACAATACGTAGACGTCTGACATCAATATTTTCCTTGGGTAAGATATTTAGACATTGTTTGTCATTCCTTTATTACTGCATTCTTTCATTCTAAAGGCATTTAGCAGAACGGCTGCAATATTGTAAACCCATGTAACATTTTTATGTAAGTAAATGTTGAAACAATCTACCACAATTAAACTGCAGTTACCCCCCTTTACTGATTTAAACCGAAGACTCCCAGTTTGGTAATATAAATTTGTAAGTAGTATAAATAGTGAATTAATCAAAAAATAAAAGGGTCTAAGTTGCACAAACGCTTCAATATTTCAATGTGAGTAAAATAAGATTGAAGTATGGAATTAATTGAAGACTGTAAAGACTTATTAAACATGTCTCAGTTATCTGTGTATAAATGCTGATGTCATGATTAGAGAAAATAAAACTTAGGCCTATGCGGATTTAAACACGTGATGTTGAATGAATATCCTTGTTATTCACCTTAATATACAATGCTTGTAACTTTTACAATCGTATTCAAATTCACTTTAGATAACACGATAACGAGGTATAATTCTATGACCTATATTTAATAACTTACCGGTCGGGTCGTTGTAGATAATTGGTTATAATTGATGTCTCTGGCGAGAAACACAACACAAATTATGAGGAATATACGAATTACATCATTTGGTGGCCCCGAGGTTTTAAAAGTAGCTTCTGATACACCAATCCCGACTGTATCCGACTCCGAGGTACGTCAATACATTCTTGTTAAAATAACTTCACTAGTACTGGATAGTAGGTTAACTAATATACCCACTGGCGATATATTTTTAATAGTATGAAACTCCGTCTTCTGTGACAAAAAGAAAAACAACAATTGACACAGCATGGTATAAACGCTAAAGTTTTATAGAGTCCTTTTGTCCAGATACTCGGGATGTGAGGATATCGTATTCAAAATATACATTAAAAATAATGATATTATGAATGAAATGTAGTAGGGCTGGATACCTCCAGAATTTGAACTAACTTTCAACAAAGTTTTGTATTTTCTTCATTTCTCTCCATAAATCTTTGTCATCATGATAAAAATGATGTCAGTCCAGGACATGAGTTGCCAGCATTCTGACGGTAAAAATAACATTTACTGACTTGTGATTTAAGGTACTTATAAAGGTTAAGGCGGCCGGGGTGAACCCTGTAGATACCTACATTAGACAAGGAACATATGGAGCATTACCTACATTACCCTACACACCAGGTCAAGATGTAGCCGGTATTGTAGAGAAAGTTGGTAAAGACGTCAATGATTTTAAGGTAATAATAAACTTCAAAGCAAACAAACACTGGGGGGTGGGGGTGGGGGGGGGGGGGGGATTTGAGTCTTGAATATATGTGAATGGTCTTCGAAAATCGCACAATTCCTTCAAAAATATCCCAAAGTAGGAATTTCTTTTTGTATTTCTATAGCTGTCTTTTCTGTATATGACAGTGTCTCAAGAAAAGACGACTCGTCTTTTTAACTTTTAAACGCGGATAATTCTTGACACACATGGATTTGAAGACTCAAATTTCGACAGTAAGCTGTGAACACTATTAATGATTGGCTTACCTAAATAAGTTCCGTTTCTGAGACTAAAGTATGATTGGTCAAAAATGGCGCACCAGAAATGCATATCTCACACTTGCAGCAATTCGTGTGTTGTTTATAATTTAGAACCTTGAACCATGGAGTCATCTGGAGAGAAAAAGGTGATACCTCACATACCAAACCAAAATACCATTTTTTATACCATTGTTAGTGCAAAAACGATCCCTATCTTACGGCAAGCATATTTATGGCTTACTTTTAAAGCTCTCAATTGTATATTTTCAAATCAGGTTGGTGATCGAGTATTTACAGTAAGAACTGTATCCGGTGCCTATGCCGAATACGCTACAGCTATTTCACAGTATATAGGCAGACTTGGAGATAAATTAAGCTTTGAAGAAGGCGCTGGTATTGGTGTGCCATATTATACAGCCTACAGAGCTCTTATAATAAGGTAAGCATGTAACATACATATATACAACGATTTAGTTATTTGACAGTCATGTATGGTTGTATATTATGTTAGAATGTTCAGAGTGTTAAAGCAAGAAGCTGATTTAATATAAATTTATTAAAAGCTATAAAACCGAAAAAATGAAGACAGGCTTCGAGGCTTCAAGATTTCCAGAGCTCTGTCAGCTGATTAAAGTCTGTATGACATTAATAAACCTGGTTCTGTCAGAGACAATGGAAAGAGGTGTTCTATAGCTATACCGACAAGTTGACTCTCTTCCGACGGCATTGACAGACTATTCTAGTCTATGCTCAAGTACAGGCTTACTGTCAGATGTCTGTGGTTCTTGTATTTTGCTTAATGTGACCCAAACGTAAAATAACGGATGTCGGGCGAGAAATGTTATTAGTGCTAATACAAGCATCAATTATATAGGCCAGAATACCCTTTTTGATATAGCATTAAACAATTGTAAGTAAATATTTTAGGGCTGGAGGTAAAGCTGGTGAAAATGTATTAATACATGGTGCTAGTGGTGCTGTAAGTAATTCCGTGTATTCATAATTTCTTGAAAAAGTATTGTAAATGAGACGAATATTAAATATTTTGAAATTGATGAAAGATCAATATTTATAGCTAATATGAAAACATAAATTCATTTGATACTTTAGAAGGTAAAGTAGGGAATGTATGTTTAATGTCTATTGGCATGAGGCACAGGCCTCAAGAACTGGTCACCCCTGTTGATATTTTATCAGAAAGGTATGTTTTAATATTTATCATTTAAAGACTTCACGCAATAATCCAAATATCAGTATTTATGAGTCGAATAAATATTTATTTCCAGGTAGGTCTGGCCAGTGTACAGTTAGCTAAGTCATTAGGTTTAACAGTAATTGGTACAGCTGGTTCTCAAGAAGGTAGTAAACTAGTCAAAGACAATGGTGCAGATTATGTTTTTAATCATAAAGATTCGGATTATACAGATCAGATCATGGTACGTTGTTCGCATCATCAGTAATTATTCTTCTTTGCTTTTCTTTATCATGCCTATCATCCCTATTGTATCTTCTGTAGATTTGACACTGATCGTAGATAATTCAAATCAATATGCTTTTCATCATACTAATGTAAAATTAATCGTGTACTCTAATGTATTTCAGAAGACAGTCCCCGGTGGAGTAGATATTATTTTAGAAATGTTGTCGAATGTTAATTTAGGAAAAGATTTAGAAATTATCAACCAACAAGGACGTATTATAGTAATATATTTTCTCTTTTCTTTATATCATATATTGCAATAGATTTAATACTATATCCTCTGTTTTACTGAAATAGTAATTTGAATATTATCTTTTAGAAATAACTTAAAAATTTCAAACTTGGCCAATATTCATCTTATAAATCTTTATTTCCTAAAATATGCTTTGAAATTTATTGATTCAGACAATTTTCAAATTAAGAATTTCTTATCATATGATAACCTGATTTAATAGGATTACGATAGATATGTGGCTCAATTGAAAATGATCAACTATTGTGTTATAGGTAATAGGTTGTAGAGGTACAGTAGAAATTAACCCAAGACTTACTATGAAGAAAGAGTGTATTGTGACGGGAATGGCTTTAATGGGTGCCAAAGAGGTAAGGTGTTGATTTAAATCATAACGTTGAACAGAACAGAACAGAATTCGTTGCCGATTAACTCAATGAAGTTAAAATGATGCAATCTTGATATTGTTAAAAAATTATTTTAGATTTAGTATATTTTCTAGTATACGTGGTTTCAATTAAAAGAAACGGACAGAACAGGGGAATGATTTCCAATAGTTTAGCTTAAGTTTTCTTGTTGTTATATTTTGTTGACTTTTTTTATTTTAGTCTGAATGGAAACAAATGAGACACGCCATGGAGGCCGGCATAAATTACGGCTGGGTCAAACCTCATATTGGGCAGACATTTTCACTGGAAGAGGCGAATAAAGCTCATGATGTAGTTATCAATAATAGTGGTGCTCAAGGGAAAATCATTTTGAAAATATAATTATCGTATTCATACAAATATATATAAGCATGTCCCATGTTAAACGAGTTTAATTTCTGCTTGTAGTAGCAATATCATGTAAACATTATTTTCAGCTTGTACTTTTAAACGTCAGCGCTTACATTTATTCCCAAATGACTTAAAAATAGGCAGGATATGTGTTACCCTTCGAGAATACCAGAAAATGCCCTTTCTAGGGGTTTATTTCAGACGGTGGATCACTTTTTTCAAATGTCTTCTGCTTGGGGATTTTGATAAATATATTTCAATTTTCTACTTGTGATTCGAACCTTTCTAAGCACAAATTAAGTGACATCTACTTTCTTTTATGGAATTCTCCCACGAACGTTCAACGCTCGGTTGTTGTTGTTCATAACAGAAGGTTTTACGATTGATTAATGTAAAGATGGTGTAGCAAATGTGGATGTATTCTTCAGTCATAATTTTAATAGTACAAAGCTTGTGCTTGTCTCTTTTTCTGCGATATCACCCCTCTGAATTACCTAATATAACTAAAAAAAACTTCATGGAAGCAAAGCTTTGGAATTTTGACTTGAACAATAAATATAATAAATGATTAAACAATTAAATCAGTTCTCTATAATAATTTTTTTTTCTGGGAGGTTATTATTTCTAATTGGATATTAATGCTACCGTGGTTGTTAATAGATTTTAGGAAGTATTTGCTTCAACAAATTACATCCAGTTAATTCTACATTTCTAAACCAACTATTCTGATACTAGATTTTTCTCTGCATAATATATTCAGCATCAAAAGATGTACACCTGCCATACAGCCAGATTAGCTTATTTATTGTGATAAAAAATTAACCATTTCAAACATACATTTCTAGATCTCCATTCATTAAAATGTAGCCATGATCACACTTTATTATTATCTCTACAAAATAATAAAAAGAGATCGGGATTGAGAATTATACTGAGACCTTCCATACACCCGTAATATCATGGGGACGATTTTCGCATAATACCGGAAACAAGTCTATAGATGACATCATTAAGTACTATTGTAATTGGAACCAGACCTGCGACAACTGGTATACTTCCCATAATAACTAGAGCTCTAGAATACGTCTTGGTTATATCATAAAGTAGACCTGGAAATAAATGGTAAACTGATTCACGTGTCTTGCGTTGAAATAGCTACCTAAAAAGTATCCCCTGAATTTTGTGATTCTTACTCAAATGTTTTTATCTTCGCTTTAGTAATGAAATTTATTTTTGTTTATATCCCTGTGCACTCTCCGGTATAGTCGACCGAAGGAATCGTTGAGAAATTATCTTGTGGTAAGAACCAAATTTTCAAAATGGAATCCATGTGTCATTTCATTGTCCGAAAGATCAATATAACCTTATAAACTTACCAAAAAAGTATCCACCAAGAGTACTAGCTGTACCATTAAAAGTTGATCCTAAACCAATTGCAAGGGCAAAAGTCTCTCGCCCAACCAAATCTAAAACCACTACACCATATATACCAATCAGTCCCCCGTAACAGATACCAAATATACAGATCAAGAATAAAGTGAAGGCGTAACTTTCAGATATACTAAGCAGTAAAATTGATGCTCCTCCACCTATCACAGCTATAGCCATTAATGCTGAACTGTTAACGAAAGAAAACATATTGATAACGCCGAACGCTAATCTGGAAGCAGTGCTTAATACTGTAGCCAAAAACAAATAAAATACACCATTTCCATCGTTTTTATCGGCATAGTCAAATATGATAAACACAAAACCATTCATGGCACCAAACCCAGTCATTGTTGCTAGAATATTCAGAACGAACTTCGGACGACAGATTGTCTTAATTTTTGTTTTCCAAGCAATTGGTTCTCTTTTTGCAGCTCGTCTGCCACCAACTGCCTGTTCCATAAAACTTGTCATCAGCAAACTTGATACCACAGTTTGTAAAGCTAATCCCGAGAGTATAAAGAATGCACCCCTCCATCCATAATACTCAATCAGGCTTTTCATAATATACGGCATTGTAGATCCACCTAATCCACCACCTGCTGTTATAAGACCTAATCCAACACTAGCAGAGTTTTTATATGTTAATGATATTGTTACTCCACTTCCTAATTGTACAAAACTGGAACCAAGTCCTGAAATATATATCATAACATTTTTACTAGATTCCAATGATTATGGTATAAATTATTATTATTCAAAGGACATTTTCAAATGGATGTTTCTCATTTTTATAGAGCATGCCATTTACCAAGAATTTCTTTGATTGTAATAAATGAAAGCATTTTGCTCCTGACATTCCAGAAAATTATTTTGTAATGATAAAAATATGGCTGTGGTCATAATAATAAGAAACCTCGGAATTTAGGAATAGACCGGTTGATTATAATGTGATTCATACGGAACAGTGCATGGTCAGAATCTTAAGTGTCTATGACGCCACTTACCTCAATATTACAAATATTGTTTTGGCAAAGATTGACCTAATATACTTAAAATTTCCCCTGCATAAAGGTTCGATTGATTTATTGTAAGAACAAACACGTTTGATTAGGTATACCCTTTGGTTCACTATTTCGGAACAATCATTACATTTCAAACCAACCTGTAAGGAATCCTAAGCTGACCATTAATGATACAGTATTCGGGCAGAAAACAGCACCAAGCAGACCGATTGATGCCATGACAGAACCGCAAAATGTTGCTAATCTAACACCATACCTATCCACTAGTACACCTACAATAATTCCTGAAATATATATGAATAAATGAAAATCAGTCATCAACATAATTGCCATGCAGTGTCAATAGTGTGTGCAAAGTAAGCTGATATATCATTCAAATAAAAGAAGTATGAATTCCACAGCATTTAAGCACTTCGAATTCTTTTGGTGCGTCTTGATATGATTTTGTACTGAATAGATTATACTTACCAGAACCGAATATCATTCCAATAGTAAACGACTGTATGAGAGCTGTTTTTGATCTCGTTTCTTGAAATTCTTCAAGCCATGACGGAAGAAATGTTCCAAGGGAAAAACAAATTCCCATATTGAAATACATATTGATAGCTGCAGCTACCGTTACCAAGAATCGCCCTATTTTCTTTCTTGAACTCGATTCGTTTGGACGTTGTAAGATATCATAAATACTATATCGTATACTCTTTCGTCTTTTTGATCTGAAATATTGAATGAAATATAGTAAGAGGCTATCATTGTTAATGAAGAAGGTCGATGATACCATAGAAACATCATCAAATATTGAATTTTAAGAAAAGGGGACCGAGTCGTCATCTTTCGACTTTTAACAATTGTCAAGTTGCCCCAATGAAGAAAAACTGCTTAGGTCACCACACCAATCTACATCACAGCATCACCCAATCAAAAGGCTGATTTTAGTCTTCCAGTCACTTGATCAAGTGCAAAATTGCATGAACCAAGCCCAGGAATAGAGGAATCGATTTCAAACACTACCAAAGCATTAACCAATCATCAAAAGACTTTCAGAATAGTTTCTATGATTACTGCTAACTAACTTACATTTTCTTTTCCTCGTCATACCCGAGAGTATCACTTTCATCTCCACTTTCTAGAAATCCTACACTTTTTCTTCTTTTGACATCTCCACTCACTGTGGATGTATCATCTTGGAAAGCCAGATTGTCAACTCCATCTACAGCTGAGTGATGTGGCGCTTCTATTTCTAATGTAATGACTTTGTGATGGACATCAGTTAACGACTCCAGAAAAGTCGACGGCTCTGTTCCGGTATATGTATTTAGTTCCTTTCTCTCATGATTTATATGGCCGGTTTCTGCGAAGTCCATCGCTTGATCTGTTTGACAAGAATCGTCTTTGGTCTGCAGCTGATCGGATTCGGGCATTTCTTCATTCTTTGCTCCTTGTGAATTGTCTGGTGAATGAGATTGTTGTAATATTGATGTATCTTCATCTTCGACAAACTTTTCAATGGGTGGGTTTGAGTCGTAAATTGATATTTCTTTTTGGAACGATTCTTCATTACCGTGGATGCTATCCGAATCGGTAGAATTGTTTGGTTCCTGAGGTCTTGTATGTGTTAATTGTGATTGCCCCTTGTCATTTCTTGGAACTTCTTCCTCAATGACCTCATCACTTCGGTAGTCGTGGGTGATTTGACTGAATGCCTGCTCTATAACCATTTGCTCATCAACTGAGTCATTTTGTAAATTGTTTTGTGCTGACTCACCTTCTGCGTCATCTTTGATACTAGAGTTATTTGAGAGTTCGTCTTCTTCAGTGGTATTCTGGATACATTTCTCTTCAACATCCTTGGTATGCTCGACCGCCTTTCCCGAATCGTTATAACTAATCCGAATTTCAGATTTAACATCCTTTTTGAGCGAATCAGAAGCGTCTCCATTTTTACTTACTTTGCTCTTGGAGTGATCCTTTCTTGGAAACTCGAATATGAAGTTAGGTTTCGCCATCACAAGTGATAAACTAATACAGTAAGATTAGCATGCCCACATAAATTAATTTTATATTTTTATTTTTATATTTCATTCAGAGTGAAAGATAACGAATTCAAACACAGTGTAGAATTAATTGTTGTCATGAGAAGAATCTTCATCAAGCACATCTCAATGCACCACTTCTTTACAAACGTGATATGAATATATGTTTTAAGACGAATACTTTGTACTATTTATTATTTAGATGAATTTGTAGATCAATATTGTCGTTCCGATTTGAGTTGAACATCATCAGACTTACTTATTGATGATTTACCATAGGCCCTATTCAGCCACGTTATTATTCATTGTAACAGATTATGATATATGGCGTAAATGATGCTTGTTGTAATCTATACAAAATCATTATCAAGTATAAATCACCAACTAACATTGACAGTATCTTGAAGCAGCTTGTGATCGCACTCTGAACTATGATATAATTGATAAGATGAAACATTTCGAAACACTCGATACAATATCATGTCGGACAGAACTTATCCTAAAGCTTCAGAAAACGTTTAATTTGATCGGTAATAAATAAATTATTTTAAATATAATCGTACACTAATAATAATTAATTTTGTGAATTTGTGTCCTGTCCATGACAAATTTTAAGGTTACCCATATAAATAAATAAATTGATAATTAATAATAAATAAATTGATAATAAATAAATCGGGAATACTTCAATACTGTGACAATTCAAATCAGATCGAGTCAAATCGGATTCAACAATTTTTTGAGTCGCATTTGTCATGAACATGTTTCATATGACGCGATAAGCCAGATTTTGAAGAAAATTGTTTCTCACATATATTGCATTCAGACTTATCTCCGGTATGGCATCCCATGTGAACATTTCTTTCTCTAGAAGATGTAAATTGCCTATAACAAACATCACATTTGTACTGTTTATCACCAACATGCGACTTCATATGCAGGAGTATACTGCTCCTGTGTTTAAACGATTTATAACAGACTTCACATTTATAATCTTTTACATGACTATGAGTTTTTGAATGTGCTTTAAGTTCGGTATTTGATTTGAAAGATTTTTCACAAACGCTGCATTTAAAACGCTTCTCGTCATAATGGTTTCTGTGCAAATGTTGTCGTACTTGACTATTGGATTGGAATGACTTATCACAAACATGACACTTATAGGGTTTTTCTCCTTTATGCATTTGTTCATGATAAAGAACACCATTTGGATTTGTAAATTGCTTGTTGCAAATCAAACATTTATAAGGTGTTTCTCCTGTATGTGTTCTTATATGACGTGTCATGTTACTCCGTAAACTAAACGCTCTACCACATTCATTACAACTGAATGGTTTCTCTTGAGTATGAACTATATCATGAAGACTTAAAGAGGAAGTAGTACTAAATCGCTTTGGACACTTAGGACATTTAAATGGTTTTTCTCCAGTATGTGTTTTCATATGAATTTTCAGAGTACCCTTCGTTCTAAATGATTTACAACATACGTCACATTTAAAGTCTTTGATATAACCAGTATGAATTTCTAAATGACTTCGTAAATTATATCTCTGCTGGAAACATTTACCACAAACATGACATTTGAATGGTTTATATCCGGAATGAATATGCCTGTGTCTTGTCAGATCACAACTTGTTCTAAACATTTTATCACACACGTCACAGGCGTATGGTGTCTCTCCTGTATGAATTCTTTTATGAGTTTTTAATGCTCCTGGGTCGTTGAACGATTTTTCACACACTTCACATTGATATGGTTTTAGTCCTGTATGTATTATTAAATGTCGACGCATATTTTTAACGATATTGAAGCGTTTACCACGTATATCGCATTCATAGGGTTTCTCTCCACTATGCAGTCGCATGTGAAGTATAGGTTTAGAAGAAAATCGTTTATGACATATGTGACATTCATACGGTTTAGATCCTGTATGCATCCTGGTGTGGAATTCTAAAACATGTTTTTCATTGAATGATCTATCACAAACCTCACAGTTAAAACGTTTCTTATGATAATGTGATTGGATGTGATGTCTTAAAGTTTTTATTTTGTAAAGTTTACCACATACACCACATCCAGCCGGATTTGGTCTTTCATGGTCATGGTTAGCACAATGCCGCTCTAAATTTTTCTTTCTTCGAAAAAAAAATGCAACATACATCACATTTGTAAGGCTTTGATACTGAATGAATCGCATTATGTTGATTCAAACTTAGTTCATTTGTAAATGTTTTAAGATGCTTGTGTTGCGCTTTCTGGACCCTCATATCGTGATCCTTAAGATGAGTTTGTAAACTGTCCAGTCTATTGTAAGATTTGCCACATTTCTGACAGAAGTGGATCTGTATATCAGACAGCTTTGGAGTAATATGATTGTCATGTGATGATTGATATCTTTTCTTTCCACGAACGTTAGTCTCTTTGGTAGTTGATCTTGGTGATTCAACATTATCCCTTCTTTGCTTTGTCTGCTTAATTTGGTCAACATTATCATCACGTCTCTGTGTGGTCACAATGACAGCAATATCGACAACACAATTTTGAACCACATTATTAACGTCATTGTGTTGTGTGGTTTTAAGTCTTTTATTTGTATACTGAACCGGTATTTTCGCGGTTGTTTTCTTGTGATTGATATGAATTGGCGAAGTGTTCTCTTCTACCACAGAATGACAATATGTTTGATTGGCTTTATGGTAAATTACAGAAGATGGACTGGGGATGTTGTTTCCTGTAGATGAGCTATTGTTGTCTGGAGACTGACTGTTACATTGTATAGATTGGTTGTTTTCTTCTGAAATTTGATCGTTTTCTAAATAGATGTTGTCTCTGTATTCTAATAATAAGTTGTCTTCTAAAGATGGGTTGTTTTGTTTTTTAAAAGATATGTTGTTACTGTCTTCTGATAGTTCGTTTTCTATGTATTCCACAGATTGACTGTTATTGTGTTTTAAAAATAAGTTTTTAGATGCTGAATGTTGTTTTCTTTCAGAACCAATTTTGATTTCATCAAATATTTCAAAAATATTACAAGTTTTTTCTTTTTGTCTGTCTGATCTTGTGTTATTATTGTTTTCATAATGACTCTGACAGTGCAATTCGAACTCTTGGAAAGCAACATATGAGCGTTGGCAAAGATGACATTGATATTCTTTCACAGCATCTTGAAATTTACTACCTCTGCGACTCAAGTCATCTTGGTTTAGACGTTCCCTTGAATCAGATATTGAGTTGGCTTTAAGACAATTGGAGACTTGTGACATGGTATTGATAGGACGAATATCTTGGGCACTCAAAGAGAAATCCACTTCCATTAAAGAATTGTCGCCAATATCAATACTCTTGTCATGAAACAAATCTTCGATGTTTTCCAAGAAAAGATCAGTGGATTCAAAAGGTTCTGCCTTCAGATATGCGTCTTTAGTAATGTCAAAAGATTCAATGGATATCACAGAATCAAGACACGGTATGCCCAAAACGTCACCGAAATCAGAGTCATAGTTCAACTGTCTATCGGACAAGTCAAGAGCGCCCATAGCCACATCACAGCCTATGGGCTGTTCTTCACTTTTTAAATAGTCTGTAGCATTATCAATAGCATGCCTGGAATCAATACTGAAGTTTCCTAAATCAAAGTTTCATTGTTATTTAGATCGCGATTATTGTCCTTTGGACCTATAAACCCATCTTTTTCCTCAACTAAACTAGGTAATCCCAGTGCTTCAAATGCCATTTTAATTCTGTATTTTTTACAATCTTCCAAGTTCTGTGTTTTCTGCATCTGAAATAACAGATATCTTAAAAAGTGATACAAGAAGGACGAACTATTATATTAGTCGTATGAATGTCTTAACAGATACTTCATGCTTTGCAGTAGTGTCTCACTATATCGTTTAGATCGAAACATCTGTCTGTATTCCAGCCTCTGATAGCTATTTGTACAGATGTCGACTGGTGTAGAGACAGAAAAAAACAGGCTGTTAAATAGGGCTCTGTTAAATAGGGACTCCCTGCAGTTCTTAAACCTATTTAGATACCTCGGATATGCAACATATTTGGAAAGATGAATATTTTGTAGTTCAGTCAAACCATCATTTTCTCCCTACACCAATTATGTCACGTCTCCGGTAAAAGTTTAATTTACGAAACTGAACTGGCATCGGCCATTTAAAACTGTTCAAACGTCACAGAGTCACGTGATAGTAACAAAACGAAAGTTACGGTGATGCCTATCACTAATTTACAGTCATCGTAAAGGTAATTTAATATTATGTTAGAAAAAACGCATTTTCGGAGGTGTAGAAAATCCACATTTAACAGGGCCTATTTTGTCTGACTCTACTCCAGCCGACAACAGTCATAATGTTAATCAGAGGCTGAAATATAGGCAGATGTTTCGGACTACATATTTATATTCCATGAAATGCATGAATGTTTGATTTTGATTATTTTGTATTTCATGAGCTGAATGAATATTTGCTATGGTTATTAGATATGCTACGAACTGCATGAATGTTTCACATAATAATGTATTTTATGAGTTGTATGAATTCTTGCTGTAGTTTAGAGGTGTTTTATAGGAACAGTGGTAATTGTATAAATATTACCTGAGTATGAATATTTTATTACTTGTATGTTTGCACACGTGTTGTGTGAGAATGATGAAAATTCCTAGTTATATAAAATCATGAATGGTAAATATATAATGTAATTTGCCCGCTTTGCAATTATTTTATGCATTTCTTTTATTTTTGAAGAAGACGACGAAATTAAAAGCATGTTAAATAAACAAAGTCAGAAAGACAGTAGAACAGAATGAAGGGAAGTAAGTCTCTTTTGAACATTGGAAAAAAGAAACTTTTATAAATTACAAATTTTGATATTTGTGGAAAGTGAATTTCAGTTATGCAATAAAATCTCAAAAGACGCCTGGCATAGGTATATTTTCTTTGTTGACTTCTTTTATTACAATGAAAAATGTTGAATGCGGTATCAAATGCACGTGAAAAGTGAGTATTGTTAATGCTTGTTCTATGGAGCAAAGATGATATATCTGTGACAATAATAGTACTATAGAATGGTATCGCTATCATAATGGTGAGTGCTAACACAATGTAAAACAGCGCAAAACACAAAGTAAAGCAGAGAATGAAAAAAAGATATCTTACATATAAGCATTCATTATAAGGTCTATATCACAACAATCGTGTACCACACGAGTTCAATGAAATCACAACAAAATATGAACGTGTGCGATTTATCGTGTCGTGCAGTGTTCCTAGAACGAAGAGAAAGTGTTCATGGGATGATCATGTAAAGATCGAATTCATATCCGAAGAGGTTTTGTTTAATCTTTCTGAATTTTTACTAAATAAAACTGTATAAATCAGTGTATTCAGTGGGGAAAACACCATGAAACACTTGTCAATGACAATATCAGTGACAGAATATAATTATTTTCACATTAGGGACACAAAATTCACATTTTTTCCGGCCCAACAAACTTTTAGCTTGCCTTCTACATTATCAGTGTTCCAAGGATATGCCTTCAAGAACAGAGAAATTGCATAGCTAATTGTTGCTAAATTATGGTATGGTACGGAGCCCCTAAGGCGCAATTGTAAAAATATTTATTAATTATTTCGTTTAAACGAAATAATTAATTCGTTTAAACGAAATAACATCATTTATTTCGTTTAAACGAAATAATATTTCGTTTAAACGAAATAATTATTTCGATTAAAAGAATTAATTATTTCGTTTAAACGAATTAATTATTTCGTTTAAACGAAATGATAAATAAATATGTTTAAAATTGCGCCTGAGGGGCTCCGTAGTATGGTCACTATTTATCAACGAAATAGATTTTAGTATCGACTGTTTCTGTTCATTTTTCATGGGTGGGTTGTCAACAAAAAATAATTGGCCAATGGGGAAAATGATTGTTTATACATATTTTTCAATTTACTGGTCAGTTTCAAGATTGTCCTGTACTGTGAAGTAGTTTGAACTTTGAGTGAGTTTTTATGCTTTTCCCTAAATAGAGCAGATTTGATGGTAAATTATGTTGTATGTAGAGGCAAACTGACTCTAGTTAGTTTCAGGGGAATTACATTTACATTTTTTATTCGGTAAAGATTGTTGTTTGTCACCTTGACTGTCGATTGTCGATGTTGTCTCCCTTTATTCCACGGGGAAAAGGATAGATAGTATCATATTGACGGACTCACTCCACTAAAGTATTTTATGGAAATGATTGTGTTATTTTTAGAAATCTTCTTTCTCTCATCCTTTTGGGGTTTTTGCATGCCTATTTTTGAGTAATTTTTGGCCTAGATTTGGGATTTGATGTCTGAAATTGCATTATCTTTAAGATTTGGCAGAAGGCTAATTCTAAAAATAGTCGTTTTGTGAATTGCCAAACTCTAACGGATGAGTATAAGCGGTAGTAGTCTACTTTCAATTTGACTAGCTCAAAATTTTCATGGTCAATTTTTTGTTATGGATCGATAAAGGCTTTCATTCGACATATGGAAAGCTTTCAACGAGATTTCTGGAAAAAGTTGTAGAAAGTTGAATTACATGTTTTTTTTTTACATGGGAAGAGATGGCAAATGAATTAGTGGAGTTCTTACACTGGATATCGTATGTTGTTCACGACTACCGAGTCACGATCTTCAAGCTTGTTAGGCACGATATTTCACAGGGACGAATCACGAATTGGCACATGCTTGTTGTTCGTTATTGGGGATTCGGAGATGCTAAGATGTGATCTGACACGAATTTGCATATTATGAAGCAAACGTCTTTCCCAGGTCGTTGTTCATTATCCCAGTTATGTTCAAAAAAGTACGACGTAATACTCCATTTCATTTCGTTATTTGGGATTCAAAGATGTGCTTGCTCGTTAGCCTCGAATCCCGAACTGGCAAATAATGCCCCTTACATTGAATTTTACGGATTTTTGTAGGTTAGAATAGTATAAATAATTTACTGTGGCAAGTGCTTGATTGTAAAAAGCCGTTAGCATTCCAATTTAATCAGAGTAGATTCCTGCTGTAACTCAGCATTAGCATGTGTCAGCCGACATTAAAAAACAGTTGTTAGAAATAAATCCTGTAATACAGATATCAATACAATATAATTCAATAAACATGTTTTATTGAGACAAGCACGAAGAATTCTTAAGACCCATTTCTTGTATTTGAATGTAAAAAAAATTACCATTATAAGACGATAATCTATATGCAAATCGTGTTTTAAAGGTATACCGTCCTAGAAACATATAAAACTTAAGCCAGTGGTGACACATTTAAATAGATCCATGGGGAGTTATTATAATGTGCAGTAATCGAGTTCGAATTCAATTCAAAAATTTTATCTTTTGGAATTTAAAATCAGACTTAATTGTTGTCAATGGTCCAAGCGGTCATGGATAAAGTCTATTGGAAGGGACGATAAACCAAGGATTCGCATGCTAATCTTTATTCATAGCCATTTTGATCAGATTTTAAGTTAAAATTGTCATAGTGAAATTCAGGTTTTGCGGATACACAAAAAACAGAGCACTACATTCCTTTAAAATGTAAAAAAAGCATTTTATCATGACTACTAGCTCTGGATATTGGTTTAAAATATCTACTCCATAACATATGCTAAATCGATTTAAATACAATGTTATCCGTCTTGTAACGTGGTTTGGAAATCTGTTTTTCTTTTTTTATACACGAGATAAGAAAACATAAGGTTTACTGGATATGATAACACCTTGGAATAAATTGTTCCACACGCACGCTAGAATTAACAATAAGTTTGTCGTCTATTGTCTCTAAACAATAGCAAAATGTTTTTAACAGGAACTTTTTATAACTCGACTGGGAATCAGATGGAAAGATTCAAGTCGGATTTGACAGTCGAGCCTTGTTAGGAAATGGGATCCACTGTTCTTGAGTGAATAAGACAGTTCTAGGCATTTCGTTTTAGAAGCCACGATTATGACATCACGGGAATGAAACATGACAATTATCACGGTGTTACGGCGACAAAAAGAGTTTCACAAATAGAATGATACGAAAAAAGGAATAACATGACTAAAGTGAAAATGCCAAACAAGAACAAAAAGTCAATAAAAGCAAAGAGCATGACTCAGGAAACGGTCTATAAAAGACAAAAACATGAGGTAAAGCAGTCAATATCAGACGAAAATAGGAACTCGGTCAAACGGTCAATATAAGACAAGACCCAGGAAAACACAAGAACAGCAACTAAGGTAAAACAGTCAATAAAAGTCAAGAATATTGACCCAGGTAAAAATTAGACAGAGATCCAGACCAGGTAAAATGATTCATAAAAGACCAGAACAGGGACCTAGGGAAAATAGGACCTAGGTAAACAGACAGTATTAGACAGGTAAAACCGCTCATATACGGCAAGAACATTGATCCAGGTAAAAACGGTCAATATAAGGCAAAAACAGGACACAGGTAAAACAACTAGTATAAGATATAAACTGGAGCCCAGGTAAAACCGTTCATATAAGACAAGTACATTGATCCAGGTAAAACAGTCAATATAAGGCAAAAACATAAACCCAGGTAAAACAGTCATAGGGAAAAGAACAGGGACACTAGTTAAAACAGAGAAACAGGAATGGCACTCAGTTAATGAACGACACGAACAGGTCTCTGCGTTTAATAACATTTTATGGTCATACTGACTTCACACATTCTCCCACTTTATTTGCTCATTTCTTCATTATATCGTCTAATACATTACACAAAACAATTTAGCTGCCACATTTTATCTGCTATATTAAAAGACAGAACAATTCAGTCTCTTTATAATCTTTAATTTCATCCAATTATTTCTACCAATTGACAAGATAGCCAATGATTTCCAGAAAAGCAACGCTTGAAAACAATGATTAGTGATGAGAGAAGAAGAGAATGGAGTTAGTCAAGTTGTTGCTAGTTGAGATTGAAATATGGTTGTATATTAAAGATCTGTCAACTATGATTGATAGCCAGTATTGAGGTATTCAATTAAACTGGAATGGATTACCAAGTCTCGAGAAGTCTTTGATTTTACTAGAAACTGTTTAAAACAGATTTATAAAGATCGTGTCACCAGCGCCTGGGAATATGTGAATTTGTATTTCCCCAAGGTTGGTTAGTAATGCTAAATATAATATTATGTTAGAGAATAATTCAGACATATTAATGACACCACAGATCAGATCTCTTAAAGTGTACTTTGGATTATTAATTTTAATGGATTATGATTTGTACACATCTGGAATATCTACAAGTTACAATGGTAGATGTAGGATTTAATAGAAAATAATATATAAAGTGAATGTGACAAGAGCTCATTAATTCATTTGAAACACCTATGCGTTGTTACTATTTTATTACTGTACTAGTATATATTACCGGTTATAATGGTCACGAATGATATCTGAGATAAAACCCGAGTTAAAATATTTCATAATTCTGGATAAAAGTTAGATATCTTTCGGTAATTAAAAGTCATTTTTTCTTTCAACGAATCAACTTCCAATAACTGAACCAAGAAATTTAACTGATCTCGCCATTACACTATCTGATTAAGTTGTGTTAATATACTCAACAGTATCTTGTGAACAAGAGGTCATATTGAATTAACATTAGATGCTAATAGTAGCATTTCGAGTTGACTATAGGCGCACAAATGTTGTTTAAATTTCAGTGTTTCACTAAATTATCATTATGTTATTATCTTGTCGAATGAGACCGCTTTTTGCTTTGTTAGAAATATGGTAAAGTAGGTGAACATCTTTTGAATCTTTGAGGACTTCAAATCAAAATGTTGCTGGTCTGACAATTTAAGTGCTAAAGGATGTCCAATGTCTGAAAAAGCAATACTTGTCATGTTCACTAACTACGTATTTCTTGAAAAAATGATAAAGTCGACAAGCTGAAAACAAATCAATCAAGTAGAGCTTTAACGCGGTATCCATGTATCCTTGGAAATTATTAATGATATTTATTTAAGATAATTCAGTAGGGCCATGTGAAGGAAATTAAACAGAATGCAATGATGAAGTGAACAATGATTTATATCGACATATTTACTCGTCATTTGAAATATTATACAGATCCATTGGCCTTAACCTCTTACACTAGGACAAAATGACTTGGTAAATACAGAATTTACCCGATGGTCGGCTTTTTATTACTAGGCGTTTCCCTAAGATATACCAGACTGTTCGTTTAGATCCTCCATTCTCACTTGCTGCAAGTGTAAAGGAAAATCTTTCGGTCCAAAACTAGACCATTTTAGGTGACTTTCTGAAAGAGATACCGAGTTGATAAACGACTAAGTCGAAGAATGATATCCGAAGGGTGAGCTCTATTAACGACACCATCAAAACTTCAATCGAGTTTATTTAATTTGCCAAATCTTTGTCAAAATAAGAAAGGTGCCGAACTCATAAGATTCGTTAGTCAGTTGTAAAAGGTACACGAATCATTATTTTCAAATACATTTAAAAAACAAGATACAATTTTCTCGAATTTGCATAAGTGTGTTTTTATATTGAAGCACCGAGAAGAGAAGTTTCTGATAGTGAGATGTGTGTTGAAGGGACCCAAGAGACTAGTTTTCTGGTTGGTTAAAAACAAGATGTTGATGATCATGTCTTATTTAACCCTCGCTAGTCTGATTGATTATATGTCTATTAAAATCCACCCGAGTTTGATGGATGCTTATCATTTAAATAGCAAATTAAACTCGAATCGATGTCACCTTATAGAATTTCTTGCTTCGGTTAGAAAATACACTGCTTAATGAATTTCTGTTTCATTTAGATTTATTTTATCTCAAGAAAAACTGTTGAAAGGCTTTGAAGAGTTTTGATTTTATTATCAATAAGAAGTGAGAGAATCTTTTGATTCCCAGTCGAGGTGGTTGAGATTTGAAAGGGAAGATTAAAGCAGAAACTGAAAAGTGATAAATCTTTTAAAGGAAATCATTTGCCTCCAGCTTACATCTAAATCATTTCCTTCAATGCCACTGTAACTTAATAACATAATAATACACATTTTGAATGAAAAATATTATTCAATTGCAGGGTTATACTACTTGATTCTTTTCACATGACACATTAAGTTTAATTTCCATTTACATTTTTTTCTTTCGATGGGATTCAAAAGGTAATCTAGTACAGTTTGTCAAAATTATTTCGTTGTTTTTCGTTAAGTTTTCATTACCCGCTGCGACCAATGCATTCTAAGACATATGTTTTACTGTAAAGGTCGAGATGTTTGGTCTTGAGGTATGTGTCCTGAATTCCATACAATGTCTCGATGAATTACAATAGAATGCAATGCATAAAAACAATGTCAACACCGGATTCTTAATGTTCAGGACAACAGACTGGATAAATGTTATTCAAAGTCTAATCGTGTATTGAATTTTAAAGTGTTAAAAACAAAAGTCTAGAAGAAATATTTTTATAATGAAAATATTTGAAATACAAGTGTATATAAATCAATGGTAAAGAATAATATTATCTGTCTTTTATAATTCTAGGGTAAATACTGAAGATCAATGTGGTCAATGAAGAAAAGGGGATGAAGACTTGAGAGGTAATCTTCAATGACAGTATTCAGTTAGAAAGTAATGGAATTTTCTTAATCAATAGGCTAATACACAGATACTACTATCGTCAAACGTGTCGCTTATTTTTGACAATTTCTGGAAATTAATACAGCCGGCGGAGTAAATACACACAATATTGGTCGTACTTTAATTTTTTTTAATATTAACGAAGATTTTGGATAAAGTTCAACCTTTATCTGCAAACTTTTCCTAGCTCTTGGTTATATTTTGATTAAAAATTGGAATATTATATTATTATGTGAAAAAAGTAGCAATGTGTTATTTTATGTAATTATTCTAAGCAAGTACTGATAGAAAATCTTCATACATGAAAATATGAGTTAAATTAAAAAGATAAAGTTCGTTGTGGCATAATTAAAAGATATAGAGAAATATGAAGTGTTAAACTCGGAAAGAGAAGAAAGATTTGTAACAAGTTTACTTATCAATGATAATAAACTAAGAGACTTCAATGCAATATGTGGAAGACAGGACTAATTGTGTTTGTGTTATGCCTAACTTGTGTTAATTCTGATTTTCATTCACCATGTTATGGTTGTTTACTCTTTAATTTAAACCACAAGAAACATCAAGAAGAGAAAAAGACGGTGAGTACAGTTCTAATAATGTATTTTTTTTTTCAGTTTTTTTAATGTGCAAGACAAATTCTTCCACTTATGATGTGGTTGTTGAATTCTGTGCTCTGACGAAATTTCACCTTGCTGTCACTTAGCTGTGAATCTTCAAGCTCGTCCACACAATTTGATCTTCTAAGGAATTTGTTCCCTAAGAAAATAATAATGGACCAATATCTGGTAATGGTCCAAGTAAAGGCATTTGAAACAAAAATAATGAAAACTTTAAAATTCGTAACTATGAGTTGCTAACTAACCTAACTTCTTGACTTCTCGAAAATAAGCCGAAAGCTCTTGCTAAAACCTATATTCGCCATAGAGTGTCCCATAGGAACACAAAACTTCATGTTATTGATGTGTTGTTCATCATATTTTCAATCAGACATTACATTATCATTATTAATTTCTGAAGATAACAAGTTTATTAGGGTTAATACAAAACATGGCGACGACAAGTTTCCTCCAAATGTAGGAGACGCATCGATCGACAAAAATATTATTTAATCCATATAAAAATTAGAAAATATTTATATACTTGTATTTATTATTACGATGTACAGATGAGGACAATGCATCCAACATTACTGATTAATTTATTAGACATAATACACAAACAATAGAATCTGACGAAACTTGATGCATGGTGGGTGACAGTGTTCGACGGACGCACCATATCACAAACTGTATGTTAATATTTACATTGCATTAAAAATACATGTATATACATGTAGAATATAAAGCCTTTGTTGTTATAACATTATTGGATATGCCTGGTGGATGCAAAGGCTGGTGGAATGAGTAAGGCAATAATAGTTAATCTAAGATAAAGTTTTGGATCCAATTTGGACACTCATGTTCAAGTACGCGTCATGAACTTACATGTTTTTAAGCCAAAAGCAGCTATTTTCATTTATTTGTAAAATGTCAGTGTCAAATATGGGTAAGTCATTCCACCGTGCAGAGTTATTTTGACCTTACAGATCTCGCATCGTTTTCCCCAGCGTCAGAATTTCAATATTTAATAAATAAGGAAGAGGAATGGGAAAATTCTCTACATGGGACTCGATGATAAATGGACATTATTTGTAACGTCTGAGTTTTCTTTTGTTTACCATGAAATAGTGTTTAATGTAACAGAAAAGTTCAATGAATGAATTTATTGCTTGTCAACTGCATTGATTCTTTATTTCTCTAGTGAATTCATTAATAGAACTCAACATTGGAATCTTGTCAGTATTTCCCAAATAAATCACATTTTCTTCAGCTTGCTTCCGATATTCTATTTCTATGTTGAAGTTGTAGTGAGTATATAAATTTGTAAGAAACTTTTTTTCTTCTTCATGGTTCCATGACACCCTTGACCTTACTCAACGTATGTTATATTTGTGGTTCATTAAATTGTAGTCTTTCCGCATGCTTTGAACATGCTTCTTAAATAAGTACGCATTGAAATGTAGTCGAATACTGTTGCTCATCTTCGTTCGGCCATTACAGTTTTTGAAATATTGGTCTTTACTTGTCGATATTCTCATGCCAGAGAATTTAGCCTGACTACATAAAACGACTTCATTGAACATTATAATTGTCAACAAAAAATTCTAGATTATATAAGCGCCTCAATTTGAAGACTAAGAGTCTCTGACATAACCTATTTAAATAAATTGAGTTCATTTGAATAACTCATTTGCATAAATTGTGTTCAGTTACATAACTCATTAACATACATTGCTTTCAATTTGAATCAAATTTGCTACTGAATAATGTCTTAGGCTGTTATCAAAGGAAAAAATTTGCAAAAAACTGTGTAAGTGTGTGGATCTACTGAAAATTAAGTACGACATATTCAAGATTTGAGCAAGCATCTAAACACGAGAGTGTCTCATCGTAAATCAGTTGTTATTAGAGTAATTGTGTCCGGTTAATCAGAGTAATATGAAACAGGCGGTTTGGAAATGAAACCCAATGTCTTCATTAACCTCGGAACAAACAATAGTAATTATACTAATTTTGTATGATATTTAATTAGAGAAGTAGAGGGTTGAGTCAGCGGGATCAATATGCTCCGGATTCCATCAATAAGAACAACCCACTGTTTCTGACAACCGTAACTACGAGAACATCACCTTAATACTCTTAAATCTTACAGCTTATTTTCCGCTTTATTAATTCAATTGGTCTTTATAATATGACAGATATAAACTACTCATTAGTGTTATTAAACCTAGACAACAACATAAAGATCTATTATAACATTCCAGAAGGCGCTATGCATGTTATATTTTTGGAAGTATACCAAACTTTAATATTGTTAAAATTTACGTGAAGTAAATCGGAATTGTTGATCGACTGCAGTCGGCTGCACTTCACTGTGGGATTTAAAGCCTTATTTTCAATGCATTTAATGTTTAGACAAAGTTTGATTTATAATTTCTTGCTAGACTATCACCCTTTTGGAAAATATTCGTATAAATGATAAATAACGGCTTAGTTTCCGTTTTTGTAACCGATTCATAAAGAAAACGCCATACATACACATCAAAACTGAAATTTGTTTAACACATAAAATATTTTCTGCGACGACAAACAGCATTTTAAACTAGAAGCTTATAACATTCAAGGTTTCAACAGGACCAAGCTTTAACAAAATTAAAAATTGCAATCGCTTACACACTGGAATGCTATCAAGGAAACCAAGACCGATCATTCTCACAGCAAGGTCCAACTATCCTCCAAGCCAAAAATAGGGATCGTTTCCTTATATAGAAGTCTTTAATATTAAAATTCTGAAGTTGGGAGTAAAACCAAATTCTTCCCTCAGGAACCCGTTATTCATGCTGCCAATACCCACCCTCACTCGTCAATGTTAAATCAATTATGAACAACCTCTGTGGCGATCTAGACATACGGTATATTGGTGTAAACATGGACGTAAATCCAGAGCATTGTATTGAGAACATTCCAGGCAGTAAATAATAATTGTATCTGGTGAACCTGGGAATTAAGATGAAATGTTTCTCACTCTCCGGTCGACATCAACACAATCTGGAGATTATTCACAACATCTGATCCTCATGTAAAAACCAATAGAACTTATAGATTTTTCACACCAGAACACTCGCTCATCCTAGTTTATTGAAATCCTACAGAATTGAAGAGTTTTGTTTCTGACACATGATGTTAATCTTTGTGAAACTTAAATCTTCTTCCACTGAAGTGTTTAACACTGTTTCTGTTTGAAGGGCTCTTGGTGGGTTTTTGTTTTCTGATAAATCTATTCAATATTCCAGTCTCTTCAGCTTGTCATTGATTCGGTGCAAGCCAGAAGTATTTCAGTTCCATTCTTACTGCTACTTGTCCGTTAGTTTGATAAGATCTTCAGTCGGAGAAATTGATCCTAAAATACTCAGAGTTAAGGTATAGATTAGCGAAATATCTTAATAGAGATCTCTGGTATCTTTTCTACTATTCGAAATCCTATCCAAACTGAGTTCTATTCTCAATAAGAAAAATTCAGATTCGCCTTAATTTACGTTGTTGATAATTTTTTACTCAAATTTGATATGATTTCTGATTAACTCTTTTACCCTAAACGAGGGAATACTGCATGTTATTCAGTAAAAATATATTTTTATTTTCTATATTTACGAGGAATCTTTACTGCATGCTTAATTCTTCTAACCTCGACAAGTTAAACCTGGTATTAGATAATAACAAGACCATGCCTTTTTAGACACTCTTTGTACTTAGCATGAAAGTGCCATACCATCTCATGCTTAAGACATTTTAGCTTAAATAATCTAATTGTACTCCCCTATTGGTCTGGTCAGTCAAGCACGTTTGTCTTTCTATTTCCTGCGAAATATACGTCAAGTTTTCTGTTTCCAAACGTCAAATTGTAACTTAATTCAAGGGAAAATCGGATTTGATTAGGCCGGAGGTATTCAATATTAAGACGATTGAAGGACGGAAATGTGTTGTAATTGAAGATAAAGTCTAGAAAGTTTATTGATAAGCAGTCTGATGTTCTATACCTCAACAAGTTTTACTGAACCCAACATTATTGGTATGTATTCAGACCTTGTCAAACTTTGTCAATCTCCAACCTCTTATTAGATAATTCATGTCCAGTACAAACCATAATGTTGACAAATTTCTATCCCAGACTTCTTCAAGCTCTTGTGTTTGTTTCTTACATTGGGGCATAGCTCTTGGTAAGCCTATTGACCTTTTTCAAGGATAACTCAAAATAATCTTGGTTTAACCAATATAATGTATAATATGTCTCAATGTTGGACATCTCAAATCTAAATAGGAGCGATACAGTTATTAAAGGCAAATTTATATCGTTCTTACTAGTTATAGTGAACAATTTGTGACTTAACATTAGTTAAAAGTGTTTTTGCTCTATTGTGTAATTTTGAGGTTACTTTAGTCATAGCGCCCCATAGTTTGAAACTAGGGAATTAAAACAGGATAGAAGTTTGTGTTAGGAGAGTGATCGATGATAATTTGTAAACCATATCAGAAAGATAGATAAAGAAATCATACAGCGAGACTCTTGGTATAATTGTATAAAACAATAAAAAACAGACATATAAATAATATTACATCAATACCAATACACGTAACATTGATATCTTCAGTGATTGTATTAATTATTTTGTGTTGTAGACAATAGAGTAGGATTGTCTTCTTACCAACACGAACAGAATCATATGCTGTATAATTACAATGAGAACAGAATTTGCTAATTTATATCGATCCTCTGATCTACTTTTACGTAAAAACCTTCCGAGTTAGCATAACCTATTTATTTCAGGATACCCCTGTTATATCTTTCGATGCATTTGTAGCAATATCGTACATGATTTGTTTCAATTCATGTCGGTTTTTAAATGTTTTGCTGCTGTTAACCTAATAAGTCTGAGTTTTCTCCATGTATCAGTGACATGGTTTCATGATTTCGGTTTCTATGTGAAGCAATCTTATCATTTACTACCCTCGCTTTTATTACTTTCGTTTGTGATTTTTGTTGAAGACGTTTGTTGGTTTTATTTATTTTGCAGACAGGTTTGATATACTTCCTTGATAAAAATAAAAGCAACAGAAAAACTTTTATTCAGGCATATTTACCACCGATACAAAATAGTGGACGTAGAAAGGCTGTAATAACTATATAATATACATGGTTCAATTGATAATCATTATTCAAACCCACAATACATGTCGCAATGTACACAGTATGTTTGATTTTTTATCTCTATTGCATCTCAAGAGAATAACGCTCTTGTGAGACATTAAAATGACTTCAATTGTAACTGACATAAAATTTACTGACTTGAAAAGTGTTCGTTTAAAACTGTCTTGTAAAAGAATGCACTCGGGATTGAAAATAACGTTGCAGTGTTTAAGACGGTTAATTTTACAATTCTACATGACACATCATAGTATATTAAACTAGACATAATGTCCATGTAAATTCAAATTTGTATTTGCAAAGTAAAAACACTACTGAAATACAGTTCTTGTAAATAAGATGCTATTTTCAGCAACAGGAAATGTAGACTTCGAAGAGCTCTGAAAACATAAACATGGATAAGATCGAAATAATAAATTTGTAATGAATATAACACACCATTTTAATAGATCAATCTCTCGCACAATGTGTGATAAAGGAGTGTTATGTACAAGATGGATCTAAGGATCTGAATGTTAGATCTTTTGTTTCTACTATACACACTAAAATATCAAAACAGAATAACGTTTGGTATAATAATGCAATAGAGTCGAAATCTTTTTTGTTCTATTGAACACCAGTTTATTGGATTCTGATGAAAGCATGCAGACGAAGAACGTTCCAGCCAAAAGTAATATAGAAGAGAAGGCCAGAAGACCAACTCTACACTATTTGATAAATTACTATAATTTCCTGTAGGTAAACAAAGAGAAAATTGAAAGTGATATTCCAACTTCCTGAGATCAGCCTGGAATCGATTTAAAATATTTATCATCTTCTTCAACTTAATTAAGTCGGAGCCCGAGGTGTCTGAAGTACATCGGGTGTATTATACTGCCGTTTCTAATAAATCTTCAATAATAATAAAGACTTGTAGACCTTTTGACCAGGACTATGTTATTAACATCTTTTTATTCTGCTTCAAGTCTTTTTTGTGATGGTTTCCGCGAAGATGATTAGATTCTGGTAAGACCAGTGTATCTGGTTACAGTTCTAACATGGTATTTACTTAACGTCGATAAGCAATCCCAATATTGACACGGGTAACCGATAAGCTTATTATTGAAGCTCCTCAGCTGTATGTGGTTTCTTTACGGATAACTAATGATTATCATTTCTAAAAATATTTCCAATAACATTTTCAGAGCATATATAAGGTTATTCAGTTGTGCTTTCATTTCGGGATAATTTGTCTCGAAAGCTCAATACAATATCCTTATGGCTTTAGTCACATCTTCGAAAATAGAGGCTTTGAAATGAGATGAAATCTGTGTAACATGTGTTGTATACGACATTGTGTGAACCTTTCCCAGAAGAAAACTACCTTATAAGTACCACTCCCTTCAAAAAAACCTCCTTTCAAGCTTCTACTGATGGCCTTTGTCATTGTACATTTCAAGTTGTTATAAATGTCGGCTTTAATTTTATATCTCGTATGACCAACACTCAAAGCTTCAAGAATCTGATCAAGTTGAATACATGATGAATGTTTGTATCACCTTTGCAGTCACTAGTGCCTTTGAGTTTTTGAGTAGAACTGGTGAATTCTTTTAGCTATGATAGCATACTGTGTTTCATACAAACGTGTCAGACAAGAGTATATTATCACAATTAGGTTGTAGACAGTGTAACACTTGTATTTATTCGCCATAAACATCAAAGTTTTCCTAACAGCAAGGATCTTATATAGAATATAGGATGGAGACGATCAATTTCTTCACCAGAAAACCGTGTTGTCGCTCGTTTCACCATTTCCATTTAGTCAACAAAAAAGCTGAGATTCAATAAATTTGTCGATGTGTGCCGCTAATTAATTCCCAACAAATCGAATCGTGAGTTCGACTATAGTAAGTTGATTAACGGTTCCAAGAGACCGATGTTCTGTTTACAACCTTCTTTCAACTAACAGTGTTGTCTAGAACTGCCGGGAGCTTCAATATTTGATCAAAGTTGGTAAAAAAGCGAAAAGACAACTGAAAAGCTTAACTCAGACTCTTGACATATTTTGAAACTTGATGTCAATAAGTCTGTTGACATGCCAATTTGATTGAACAGGTCAATGGTTTATTAAAATTCCTTCCTGCGATGAGAATTCTCTGATAGGCGTTTTTCAAGGAGATTCAAGCACAGCAAATCAAATTACCAAAAGAAATTTTAATAAAAATGATTAAATAACTATACGATATAAAAATACATTATAAGTAAACTTCTCGACATGTTAAAAATCAGTTTAGAAATCGGTGCTCCATTGTAACATTTCACTTTCTTTCTCAGTTTTTCTAGCAACAGAAGGCACGTAAACCATAAACTATCAAAAGGATGACAACTTGACATTGAGCTCTTTACACTGCCCCTGAGACTCATGTTTCGAAAGATTTGTGTACTCTAGAAATATCAGTACATTACACAGATTACCTTTGACATTGAACCGACAAATTCATTGATTGGACCTGGGCCCATATTATCTGGAAGATTTTGAATAGCAGAAGGTTTGAATGAAAACAGGGAATAAAGAAAGTTATTGATTTATAAAGTGTTATCTATATATATTGAACCTTAGGAAATAGATAAAGTTTGTCTCAAGAAACGGCTATTCTTGTGAAATTCTTTTTCTTACACGCTGACATGATTCTATACATTTTGAATTTGGTGAGGTAACAGATTGAATTGCTATTTTAGCTGATCTCTGCCTGCAGGTACAGAAACGGTTTGGAATAAGGTGTATAATTGAACCATCTCTCAAAATAATAAATGATGGCCATTTTCAACAAAAAGAAGTAAAACATGTAAAGTTACAAGAAAATGGTGATGTGGAAATAATGGTTATAAAGGAATGGTAAAGAATAGAAATATAGCGTGACTTAGGTCGATAATGGACTGATTATTGAGACTAACTTACACAACAATTATACAACAAGAAAAATGTCTATTAACAGCTGTTAAAACCAATCAGTCAAACCGAAAGTTGATGCTTATCCAACTTCATTTTCATCTTCATGGGTCTGGATTGTAGATGCAGAGAGACAGTGTTATGACAGAACTAAGATTTTTAAAACTTAATTTGCGTTTGTTTAAACACCGTGGTTTGGTCTTGGAAAGATAAATTTAATGCGTATTTAGTGCCTGTGGTCTGCGATTTCGATTTGTTGCTTTCATAAATTGTTGCATTCAGATATAGGATTACTGTATATGAAGAAAACCATGCTGATAGTCATCTGTGAACTTTGCAAACATTATTTATTTATTTTATCATGTTGTTCATTCTAAAATATTTCTTGTGCTAAATTTGAGTTTCGTGGCCTTTAGAAAAAGAATTACAGCAACAATGAAACTGATGCGTTTCGGACATTATTTCTTTTTTAGTACTTAGCACAGTCTGCGATAATAAAGTTTTGCTGTTCGTTTTCGCGTGATCGTCGTTCTTCAGTGTCTTTCAGTTCACTACCTGGACGCTTCCGTTTTCCATTAAATCGTGAGTGTCTTTTGTAATCCCCAACTCATCTCTACTGATCCATGCTAGTCAATCATCTTGTTTTAAAACAGACACATCAGCTAAAGCAATTAAAACTTATTGGAAATTTCTCGTTGACGTGATGTTTTGAGATTAAAAGGTCAGACCAATGATAGGAAGATAGGAAAAAGAATCTTTTGTTATGAAGGAAATGATAGAATGGGATTGGTCGCTACTTGATTAATCAATAAGTAGGAAATATGGTCGAGATGAGTTGTATACCTGTCGACCGTCTAATATCACTACATCATGATTAATTGAGTTGTTCTGTAATAGACTTACCTGTGAATCGCTCTTCACTATATATTCATCATGTAGAAGCTTGGATGACTGATGAAAAATTCATGGGAACGACTTATTGGTTTGGCTATTTCAACCTAAACGATGTTCAAAAACAAACTACAGACAAGCGCACAGAATTGGCACCTTTGGATAATTAAAGAATTGGAATACTCTTGTTGGTAGCTACATTGACCTTAAAATGAAGACTGTGTACATCATTTGTCAGCTGTCATTGTCATGGTCTCTTCTACCAGTTCTTGCTGACTTCCATGCACCATGTGTTGGTTGTCAGCTGTTTAATATTTTACAAAGAGAGAAGCCGTTTAAACAGTCACTGGTAAGGTTTATTTCTTATCTGGTGGTTTTATTTTTATTTAGCTGAAATACATGTACTGGCACTGCATTTCCAAATTTAAGGCAAAATGTCAAAGGCGTACATTGTAATTGTGGTGGTAAGAATTTAGTGTCTGCATCATAAAGCTGAAGCTTGGTTGTAATGAAATTTTATATATTTGACATAATTGATTATTTTCTTGATAAATGAAAAATGTAATGCAGAATGTCCCTTCGGAAATCAACCAAAAGGTGAAGCTGTCATCTATCAACGTTTCACACAACAATATAAAAACAGAATTATATTCAAGCATTAAAGGGACAAGTTCGCCATCCGTATGACCATCAGAGTCTAACAAATGCGATTTTATTTGCTATGCTATTTGTTTAGTAATAGTGTTCGCATCTCACCGTCGAAATTTAATATCCATGTATGTCCAGAATTGGAAAGTTAAGATGACGACTCGTCTTTTCCGCTATATATAGAAACGACATATAAAGAAAAAGAACTTAAAATTGCTCGTTTGAGATATATTTGAAGTGATTATGCATATTTCGTGCAGTTCTTGAGACTATTTACAATATTCAACCCCAAAATCAAAAATTGCGAACTATGACCTTTAAATAAAACCTTATCTCGTGACTTCTACACATTAGTTACCTGAAATTCTATTATAAAGTTAAAAATCGGCACCATGTGAAAATGTATATGAATAACAGAGCAATCTTATTTCAATTGAAAAATAATAGAGAAAAGTAATTACAGAGAAATTCGGAAGATAATGGTATTAATTAGAAGGGGATGAAACAAGTTAATTGTATGTCAAACAGGTCAATTCCGCCATTAGAACAAACTAATCGCCTCGTGTGTGGCTTTCATTTCTTTGTATAATGAAATGGAGTCTTACGTCAAATGGTTTATCGCAATGTTTATGTCGCAACAATACATTTACACAAATTTACGAGGCCTTTCTCAGAACCGGAAGAATTGAACGGTTCTCAGAATTCCCGACCGTTTACATTACACAACTTCACCCGTAAGGGTTGTTCTGGGGTTAGTGAGTTGATCCCACCAAACAGAGGTTCAGCATTAACTTCGTTAAGATAGGCCCCGTGTTTAAATTAAATCAGGGTTCTGTGGTTCTGTGTATTACAGGCCATGAACGTTAATACGCCTCGGCAGAT
This sequence comes from Lottia gigantea, assembly GCF_000327385.1. Taxonomy (NCBI): domain Eukaryota; kingdom Metazoa; phylum Mollusca; class Gastropoda; family Lottiidae; genus Lottia; species Lottia gigantea. Next base: position 696,886 of record NW_008709110.1, read on the forward strand.
ACAAAAAAAAAAATGAACAAAAATAGAAGGCTTAGCCACTGTCCAAGTTACCTAGCGAATCTTTTGTACATTTTTGTGCAACGCCATTTATGGCGCAGCCTGTCTAAATTATCGGAAATAGGCAACTGGAAGTTCCAAGTGCCAAGTTATTGCGGTTCGTCCGCATTTTCTTTTAATGGACCTTTGTGTTATAATTAGAGGAATCCTTTTATGCACTTTGCTTGTCTGTACCTTAATACGTTTTAAATATTTCTTGGGATCGACGATAATTCTCTGTGCTAATTTCTCTCTGAGTATTTAATATTTTCTGTGGCCTCAATCAGTCTGTACCACAACCTGCATTTTTGAGGGGTATTTTGAGACAAAATTTTAAATCCGTATTTACATTAGTATTCAACATTTGCAACATAACAGCAAAATTCGACAATGTTTTTTCTTCCCTTAGTCAAAAGTAGGTTATTTCCTTCAGAGTTTGCTTTTATATAAATAGTACTAAATAAAGTTTTTTTTCTTGCGTGTTATGAAAGATTAAAAATATGAATAAAACAGTCACGAAACTCAGAAAAAAGGCAAACACAATTTCTGTAAGTGTTAATTTAAATATTATATATTTCAGCAAAAGACATAATCACGGGAGAAACGAGCGATAATGAATTAATTTCCGCTAGAAAAACACTGTAGTCGAGATAAAAAAGACAAAGTAAAGTATATATTTCCATATAGAAATAACGTGGGCATAATCATTAAATCCGGCTTTATGCAACAAGTATTCTGGTATAATGTTCTTTCTGGCGTATGTAGCTGTATGTTACAAATGAGTAAAAGCGTACTGCCATCAACCCGTAGCAACGTCAAGGCGTTTAATTTCCAAATTATTAAATTTAGAGGACGTAAGCCTATCCCAAATTTTGTCATTTCAGGGAGATAAAATGTTTATTTTTAGATGTTGGGCAGCGGATGTACACACCTGATGCGCATAATCGTAGAATTCGATGAATAGACTGTCTTAAAATCACAATATTTTGTTATAATCTGGCCTTATTCATTTACAAAACGTCAAGATATGCTTTGTTATGTTAAGCAATGAGAGGAGCAATTGAAGAATCGTGTTTTGTTAACACACCAGTAGTTGTGGGACTTTGCTTTCAGCAAAGTCCCAGTTTGTTATCGAAATGTCCATTCTTTTTTTTTTTTTTTTTTTTTTTTTTTTTTTCGAAATTTACACACCTTCCTGAGCCTAGACTGCAGTAGTTGCAGCAACCATTCAACTTCTCTAGACCTTCTGTAGTGGCAACGTGTTCCTTAAATATATATTGGAACATTTTTGCAAAACCAGAAGTGCCACAGTTCAACATGTGCAAATAGTCGAAAATCGGCTCTAGAAGGCGTATTTTTGCATTGATTTTCTTCGGGTTTTCATTTTTACAATCTACCTGTAATTTCTGACCTGATAGCACTTGAAAAATTACGAAATTCGAAAATTCGTCGCTCACTTTTTTCGATCAAATTTTTCAATTTTTTTGCAACTTTTTTGTTTTTGCA
>NW_008709110.1:698477-699261 GCF_000327385.1 Lottia gigantea
CACCGGAAGTTGCAAAAAAGCAAAAGCGAAATTCAAAATTCGGCTCCCAATGTTTTTTGCGCAATCGATTGCAGAATACATTCACATCAAATTTGAGCATATCAACTTTTACCCTGAGGCCCCATTTTGAGTTTTACAAAAGTGTGTTTTTTCAATATGGCGGCCAAAGTATCACTTCCGGTCTGGATTTTATTTTAAAATCGGCCATAAAATTTTATTTGCCAAAGATCAGCCAAATTTTGTTGACCTACATAAATTACACCGGAAGTTATTCAACCGGAAGTAGATTTAAAGTTCAGTCGCTTTCCTGTTGAAAATCGGAAATGACGTACAAAATTTGACTGTATCATATTATTAACATTAGTGAAGTCTCTTTGCATTTAAAATTTCAGATCAATCGATGCAAAAGCAAAAAAGTTGCAAAAAAATCGAAAAATTTGATCGAAAAAAGTGAGCGACGAATTTTCGAATTTCGTAATTTTTCAAGTGCTATCAGGTCAGAAATTACAGGTAGATTGTAAAAATGAAAACCCGAAGAAAATCGATGCAAAAATGCGCCTTCTAGAGCCGATTTTCGATTTTTTGCACATGTTGAACTGTGGCACTTCCGGTTTTGCAAAAATGTTCCAATTTATAATTATGCACATCGTCACCTATATAGAAGGTCTATGAAATTCAAAACGTTAATACAACTACTGCAGTCTAAGCTCGGGAAGGTGTGGACGAAACGAAAAAAAAAAAAAAAAAAAAAAAAAAAAAAAAAAAAAAAAAAAAAAAAAGGATT
>NW_008709110.1:699311-700436 GCF_000327385.1 Lottia gigantea
CATTTAGAGGCAGGGGCATAACTCGCATAGGATGCGTTTGTTCAAAAAGGGACTTTGCACACAATTACCTCAACTTTTTGGCCAGTTTGTGTTAACAGCTCAGTTGTTTCAGCCTTATAGTTCCAAAAAAGGAACGGGTTTTAACATTTGGATTTTTTCATTTTTCGATTTTGACCTTTGTTGACTTTTGTTGACCTATATCTTTTGACCTCTATTATGTAGGAACTTGACATTTGGAACATAACGTAACATTTTGAATATTGATTAACTTATTCAAAAAAAATTGAGTTGGGCGTGGCACTTCCGAGTTTAATTACTCATTATTGACATTTTTGGCCAGGGGCATAACTCGCAAAGTATACATTTGTTGAAAATGGAACTTTGCATACAATTACCTCATATTGTGAGCCACTTTGTCTCAGAATTTCGGTTGTTTCCGCTTCTTAGTTCAAAAAAAGGAACAGGTTTTGGAAATTAAAAATTTTCAATTTTTGACCTTGACCTTTGTTGACCTTGACCTTTGTAGGATCAAACGTCATTGGCATTGGCTATCTATTTGTACTTTCATATTTGCTGTCCTATGTCAACTTCCGGTTTTATAGTCGTGTGCAATTAGAAATTTTGATGACTTATATCTCTTAATCTTGACCTTTTTAGACTTTCTCTTTTACAAGATCAAAGGTCATTGACCTTGGCTATCTGCTGATACTTTCATTTGTGAGGTCTGGCGTCTACTTCCGGTATTAGAATCTTCTAAAAAATGAAAATTTCTCAACTTTAGACTGTTCTTGCACTTGATCTAATTATCGTGGAAGGATGATTTTTTCGGGGTATTTGCTACATTTGCAAAGTCCCACTCTGTGCCACGAGTGGCTCTAGTTGTGGGACTTTGCTACCGCAAAGTCCCAGTTTGTTATCGAAATGTCAATTCTTTTTTTTTTTTTTTTTTTTCGATTTTTACACACCTTCCTGAGCTTAGACTACAATAGTTGCAGCAACCTTTCAACGTTCACGAACCTTAGATATAGGCGACGATGTGCATAAATATATTTTGGATCTTTTTTGCAAAACCGGAAGTGCCACAGTTCAATATGTGCAAGAATAGATAATCGGCTCTAGAAGTCG
>NW_008709110.1:701272-716087 GCF_000327385.1 Lottia gigantea
TATCAGCATAAAAATTTGTCCTATACAAATTACACCGGAAGATATCAACCGGAAGTGAACATCGATTCCTGTTTAAACCGGAAGTGAAATTGAAAATTTGACTGTACCGTTTTGTTTACTTTCTTAAACTGTCTTTGCTCAATTTTTTTCAGATTAATCAGACAAAAAGCAAAAAAAATGAAAAAAATGCAAAATTTGGCAAAAAAAATGTCTGCGACAAATTTTCGAATTTTGAAATTTTGAAACTGCTATTCTTTCAGATTTTGCCAGTAGATTCCAAAAATGCAAACCCAAAGAAAATCGACCCAAAAATACGACTTCTAGAGCCGATTATCTATTCTTGCACATATTGAACTGTGGCACTTCCGGTTTTGCAAAAAAGATCCAAAATATATTTATGCACATCGTCGCCTATATCTAAGGTTCGTGAACGTTGAAAGGTTGCTGCAACTATTGTAGTCTAAGCTCAGGAAGGTGTGTAAAAATCGAAAAAAAAAAAAAAAAAAAAAGAATTGACATTTCGATAACAAACTGGGACTTTGCCGTAGCAAAGTCCCACAAAAAAAAGAATTGACATTTCGATAACAAACTGGGACTTTGCCGTAGCAAAGTCCCACAAAAAAAAGAATTGACATTTCGATAACAAACTGGGACTTTGCCGTAGCAAAGTCCCACAATGAACAAAAATAGAAGGCTTAGCCACTGTCCAAGTTACCTAGCATACCTAATCTTTTGTACATTTTTGTGCAACGCCATTTATGGCGCAGCCTGTCTAAATTATCGGAAATAGGCAACTGGAAGTTCCAAGTGCCAAGTTATTGCGGTTCGTCCGCATTTTCTTTTAATGGACCTTTGTGTTATAATTGGAGGAATCCTTTTATGCACTTTGCTTGTCTGTACCTTAATACGTTTTAAATATTTCTTGGGATCGACGATAATTCTCTGTGCTAATTTCTCTCTGAGTATTTAATATTTTCTGTGGCTTCAATCTGTCTGTACCACAACCTGCATTCTTGAGGGGTATTTTGAGACAAAATTTTAAATCCGTATTTACATTAGTATTCAACATTTGCAACATAACAGCAAAATTCGACAATGTTTTTTCTTCCCTTAGTCAAAAGTAGGTTATTTCCTTCAGAGTTTGCTTTTATATAAATAGTACTAAATAACTTTTTTTTCTTGCGTGTTATGAAAGATTAAAAATATGAATAAAACAGTCACGAAACTCAGAAAAAAGGCAAACACAATTTCTGTAAGTGTTAATTTAAATATTATATATTTCAGCAAAAGACATAATCACGGGAGAAACGAGCGATAATGAATTAATTTCCGCTAGAAAAACACTGTAGTCGAGATAAAAAAGACAAAGTAAAGTATATATTTCCATATAGAAATAACGTGGGCATAATCATTAAATCCGGCTTTATGCAACAAGTATTCTGGTATAATGTTCTTTCTGGCGTATGTAGCTGTATGTTACAAATGAGTAAAAGCGTACTGCCATCAACCCGTAGCAACGTCAAGGCGTTTAATTTCCAAATTATTAAATTTAGAGGACGTAGGCCTATCCCAAATTTTGTCATTTCAGGGAGATAAAATGTTTATTTTTAGATGTTGGGCAGCGGATGTACACACCTGATGCGCATAATCGTAGAATTCGATGAATAGACTGTCTTAAAATCACAATATTTTGTTATAATCTGGCCTTATTCATTTACAAAACGTCAAGATATGCTTTGTTATGTTAAGCAATGAGAGGAGCAATTGAAGAATCGTGTTTTGTTAACACACCAGTAGTTTTAATTGTTTTGATAATATATTGTTTGTAGCAGTTCCACGTATAGTTTACTTCGTCAAGATCATAATACCATGGGTATCGCAGTTTGTTTTTTAGGACCTTACTTGAACATGCCTGTGATCCTTGAGCGTGTTATATCTATTCCAATATGGGATTTCATTACAGAACAACGGTAGAAAGCGGTAGAAAGAATTTAACCTACTTCTTTGTTGTTACGCCCTATTTATTAATTGCCTTATTAAAGTTATCAATTATAAAATAGATAATTATCGATGATGTACCAGAACATTAGTCAAAGTATGTTAATGGTAATGCCAAGCCTAAATAAATATGTTATTAAACACTTTATACAAGAATGTGTAGAAGTATATATGGAACGATTGTCAGTGTTTAGCAAGTCAAAGAAATTCTACCTGCACAAAGAATACTTCAAAGCGGCTTATAAAAACAATGATTTTGCACTAAACATATATATCAGCCAATGGTAGACAACTGAACACTATCTATTTCGATTTTCAACATTTTAATGAAAGGGACAGGTTTCGCAATCCGTTTGACCAATCGTATCATAGTCTCAGAAACGAGCTTTTATTTAAATTTATCTTATAAGTAATATTGTTCACAACTCATCATCGAATTTTTAGCCTTCAAATACATGTGTGTCAAAAATTATCCGCGTTTGAAAATTAAAATGACGATTCATCTTTTTATGAGACTAGATATAGAAATGAAAGTGAAATTCTTAGTTTGAGATATTTTGAAAGAATTGTGCGATTTTCCTACATTTCTAGTGCTTCTGAAGACTATTCAAGACCCAAATCAACCCCCGAAAATAGCGAACCCACCCCCTTTTTATTTTGAGCTTGTAAAAATGCACCAGCCTTGACTCGGCAAATATGTTTCTTGTCAAATGGCATTTTCTTGTTCATTTTCGAATTGAATGAATTCTTGACAGACAAATAGTTTTGAATGATCGGCAATTAATGTTATTTCTGTATACCATGTTTTGTGAGGTTTGAACCAATCAATAAGAGGGTAAATTATCACCATAATACCATACTAATTTACCTGAAGAATAGATCATTATTATTTAATATATCGATAAAACATAGTATTATATAAATATAGAAGCGAAGTATGTTTTATAAGACCCTTGAGAATAACATAAAGCTTTTAGAAAACGTATTAAGTGCTATATATGAGACAATTGACATAGCACTCAGAGTGGAAGTCTTAAGAAGAATTTTTTACTTGAAAAGTAGATATAGTAAAATAAAATGTAAATCTGACGATTTATTTAACAGTAACGGTACTGAAATCTGATAATAATTTTTCATTTAAACAAATAATTCAGTAGAAAAATCAAATTCATTTGCAAGTTTGATTACTGCAGTTTTTACTATGATAAAGAACCAAACGCAGAATCTTGTGGTTGAACAATTTCATAATGTGTGTGTTCCAAACATACAGGACAATAACTGAAAATAATTTCAACTGGATGGGGTAAAGTTTTCTACAAGAGAACTTCATTTCATTATCTAGAGTTTTGATTCTCTAAATGACTTAAATAGTTCACAATCTGTGTCTGATTTGACTTAAACTACAATAATTTGAATTAGGTTTAATTTAATTGCGCTGTTTTCTTTATGCTTTTGATGCTTTTTGGATGGTGAATACGTGGAACCCTTCTATGAACCCATGAATTATAAATCTGGTGCTTGACTAACGCCATCTCTGGTTCTGTCCAAATATTATCTGTATCCGGTTTCTGGTTTAAGTCAACATGTTCTAGTCTTTGTTATTATCTTAGGAGAAATGAAAATATCACGAGAAGCTACATCTAAAACCGTGACTAGAAGACATGAAAACTTATTGAGTAATAACTAATAGGAAATGAAGAAAATGTATTGTATAAACAATGTTAAAAGAGTTTTATCCTCGCCTATTTCTACTTGATTTCCTTCCAGAGCTCAAGAAAAATAAAGCAGTATTTGGAATAACGTACAAAAGAGTGTTATGAAATGGGAGTAAAGTCCGTCGATTTATATCATGCAATATTTCTTTTTTTGTAACTAACACCAGTGTTTTATATAAACTTTGTTTTGCCATTGTTATCGAGAACGAAATTCCAATTGGATTTGTAAACAATCCTTATCTTCGAGCGGAAAAGTTAAAACAAATTTTCTAGTAAGGCATTGATTTCAGAAGGATGAAGATTTACATCAGGGAAAGGTCTAAAGATTTGCAGAAGGTATTGAACTTGATTTCACAGCTTTGACATTAACTGGGTTACAGGTTCATTGCCTTTATGACAGGCTGGAAGTCATCCTTCTTTTTGATTGTCTGTATAAGATAAAACAACGCAAACACTAGGCCACATTCAAATAGTACGGTTAGTTTTTGTTTAAATCTGGCATTTTTTATTTTAAAGTCCTCACCTAGATATACTGGCATGTCCTTTCATCGGTCTCTTCTACTGGTCTGTATCTCGCGGTTTATGACAATGTTTATGAGCTGCAGCACTATGAACAAGTCTAAAGCCATCATGTTGAAAGGATTGCGGAGTTAATAAAATGTATATCTCTTTTTGTGTGTGTCCGCGTTATTCAAATTACAGTGATTAACCCATATTAAGCAACTTAAGAAAGATTCAAATCGCCGGTCGGTAGCTTGATAATTAGGAGTATATATGCATTAGAAACATCAGTTGATGTAACAATAAGTATGATTTTACCAAGTATGATGCATACAGTATGTTCACGTTTCTGAGAACACGGGGCATCCTGCTGCTAGAGTCAACCGGGACTAGCTAGTTTTAAAACATACACCAGTAGTTCAAAACTTCTGTTGGTTACTGAGTAAATGGTCAAATTGAAGACATTTGTTTAAAAAACAATCCAAAATAAATCATGCAACACTATATTATCTTGTTCTCAAACAGTAAAAGTACAAACAGTTCGCTTATAAGAAGAAGACCTCTATTGTTCTGAAGGTTTCTTGAGTGTCTGTGTCTCAAGTTAACCAAATTGTGGTGTTGTATAAAATCTCTATAAAATGACAAAGGTTATTAAAATAGAGAAGTGATTATACCACGGTGATTTTAATGGTTTCGTCGATGACTGACTAGACTAGTGTTATATCAGATAAACATTGACGTATCTTGATGGAAGTTCATTCTAAACAACCTGTTCGTATCCTATTTTACAACATTATATGCTGATTGAAAATGTCACCACAAGTTCACATATACACTTTACTGCTTAAAACTCATTTAATTCTAATCATCGATGCAATAGGAGATAAAAAAAAACGAATAGACGAGGTACATGTCCGGATACCATGCCAACCCGAGCGCTTCATCTACTGTTTCAATAATTCCGCACTGAACCCGACAGCGTACACCTAATCTTGTTCATTTCCAAAATAGCCATCAGTGGTACAATGTTTTGAAACAGATGTGAGGGTGAAAAAAATAACTTAATTTGCAAGAAATCTCCATACAGGACCATCTTATCATATTATGTATTTAGTTCACAATGCAATGTGTAATTTTTTGTTTGTTTGTTTTTTTTTCGCACCAAGTGCAACGAGGTGATTTATCGTCATTCAACATTGACGTCACTCGTTATCTGTTTAAATAAAAGACATAAAATTCACTGGATTTCAATTTTTGTATTTCCTTTTTATTTAGGGATAATTATTTTCTATTTAGAATAAACCTGATAAAATCATTAATACATTTTAGATAGGCAGTGTTTCATAAACAATTCAATATTTTTTAGTAAAACAATCATACACACATTAACTATTCACTTTACACATTATTAAATATCAGTGTGTGATTAGCAATACGTTATTGTTCAATGGTGCTTTAATAATATATTAGCATATTATCGATAATTGTATGAAATATTGCAATCTTCTGTTAATGTACTTAGGTATTATAAAATTAGTACAACATTAAGAGGCAATGTTATTACTTTAACACTTAACAAGAATCAGGTATGGCAGACGTCAGATCATTCAATTCTTTAAGGCTGCTAGAAGAATATATTTCTGACTTAAAAAATCAAGATAATAGACATTGACATTGTGATCGTGAAACGGGGTAATATGGAAAATCTTCTTGGACTTGAAGAAAACTTGAAGATTCCACTTGCTTGTCTGAACTTCTCCTGGAAAATCAACATGTTCCAAGGTTTGCAGGTCAACCCTAATTCTCTTGGACTAAAGTAGTTTGACATTTAAATTGACATTTAAGTATATAATGTGTATCATCGTCACAATATAGATAAATCATATTTATATTTATCCCTCTATGTTGTTTTTGAATCCCTTCTTTACTTTGCAACACATTTAATTTCAATCATTGTTATGCTGTTGAAAAATACATCAATGACACAATAATGTATGCCATTGACGTATCTGTGCCTCTCTTCGTTATTGCTGATTGTTATTAGATTCTGAGAATTAAAGTCAAATCTTGAAAAAGCAATGTTTTAACAAGGATCAAGTTATATAAGACAAGTTCAATATTGACACTGGACTTTTCTATCTTCTTACTCGGTTCATTTCGTTAGAATTGATATTGATGATCGTTGAAAAATATTTAGCTGTTAAATGAATGAGTTTGGAGTTTATTTGCACTTATCCATAATAGGATATTGCACAGTCTTTATCACGAAAAGCAATTCTTTAATGATTCTAAGTGTCTGTTATTCTCGGTCTAATGGCTTATTTCAATTTAAATATCTTCCTTTAAAAGGATGTTTCGGATTTCTCCTAAATTATTGACTCTACTCGGTGATTTTTAGAACTAAATCACATCCATTATAAGGACATATTCTTGATTAAGCCCTGGTTTAGACATTGTGGGCAGATGTGTTTCACCAGTTCCAATGCGTTCAAAAGGCAATCTTTTACTGCTTCGAGCGAACAACAAATGGGGTTTTAAGCAGGGATAAAAATCTTAAGGATAATTTAACTTCTAAAGATACATTTCGTCAGATAAAAAATCAATTATGTCCATATATAACTCATTAGTACTTGAAAATGTACTTCAGTTTGATAAATATCTTGAAATACAAACTGGAAGTTGACGTCATCTTGTTTTCTAGATATATTGAAAAAAAAGTTATCGTATGAGGTATTTGCATAAAGTGTATTAAGCAGTGCTGGCAGTACCACAAACGCCAAATTGAAATATATTGTCACATTCGGTAAAGTAAATGAAATTGAATATTTCTGGAAATCTTCGGGTGATATGCTCTATGATGAGCACCTAGAATAAAAACAAATTTTAAAATCCTAAGCGTGGATGTCAGAGCAAAACGCAATATGTGATACATAAAACATATAGAGAACTGATTGATTCATTTCGTATTATGATGGTACAGTGTACAATTCAAATTTCTTAATAAGTTTGATTTGTCTTTCTATTTTTAGGAGTCGGCATCATGTCACTATCCATGTCAATGTGCCGTCCAGGAATTACGATGTAATGAAGGCGTACGCCATATAAAAGATGGGTGTAACTGTTGTTTTATGTGTGCTAGACAGAGAGGGGATCTGTGCAGTGTCAAAGATAAATGTGATTCTGATGCAGGTCTTTATTGCCACATGTCAAACAATAAAACAGGTGTATGTCAAGGTAAGTGTATTTCTATGATATTGACAGAATACATTGACCGTTTTACTGTCCATGATCGCCCATTAACAATAACTTCTTTGTGCACAATGAAAAATGCACCACTAGATGCTATGTCTTTCTCATTGTTCTATTGCATTGACAATGGTGGCTTGCCATACTAAGAAGTTTAAAGTCAAGAACGGCATTGATCGAAATTGTGCTTTCGGAAAGTCTAACCTGTCATTGAAGCAGGTCTTTGATATGCAGCAATTATCTTGAAACTCTATCGTCTTTATCTTATTTGATTTAGGATGCTTTCACCAGACGACTCTAAAAACTATATCGTGTTTTAAAAATTTAATCTAACAAAATTGTGTATTTACCAGCTAAAGTGAAGAAGCCATGTATAGTTAATGGTATAACATATAAAGATGGCCAAGAATTTAAACCAGATTGTAAAAGGACATGTACCTGTCAGAATGGATTTTATGGTTGTGCTAATCGATGTCCTCAAGAAGATAAGAAACCAACAGATATGTATTGTCTGAATCCAGTTCTACTACCAGTTAGTGGGAAGTGCTGTAAAGAATGGACCTGTGATAATAGGTATGAACGTAAAGGTTGGGCTCGAGATTCTCCAATGATTCCAGAAAGTCAAAACCTGGTTCTGCAGCAACCTCAAAATATCGTCAGTAAGTTTGATAATATTCTTTTTTCTATCTTTAATTTTCAAACGAATTACTTGCTTTGATTTCCGACAAGGACGCTTTAGAAAAGTGTTTTGAGAAGCAATATCATGCTCTTAACTCCAAAACTACTTGAGGACTTTCTGTGGCTCTCATACTGAAAGTTTCTCAGGGTTTCCCATACAATATACCATAGTACATAATGCAAATCGGACGATCTAAGCATCAAATACACAAACGTCACACCACGTGTGTAAGAACATTTGAGGATCATAGAATGCACAAATTTACAACTACAATGTACTTATTTTTAGAACCAACAACAATGAAACCAAGAGTAGAATACATGAAAACCAAATGTCCTCTACCACCATCGAATTGGAGTGCCTGCTCAGAATCTTGTGGTGTAGGTACTTCAGTAAGAATCGTATCAGATAAGTTTTGTAAGCCACACCAAGAACGCAGAGTGTGTTATTTGCGACCATGTATAAAGGAACTAAGAACATACGTAAGTATCTCAGACTAATATTCGAAGTGAAAAGGGAAGTAACAAGAAAAGTGTTTTCGTTCACCTTTGATTGTTACACTAAAAAAATGTTATGTTCCAGTATTAAATAACATCTGCTTTTTATCTACGTTTAGATTTTGGAGGTATAGTACCTGATCACTTATAGAAAATATACGATATCATAATGCGTTAAAATTTATGCACCAGGGAACTCATACTTATACAGTGTTCTAACTTCGCATAAAGGTTGCTTTTGAAGATGAAATAAATGTTATCTAACTAACATGGATAGGGGCACTATTTTAGACTTGCCACAATGACCTGTAACACAATCAAACGTCCGTAGGCATGATTGGTGGTCCACCCGAGAACACTATCATAATTATGTTACTCTACCAAATATTGCAATCGGAACATCTTTGGCATTGAGTTTGTTATTGGAAGCTAGTACATGACAACCACTGATTGATTCTCTATCTAGGATTTAAAATGTTTTATTACTTTGGTGTTTAAATATCTGGCTCTCTATCCGTTCCTCAGATGCGACAGTTTAATTGGCTACAAATTATTACCTTTTATCTATTTTAGGGTAGGAAAAAATGTACTCCAACAACTAGGGGAGGAATTAGACAAAGAATACAATATCAAGATTGTCGGAGTGTCAAACAATATAATTTGAAATTCTGTACAAATTGTAAGAAAAATCATTGTTGTTATCCACATAAAACAAGAACAAGACTAGTAGAATTCGAGTGTCACGGTGGACGAAGGGAATTTATGAACTATATGTGGATTAAAAAATGTCGTTGTGACCATGAGTGTTATAAACCCGAACCAAGAAAAAGACATTGGGTAAACCATAAGAAACATTGAGCAATAATATAATTGTATCTTGTTGATACTTAAGCCAGCACTGCAATAATATTGTAATATATTTAAAATTTCATATTCTGAAATCTGTAGGTTATCAGAATGGAGTAGTGACTTCAAGCAGACTTATATAAAAAGTGGTGTTTGTTCCGACAAAACAATTGTTGTCGAATGTATAATAATAATAAATGTTTGTTTTTCATAACGTAAACCTATATCATCAACATGAGTTCATTATATTTCTTTAATCATAAATTTGTTACATGGAAATGTCCTGTCTAGAAAAAACTATGTTTTGTATCTCCAAACTAAGTAGACCGCAGACCAGTGATGTTTCTATTGGCACGATTTTAGAAAGTAAAAACATCTCATCATCATGAGTTCATTAGTTTCGTGTTGTCATAAACATTGTTATATGTCGAATGTTTGCGTAGAAAGAGCTTTATTACGTGTCACTTAACCATATAGACCACATAACTACGTGGTTTTTAGTGAAAGTGGTTTCTTTTGGCAAGATCGTTGTCGAAAGTTCTGGGCTATAACAAATATTTTTACTTTCATGCAGGACACCCATTTCATCGTTTTTTATTAATAAATTATTGTTATTTGTTAGCTTTTTGGTTTATACCTATATAATTGTTCCGACTTACAAAATATAAAATCAGTTTTTTGTATCAACACCCGTACTATTCGTATTCAAATCACATTTTATTATGGATAGTTGTAGTTATATGTTGTTTTGGAATAAATTGTTATCGTTTTCCTTTCTTACTCTTCAATTTTTTACTCGATTTTATCAATTGCATTAAAAAATAGTATATGCTCGTTAATATTCTAATGTGGAAAATGTGAATTCCATCGAAATAACTTTATCCAACATCACTGTCCAGAGACAAGTATAATTATGTTGGTTTGCGTTTACCTTTATGACTTTGGGCTAAGTGAAATACAATAATACAAACACGTAGAACTAATTACACATCTCATCCCCGTTATTCTAGGGGTAGACGAGCGCAATTTTTCGTATAATTTTTACGCCCGATTCACGTAGTGAATTTTATCGACGGAATTCATGGTCCTAAAATTGGATTATTCGCCGGAAAGATAGCGGTGTCTCTATGCAAGATTTAAATGTAAACCAATATAATAATATGGAAAAAGATACTCTTTCAGAATGCATAAGATGCAGACTATTGTACTATTGAACTACCCACACATAACATTACCTATTGAATAAAATAAAAACTTTTTTATAAATGATCTATACAAATTGTTTAGAATAAAAACTTATTGAAAATGAATAAATATAATCAATAACTATTTTAAAGTAATCTGTTATCCGGTAATAGTTTTCTTAAATCAAGAAACAGATGATAAATTGAAAAATGAAAACAATAGGCCTAATTTTTTCTCTAAATTTGAGTACAGGCCATCATAAATTTCAATTTCAACAAGATGTTTGATTGGTTAGATTTATGGTTTTTATCTAAAAAGAATAATTTATTTTGATCTTAGGCCCTTTCATGATTAGGCCATTAGGGACTATTAATTATGATTATCACATTATTTCAATGACCAGTTCATAAATCTCTTTTACACACTTACCTGCTATGAATTGACAACGTACAGAGTAGTAGGCCTACTGCATACTTCAGAAATTCAATCATCCTAAAAAAAACAGTCCAACAAGTTTACAATCTTTAGTAACATTAACAACACATGTTTCTTGATGTCTACAAAAGCACACGGTAACAAGTGCAAAACCAAACAAATAAAATTCAATCGCTGGAAATCTCATTTTATAATGCTGCCTGTTGTAAAGATTTTAACTAAAAGAAAACTTTACTTACATTACACAATTCATTCAGATTGTAAAGGTAAGATCCACTAGCTTCTGCCATGTTGCTGTTTGACAAGCAACCGGAAATAAAAACTACCGCTAAGTTTTCGCGCATGCGCTGTAGAACATATTTCGATGACGTCGTGTACCGAGTGACGAGTTGGCGTATATTATATTATATATTATAGTTCTATGTTTTAACCAATATCATTGTTCCAAGTTAAAATCTAATTTTACATTGCAGATGTCTTTGTACCAGATATTTACGTATAAATGCAGTAATATATTATATAGATCAACCCATTCGAATTTTTCTATTTGAATACGAAAACCTCACAAAAGATGCATAACCGAGAACAGGTTAGGGGGTACATAATTTTCTGTAAACTGTTGTGGTCTGATTCATTTCGTATATTCTGCTGTGTAAAAAAGGATCTTGTATACTCGTACCAATACTAACGTCATTTTCAATATGGCGGTGCAGGTCAAAAGGCCATAGGGGAAAACTTCTGACGTTACCATTATAAACAACATGGCCGCCGTGTTAAATGGAAAGAATGATGCGGAGTTCGGAACTTATTTTGATACATTTTACGTGATTTTTGTATGCTTTTCCTTTTAAACAATTGACATTTGAAACGTCATTACTTTATTAATGAGCTACTGACCAAGACAATTCTTTAGATAGTGGTTTTACTTGGAAAGTGAGTGCAATGTGCGACTACACAACGAGTTGTTAAAAGAGAGGAAAAGGACGACACAAAAAGTGAATAAGCGGCTCTGTGCTATACTTCATCTGTTTTTAAAATTAAAGTGGTTCAATCTCCCCACGAAAAAAAAATTATTGTGAAAATTTATATCTGCCAATAATTGAGTCCAAGCTTTATCAGATCCACTATTGCCAGAACCATGCGACATAAATATGAATGCATGAAAACTGGCAATAACTGGTAATGCTGATCAGAAAATTAACCTTTTAATATATCTGACATTATCAAGTAAATGAGTTGAATTGTCAATGTGAAGGAGATACCCCAATAATATTGACAATATTACAAAATTGGCTAGGCATTATGTAAATGCATTCTTGTGCAGATGTAAGCAGATATGATTTATGTAAGTGTGCATATCAGCTTCTTTTTCCAGTTTTTATGCCTGTTCCTTCAATAAAATTACTTCACTAAACATGTATTTGATTTATATTCTGTATTAAATGGTCATTATATTTTGGTTTTTTTTATAATGCCTCTGAAATGAGGGAGTTGTAGGGCATAAATTTTGTAAGCTACTCTTGGTGTGTAACCCAAGTTCATTATCAGATTTACAATATTGATGTCCACTTTTTCAAAGCAACACGATCTTTAAAATATCTCTCAGTGGGAAAAGGTATCAGTTGAATGGAGGTTTTCTTTTTACATTTATGTACTTCACATGGTTCTTTTCTTTTGTGAACATGATTTAACTAAACTATTTCTTCAGTTTTCAAAATGTGACCAAACTTAGCTGTTTCCCACAAATTACAATAAAAATTTTGATCATGAAAAGAACAAACCCATAAAAATGCCTTGAAGGTTCACATGATCAAAGTTTATATGATTAGATTCTCTTGCAGTTATCATTGTTATCACAGAAACTTGTTGGATATCCTCCAGTCCCTTTTTTTATTTGTTTAATATTCAGTAGTTTTTATACTAGTAGGCCTACCTTAAAATATTAACAATATTAGTATGATATCTCTAGAAAAAAGGGATTATGTAAGAGATTATGTAACAAATAAGCATCATACAAACATAGAAAATTGATCATTTCAATTAAGATCAATAAAAAAACAAAATTAATGAAAAATCTTCTGAAGGAGTGCCTGTGGAAATTGAGCCCGGTTTCCACTTGTCAGTGATATAGGCCTAGTAGGTTAATGGAGATGACATGGAAAGGGCGTTTAGTCGTTCAGATCTGACAATAAACCGAGCTCCTGTGTCCAAAAGGCTGTGTATGAAAATGGGAAATTGAAAAAAAAACTGTCTGATGCCGCTGTCCATGCAAAATTTTCTTCCTTGCACACTGCATGGCCTTGCTCGTTTTTATTAGCCCGATCAGGTGCAAAAAATTCATTGTGGTATTTGGTGGTAGTTGAGGCAGTATACATTGGATAGAATCAAAAACCTATTTTGGCCATAGGCTATTTTGACTTACAATTTTAGAATTTCATAGTGACAATTTGGCTTTTGTTATTCAAAGGCAATCAGTATTATGGGAATTAAAATGTCAGCTTCAAAATGGTACTGTTGATAAAAATATAAACATGATAATGAACACACATTACTACTATTATTAGCTTATTTTGAAATTATTTTTTCATATGATATTTTAGCAAAAATTCATTACATTTTGGGTTGAAATTTCTGGGAGTGAATCGTGTTAACATTTGGTATAAACTTACAAAAAAGTTATATTTTCATCAATGCAAGTAAACTTGCATTCAAGGCGAACTGTCAAATGCAATGAAGGACTTCCATAACCAGAATTTTGACTCTCAACTAAACAAGATAATTGACAGGGTTGAATACAGTTTGAAATTACTTTCTTCTCGTGATAGACCTTCACCGTCAATAACGCGAACTAGGCCTGTATTAACGCGTAACTCTCTCAAAGTTCTTGAAGAATGGTACGAGTGTCATCTGGATCATCCATATCCAACAGCTTCACAAGTAGAATGGTTAGCACAGGTTTCCAGCCTGAACACAGAACAAGTCAAGAAATGGTTCGGAAATAAAAGAAGTCGTTCCAAGAATACAAGATCCCTGACCGAAATCGCCAAGGTTAAACGAAGACAGAGACTACTGAAGAGACATTGATTAATTTGTTATTTATTGTTAATGCTTGTTATCTTGTTATGTTTATTATTGACATTAAAATCAATTCCTGATATAATAGGTTTTTTTTCATCATTCAGTTTTGAATCGATTTAAACAGAGAGACCATTCACACTGCAGTCCAAATATGTAAATGTCGATGATAGACACTTGATGGTTGTTTGTGACCTGGTGAATGACTAGGTCTGTGAAATCTTTAGCGAAATCGCTACCAACATAATCATGCTTTGTGTCTTAGTGATAGATGGGTAATTTCAAATCTATTGATCAATTTGACTATGCGTAATGAAGTGCTAACACAAAATCTTATTCAAGTATGATTATGTATCAAAATTAGTCATCCATCGTTATGTTTATAATAAGAATAAGTGTTGACAGTGTTAATTATTTGAGAACTTAGTCAATTTATTGTCTTAGTAGAATTTAGCATATTTGTATGACGCTTTAGCGAAATCGCTACCAACATAATCATGTTTTGTGTCTTAATGATAGATGGGTAATTTCAGATCTATTGATCAATTTGACTATGCGTAATGAAATACTAACACAAAATCTTATTCAAGTATGATGCAGCTTAGTGCGATGATGTTAGTTAAGGGTATTTGATGAAG
>NW_008709110.1:720044-721935 GCF_000327385.1 Lottia gigantea
AAATCTTATTCAAGTATGATTATGTATCAAATTAGTCATCCATCGTTATGTTTATAATAAGAATAAGTGTTGACAGTGTTAATTATTTGAGAACTTAGTCAATTTATTGTCTTAGTAGAATTTAGCATATTTGTATGACGCTTTAGCGAAATCGCCACCAACATAATCATGTTTTGTGTCTTAATGATAGATGGGTAATTTCAGATCTATTGATCAATTTGACTATGCGTAATGAAATGCTAACACAAAATCTTATTCAAGTATGATTATGTATCAAAATTAGTCATCCATCGTTATGTTTATAATAAGAATAAGTGTTGACAGTGTTAATTATTTGAGAACTTAGTCAATTTATTGTCTTAGTAGAATTTAGCATATTTGTATGACGCTTTAGCGAAATCGCTACCAACATAATCATGTTTTGTGTCTTAATGATAGATGGGTAATTTCAGATCTATTGATCAATTTGACTATGCGTAATGAAATGCTAACACAAAATCTTATTCAAGTATGATTATGTATCAAAATTAGTCATCCATCGTTATGTTTATAATAAGAATAAGTGTTGACAGTGTTAATTATTTGAGAACTTAGTCAATTTATTGTCTTAGTAGAATTTAGCATATTTGTATGACGCTTTAGCGAAATCGCTACCAACATAATCATGTTTTGTGTCTTAATGATAGATGGGTAATTTGAGATCTATTGATCAATTTGACTATGCGTAATGAAATGCTAACACAAAATCTTATTCAAGTATGATGCAGCTTAGTGCGATGATGTTAGTTAAGGGTATTTTGATGAAAGTCCTGGAAATCAGGGCAGTTTCGCATCTATTGTCCTTTTTTACATTTTACAAACCCTTTGGAAGTCATCAGTTCTCAAAAGAGGCTGAATGAATCTGTAGCAAACTAGTTATTAACATAATAATTTTGCTTGGTGTCTTTGCTAGTGATGTTGGTTAAAGTTATTTCGATGGGTGTCTGTTGGGTGAATACGTGTTTTTGTTCTTGACGACACCAATGAAACATAATAGAACAATATGAAACTACAAAACTAGTCACTGAGTGGTTAATCATTGATTTTTAATCATCTACCTGTATTCCATTAATCATCGGGGATCAAAGATTGCGATTATTGACCGCGATGACAATCAATCAAAAACATAAATATGTTTTAATCCAGTGAATCCGATTAGTAATCATGATTGAAACATATAAATAATGATTAACTCCAATATGACATCATATTCTCAAATTGTCACTTGGCTTTCACATAAGTATCATCTTAAGTATGGCTGCTGTTTTTCCAAACGTTTCGTCGTTGCCCGCAGGGAACTATGAAGTATTGGGATTTGGACCACAATCTTCAGAAGGTAAGTACAATTAATTATTTCTTGCTTATATATGTGCTAAAGGTGAAGGTTAACTTATATACTTATCTAGATATATTGAGCACTATTTTAACAGTGAAAATATTTTATTGTACTCCTCTTCCATGCTCAATCCTTTTATCTATTATAATTTGTCTATTTCCAGATTGTGAACAAGTCTTTGATACAAGATTTGATGAATTCTATGACCAAGAACCCTACAGTTATACTGGAGTTTCAATCGTCAACCTACAGAATCTGGTAGATGAAAGAAAAGTCGTCCATAAAGATTCTACCCATCATTTGGAGACTTCCTCGATACCACCGATTTACGAACAACTGAAATCCTTCATCGTTGAAGATGCAACTAGAACTGGTTTCCCAATCTCACTATTTTCTTCTGTTTCAAATGTTACTGACGTGAAGGTGAAAGAAAAGGCTTTGCTAGAATCCTTCGACAGTCTTCGCCCGTTATACCCAGAACCGATCATGCAGCTCTCTTGTTCGTACAAGTATACT
>NW_008709110.1:721985-723919 GCF_000327385.1 Lottia gigantea
GGAAATAGGCAACTGGAAGTCCAAGTGCCAAGTTATTGCGGTTCGTCCGCATTTTCTTTTAATGGACCTTTGTGTTATAATTAGAGGAATCCTTTTATGCACTTTGCTTGTCTGTACCTTAATACGTTTTAAATATTTCTTGGGATCGACGATAATTCTCTGTGCTAATTTCTCTCTGAGTATTTAATATTTTCTGTGGCCTCAATCAGTCTGTACCACAACCTGCATTTTTGAGGGGTATTTTGAGACAAAATTTTAAATCCGTATTTACATTAGTATTCAACATTTGCAACATAACAGCAAAATTCGACAATGTTTTTTCTTCCCTTAGTCAAAAGTAGGTTATTTCCTTCAGAGTTTGCTTTTATATAAATAGTACTAAATAAAGTTTTTTTTCTTGCGTGTTATGAAAGATTAAAAATATGAATAAAACAGTCACGAAACTCAGAAAAAAGGCAAACACAATTTCTGTAAGTGTTAATTTAAATATTATATATTTCAGCAAAAGACATAATCACGGGAGAAACGAGCGATAATGAATTAATTTCCGCTAGAAAAACACTGTAGTCGAGATAAAAAAGACAAAGTAAAGTATATATTTCCATATAGAAATAACGTGGGCATAATCATTAAATCCGGCTTTATGCAACAAGTATTCTGGTATAATGTTCTTTCTGGCGTATGTAGCTGTATGTTACAAATGAGTAAAAGCGTACTGCCATCAACCCGTAGCAACGTCAAGGCGTTTAATTTCCAAATTATTAAATTTAGAGGACGTAGGCCTATCCCAAATTTTGTCATTTCAGGGAGATAAAATGTTTATTTTTAGATGTTGGGCAGCGGATGTACACACCTGATGCGCATAATCGTAGAATTCGATGAATAGACTGTCTTAAAATCACAATATTTTGTTATAATCTGGCCTTATTCATTTACAAAACGTCAAGATATGCTTTGTTATGTTAAGCAATGAGAGGAGCAATTGAAGAATCGTGTTTTGTTAACACACCAGTAGTTTTAATTGTTTTGATAATATATTGTTTGTAGCAGTTCCACGTATAGTTTACTTCGTCAAGATCATAATACCATGGGTATCGCAGTTTGTTTTTTAGGACCTTACTTGAACATGCCTGTGATCCTTGAGCGTGTTATATCTATTCCAATATGGGATTTCATTACAGAACAACGGTAGAAAGCGGTAGAAAGAATTTAACCTACTTCTTTGTTGTTACGCCCTATTTATTAATTGCCTTATTAAAGTTATCAATTATAAAATAGATAATTATCGATGATGTACCAGAACATTAGTCAAAGTATGTTAATGGTAATGCCAAGCCTAAATAAATATGTTATTAAACACTTTATACAAGAATGTGTAGAAGTATATATGGAACGATTGTCAGTGTTTAGCAAGTCAAAGAAATTCTACCTGCACAAAGAATACTTCAAAGCGGCTTATAAAAACAATGATTTTGCACTAAACATATATATCAGCCAATGGTAGACAACTGAACACTATCTATTTCGATTTTCAACATTTTAATGAAAGGGACAGGTTTCGCAATCCGTTTGACCAATCGTATCATAGTCTCAGAAACGAGCTTTTATTTAAATTTATCTTATAAGTAATATTGTTCACAACTCATCATCGAATTTTTAGCCTTCAAATACATGTGTGTCAAAAATTATCCGCGTTTGAAAATTAAAATGACGATTCATCTTTTTATGAGACTAGATATAGAAATGAAAGTGAAATTCTTAGTTTGAGATATTTTGAAAGAATTGTGCGATTTTCCTACATTTCTAGTGCTTCTGAAGACTATTCAAGACCCAAATCAACCCCCGAAAATAGCGAACCTACCCCCTTTTTATTTTGAGCTTGTAAAAATGCACCAGCCTTGACTCGGCAAATATGTTTCTTGTCAAATGGCATT
>NW_008709110.1:723969-725054 GCF_000327385.1 Lottia gigantea
AAAAAAAAAAAAAAAAAAAAAAAAAAAAAAAAAAGGATTTGACATTTCGATAACAAACTGGGACTTTGCTGAAAGCAAAGTCCCACAAAAAAAAGAATTGACATTTCGATAACAAACTGGGACTTTGCGGTAGCAAAGTCCCACAACTAGAGCCACTCGTGGCACAGAGTGGGACTTTGCAAATGTAGCAAAATGCAAAAGAACCTGAAAAAATCAACCTTCCACGATAATTAGATCAAGCGCAAGAACGGTGTAAAGTTGAGAAATTTTCATTTTTTAGCAGATTGTAATACCGGAAGTGGACGTCAGACCTCACAAATGAAAGTATCAGCAGATAGCCAAGGTCAATGACCTTTGATCTTGTAATGGAAAAGGTCTAAAAAGGTCAAGATCAAGAGATATACGCCATCAAAATTTCAAATTGCTAACGACTATAAAACCGGAAGTTGACATAGGACAGCAAATATGAAAGTACAAATAGATAGCCAATGCCAATGACGTGTGATCCTACAAAGGTCAAGGTCAACAAAGGTCAAGGTCAAAAATTGAAAATTTTCAATTTCCAAAACCTGTTCCTTTTTTTGAACTAAGAAGCGGAAACAACCCAAATTCTAAGACAACGTGGCTCAAAATATGAGGTAATTGTATGCAAAGTTCCATTTTGAACAAATGTATACTTTGCGAGTTATCCCCCTGGCCAAAAATGTCAATAATGAGTAATCAAACCCGGAAGTGCCACGCCCAACTCAATTTTTTTTGAATAAGTTAATCAATATTCAAAATGTCACGTTATGTTCCAAATGTCAAGTTCCTACATAATAGAGGTCAAAAGATATAGGTCAACAAAAGTCAACAAAGGTCAAAATCGAAAAATGAAAATATCCAAATGTTAAAACCCGTTCCTTTTTTGAAACTATAAAGCTGAAACAACTGAGCTGTTAATACATACTGGCCAAAAGGATGAGGTAATTGTGTGCAAAGTCTCTTTTTGAACAAACGCATCCTATGCGAGTTATGCCCCAGCCCCAAAATGTAAACAATTAATAATTCAACCCGGATGTGCCACGCCCACATAAGTTTTTTTT
>NW_008709110.1:726809-728742 GCF_000327385.1 Lottia gigantea
TGTCGAAAGTCTGGGCTATAACAAATATTTTTACTTTCATGCAGGACACCCATTTCATCGTTTTTTATTAATAAATTATTGTTATTTGTTAGCTTTTTGGTTTATACCTATATAATTGTTCCGACTTACAAAATATAAAATCAGTTTTTTGTATCAACACCCGTACTATTCGTATTCAAATCACATTTTATTATGGATAGTTGTAGTTATATGTTGTTTTGGAATAAATTGTTATCGTTTTCCTTTCTTACTCTTCAATTTAAGACTCGATTTTATCAATTGCATTAAAAAAATAGTATATGCTCGTTAATATTCTAATGTGGAAAATGTGAATTCCATCGAAATAACTTTATCCAACATCACTGTCCAGAGACAAGTATAATTATGTTGGTTTGCGTTTACCTTTATGACTTTGGGCTAAGTGAAATACAATAATACAAACACGTAGAACTAATTACACATCTCATCCCCGTTATTCTAGGGGTAGACGAGCGCAATTTTTCGTATAATTTTTACGCCCGATTCACGTAGTGAATTTTATCGACGGAATTCATGGTCCTAAAATTGGATTATTCGCCGGAAAGATAGCGGTGTCTCTATGCAAGATTTAAATGTAAACCAATATAATAATATGGAAAAAGATACTCTTTCAGAATGCATAAGATGCAGACTATTGTACTATTGAACTACCCACACATAACATTACCTATTGAATAAAATAAAAACTTTTTAATTCAATTACATAGGATTTTACATACTAACACTAAAAATTGGAATAATGTAAGACTATTTATTATTGAAAATATTTTGGTATGGTAGGTTGTTTTTAATGATCTATACAAATTGTTTAGAATAAAAACTTATTGAAAATGAATAAATATAATCAATAACTATTTTAAAGTAATCTGTTATCCGGTAATATTTTTCTTAAATCAAGAAACAGATGATAAATTGAAAAATGAAAACAATAGGCCTAATTTTTTCTCTAAATTTGAGTACAGGCCATCATAAATTTCAATTTCAACAAGATGTTTGATTGGTTAGATTTATGGTTTTTATCTAAAAAGAATAATTTATTTTGATCTTAGGCCCTTTCATGATTAGGCCATTAGGGCCTATTAATTATGATTATCACATTATTTCAATGACCAGTTCATAAATCTCTTTTACACACTTACCTGCTATGAATTGACAACGTACAGAGTAGTAGGCCTACTGCATACTTCAGAAATTCAATCATCCTAAAAAAAACAGTCCAACAAGTTTACAATCTTTAGTAACATTAACAACACATGTTTCTTGATGTCTACAAAAGCACACGGTAACAAGTGCAAAACCAAACAAATAAAATTCAATCGCTGGAAATCTCATTTTATAATGCTGCCTGTTGTAAAGATTTTAACTAAAAGAAAACTTTACTTACATTACACAATTCATTCAGATTGTAAAGGTAAGATCCACTAGCTTCTGCCATGTTGCTGTTTGACAAGCAACCGGAAATAAAAACTACCGCTAAGTTTTCGCGCATGCGCTGTAGAACATATTTCGATGACGTCGTGTACCGAGTGACGAGTTGGCGTATATTATATTATATATTATAGTTCTATGTTTTAACCAATATCATTGTTCCAAGTTAAAATCTAATTTTACATTGCAGATGTCTTTGTACCAGATATTTACGTATAAATGCAGTAATATATTATATAGATCAACCCATTCGAATTTTTCTATTTGAATACGAAAACCTCACAAAAGATGCATAACCGAGAACAGGTTAGGGGGTACATAATTTTCTGTAAACTGTTGTGGTCTGATTCATTTCGTATATTCTGCTGTGTAAAAAAGGATCTTGTATACTCGTACCAATACTAACGTCATTTTCAATATGGCGGTGCAGGTCAAAAGGCCATAGGGGAAACTTCTGACGTTACCA
>NW_008709110.1:728792-730282 GCF_000327385.1 Lottia gigantea
ATTGTCACTTGGCTTTCACATAACTATCATCTTAAGTATGGCTGCTGTTTTTCCAAACGTTTCGTCGTTGCCCGCAGGGAACTATGAAGTATTGGGATTTGGACCACAATCTTCAGAAGGTAAGTACAATTAATTATTTCTTGCTTATATATGTGCTAAAGGTGAAGGTTAACTTATATACTTATCTAGATATATTGAGCACTATTTTAACAGTGAAAATATTTTATTGTACTCCTCTTCCATGCTCAATCCTTTTATCTATTATAATTTGTCTATTTCCAGATTGTGAACAAGTCTTTGATACAAGATTTGAAGAATTCTATGACCAAGAACCCTACAGTTATACTGGAGTTTCAATCGTCAACCTACAGAATCTGGTAGATGAAAGAAAAGTCGTCCATAAAGATTCTACCCATCCTTTGGAGACTTCCTCGATACCACCGATTTACGAACAACTGAAATCCTTCATCGTTGAAGATGCAACTAGAACTGGTTTCCCAATCTCACTATTTTCTTCTGTTTCAAATGTTACTGACGTGAAGGTGAAAGAAAAGGCTTTGCTAGAATCCTTCGACAGTCTTCGTCCGTTATACCCAAAACCGATCATGCAGCTCTCTTGTTCGTACAAGTATTACTCAGCAAGTATTGAAATGGAACGTTTGAACTCGATTCAAGGCGAACTGAAGGACTTCCATAACCAGAATTTTGACTCTTGACTAAACAAGATAATTGACAGGGTTGAATACAGTTTGAAATTACTTTCTTCTCGTGATAGACCTTCGCCGTCAATAACGCGAACTAGGCCTGTATTAACGCGTAACTCTCTCAAAGTTCTTGAAGAATGGTACGAGTGTCATCTTGTTCATCCATATCCAACAGCTTCACAAGTAGAATGGTTAGCACAGGTTTCCAGTCTGAACACAGAACAAGTCAAGAAATGGTTCGGAAATAAAAGAAGTCGTTCCAAGAATACAAGATCCCTGACCGAAATCGCCAAGGTTAAACGAAGACAGAGACTACTGAAGAGACATTGATTAATTTGTTATTTATTGTTAATGCTTGTTATCTTGTTATGTTTATTATTGACATTAAAATCAATTCCTGATATAATAGGTTTTTTTTCATCATTCAGTTTTGAATCGATTTAAATAACATTAAACAGAGAGACCATTCACACTGCAGTCCAAATATGTAAATGTCGATGATAGACACTTGATGGTTGTTTGTGACCTGGTGAATGACTAGGTCTGTGAAATCTTTAGCGAAATCGCTACCAACATAATCATGCTTTGTGTCTTAGTGATAGATGGGTAATTTCAAATCTATTGATCAATTTGACTATGCGTAATGAAATGCTAACACAAAATCTTATTCAAGTATGATTATGTATCAAAATTAGTCATCCATCGTTATGTTTATAATAAGAATAAGTGTTGACAGTGTTAATTATTTGAGAACTTAGTCAATTTATTGTCTTAGAAGAATTTAGC
>NW_008709110.1:736507-738576 GCF_000327385.1 Lottia gigantea
ATTTGAAGAATTCTATGACCAAGAACCCTACAGTTATACTGGAGTTTCAATCGTCAACCTACAGAATCTGGTAGATGAAAGAAAAGTCGTCCATAAAGATTCTACCCATCCTTTGGAGACTTCCTCGATACCACCGATTTACGAACAACTGAAATCCTTCATCGTTGAAGATGCAACTAGAACTGGTTTCCCAATCTCACTATTTTCTTCTGTTTCAAATGTTACTGACGTGAAGGTGAAAGAAAAGGCTTTGCTAGAATCCTTCGACAGTCTTCGTCCGTTATACCCAGAACCGATCATGCAGCTCTCTTGTTCGTACAAGTATTACTCAGCAAGTATTGAAATGGAACGTTTGAACTCGATTCAAGGCGAACTGAAGGACTTCCATAACCAGAATTTTGACTCTCAACTAAACAAGATAATTGACAGGGTTGAATACAGTTTGAAATTACTTTCTTCTCGTGATAGACCTTCACCGTCAATAACGCGAACTAGGCCTGTATTAACGCGTAACTCTCTCAAAGTTCTTGAAGAATGGTACGAGTGTCATCTGGATCATCCATATCCAACAGCTTCACAAGTAGAATGGTTAGCACAGGTTTCCAGTCTGAACACAGAACAAGTCAAGAAATGGTTCGGAAATAAAAGAAGTCGTTCCAAGAATACAAGATCCCTGACCGAAATCGCCAAGGTTAAACGAAGACAGAGACTACTGAAAAGACATTGATTAATTTGTTATTTATTGTTAATGCTTGTTATCTTATGTTTATTATTGACATTAAAATCAATTCCTGATATAATAGGTTTTTTTTCATCATTCAGTTTTGAATCGATTTAAATAACATTAAACAGAGAGACCATTCACACTGCAGTCCAAATATGTAAATGTCGATGATAGACACTTGATGGTTGTTTGTGACCTGGTGAATGACTAGGTCTGTGAAATCTTTAGCGAAATCGCTACCAACATAATCATGCTTTGTGTCTTAGTGATAGATGGGTAATTTCAAATCTATTGATCAATTTGACTATGCGTAATGAAATGCTAACACAAAATCTTATTCAAGTATGATTATGTATCAAAATTAGTCATCCATCGTTATGTTTATAATAAGAATAAGTGTTGACAGTGTTAATTATTTGAGAACTTAGTCAATTTATTGTCTTAGTAGAATTTAGCATATTTGTATGACGCTTTAGCGAAATCGCTACCCGCATAATCATGTTTTGTGTCTTAATGATAGATGGGTAATTTCAGATCTATTGATCAATTTGACTATGCGTAATGAAATACTAACACAAAATCTTATTCAAGTATGATGCAGCTTAGTGCGATGATGTTAGTTAAGGGTATTTTGATGAAAGTCCTGGAAATCAGGGCAGTTTCGCATCTATTGTCCTTTTTTACATTTTACAAACCCTTTGGAAGTCATCAGTTCTCAAAAGAGGCTGAATGAATCTGTAGCAAACTAGTTATTAACATAATAATTATGCTTGGTGTCTTTGCTGGTGATGTTGGTTAAAGTTATTTCGATGGGTGTCTGTTGGGTGAATAAGTGTTTTTGTTCTTGACGACACCAATGAAACATAATAGAACAATATGAAACTACAAAACTAATCACTGAGTGGTTAATCATTGATTTTTAATCATCTACCTGTATTCCATTAATCATCGGGGATCAAAGATTGCGATTATTGACCGCGATGACAATCAATCAAAAACATAAATATGTTTTAATCCAGTGAATCCGATTAGTAATCATGATTGAAACATATAAATAATGATTAACTCCAATATGACATCATATTCTCAAATTGTCACTTGGCTTTCACATAACTATCATCTTAAGTATGGCTGCTGTTTTTCCAAACGTTTCGTCGTTGCCCGCAGGGAACTATGAAGTATTGAGATTTGGACCACAATCTTCAGAAGGTAAGTACAATTAATTATTTCTTGCTTATATATGTGCTAAAGGTGAAGGTTAACTTATATACTTATCTAGATATATTGAGCACTATTTTAACAGGTGAAAATAGTTTTATTGTACTCCTCTTCCATGCTCAATCCT
>NW_008709110.1:738626-741166 GCF_000327385.1 Lottia gigantea
CAATCGTCAACCTACAGAATCTGGTAGATGAAAGAAAAGTCGTCCATAAAGATTCTACCCATCCTTTGGAGACTTCCTCGATACCACCGATTTACGAACAACTGAAATCCTTCATCGTTGAAGATGCAACTAGAACTGGTTTCCCAATCTCACTATTTTCTTCTGTTTCAAATGTTACTGACGTGAAGGTGAAAGAAAAGGCTTTGCTAGAATCCTTCGACAGTCTTCGTCCGTTATACCCAGAACCGATCATGCAGCTCTCTTGTTCGTACAAGTATTACTCAGCAAGTATTGAAATGGAACGTTTGAACTCGATTCAAGGCGAACTGAAGGACTTCCATAACCAGAATTTTGACTCTCAACTAAACAAGATAATTGACAGGGTTGAATACAGTTTGAAATTACTTTCTTCTCGTGATAGACCTTCACCGTCAATAACGCGAACTAGGCCTGTATTAACGCGTAACTCTCTCAAAGTTCTTGAAGAATGGTACGAGTGTCATCTGGATCATCCATATCCAACAGCTTCACAAGTAGAATGGTTAGCACAGGTTTCCAGTCTGAACACAGAACAAGTCAAGAAATGGTTCGGAAATAAAAGAAGTCGTTCCAAGAATACAAGATCCCTGACCGAAATCGCCAAGGTTAAACGAAGACAGAGACTACTGAAAAGACATTGATTAATTTGTTATTTATTGTTAATGCTTGTTATCTTATGTTTATTATTGACATTAAAATCAATTCCTGATATAATAGGTTTTTTTTCATCATTCAGTTTTGAATCGATTTAAATAACATTAAACAGAGAGACCATTCACACTGCAGTCCAAATATGTAAATGTCGATGATAGACACTTGATGGTTGTTTGTGACCTGGTGAATGACTAGGTCTGTGAAATCTTTAGCGAAATCGCTACCAACATAATCATGCTTTGTGTCTTAGTGATAGATGGGTAATTTCAAATCTATTGATCAATTTGACTATGCGTAATGAAATGCTAACACAAAATCTTATTCAAGTATGATTATGTATCAAAATTAGTCATCCATCGTTATGTTTATAATAAGAATAAGTGTTGACAGTGTTAATTATTTGAGAACTTAGTCAATTTATTGTCTTAGTAGAATTTAGCATATTTGTATGACGCTTTAGCGAAATCGCTACCCGCATAATCATGTTTTGTGTCTTAATGATAGATGGGTAATTTCAGATCTATTGATCAATTTGACTATGCGTAATGAAATACTAACACAAAATCTTATTCAAGTATGATTATGTATCAAAATTAGTCATCCATCGTTATGTTTATAATAAGAATAAGTGTTGACAGTGTTAATTATTTGAGAACTTAGTCAATTTATTGTCTTAGTAGAATTTAGCATATTTGTATGACGCTTTAGCGAAATCGCTACCAACATAATCATGTTTTGTGTCTTAATGATAGATGGGTAATTTCAGATCTATTGATCAATTTGACTATGCGTAATGAAATGCTAACACAAAATCTTATTCAAGTATGATGCAGCTTAGTGCGATGATGTTAGTTAAGGGTATTTTGATGAAAGGCCTGGAAATCAGGGCAGTTTCGCATCTATTGTCCTTTTTTACATTTTACAAACCCTTTGGAAGTCATCAGTTCTCAAAAGAGGCTGAATGAATCTGTAGCAAACTAGTTATTAACATAATAATTATGCTTGGTGTCTTTGCTAGTGATGTTGGTTAAAGTTATTTCCTTCGACAGTCTTCGTCCGTTATACCCAGAACCGATCATGCAGCTCTCTTGTTCGTACAAGTATTACTCAGCAAGTATTGAAATGGAACGTTTGAACTCGATTCAAGGCAAACTGTCTTAGTCTTAGTAGAATTTAGCATATTTGTATGACGCTTTAGCGAAATCGCTACCAACATAATCATGTTTTGTGTCTTAATGATAGATGGGTAATTTCAGATCTATTGATCAATTTGACTATGCGTAATGAAATGCTAACACAAAATCTTATTCAAGTATGATGCAGCTTAGTGCGATGATGTTAGTTAAGGGTATTTTGATGAAAGGCCTGGAAATCAGGGCAATTTCGCATCTATTGTCCTTTTTTACATTTTACAAACCCTTTGGAAGTCATCAGTTCTCAAAAGAGGCTGAATGAATCTGTAGCAAACTAGTTATTAACATAATAATTATGCTTGGTGTCTTTGCTAGTGATGTTGGTTAAAGTTATTTCGATGGGTGTCTGTTGGGTGAATACGTGTTTTTGTTCTTGACGACACCAATGAAACATAATAGAACAATATGAAACTACAAAACTAATCACTGAGTGGTTAATCATTGATTTTTAATCATCTACCTGTATTCCATTAATCATCGGGGATCAAAGATTGCGATTATTGACCGCGATGACAATCAATCAAAAACATAAATATGTTTTAATCCAGTGAATCCGATTAGTAATCATGATTGAAACATATAAATAATGATTAACTCCAGTATGACATCATATTCTCAAATTGTCACTTGGCTTTCACATAACTATCATCTTAA
>NW_008709110.1:744638-746302 GCF_000327385.1 Lottia gigantea
TGACTCTCAACTAAACAAGATAATTGACAGGGTTGAATACAGTTTGAAATTACTTTCTTCTCGTGATAGACCTTCACCGTCAATAACGCGAACTAGGCCTGTATTAACGCGTAACTCTCTCAAAGTTCTTGAAAAATGGTACGAGTGTCATCTGGATCATCCATATCCAACAGCTTCACAAGTAGAATGGTTAGCACAGGTTTCCAGTCTGAACACAGAACAAGTCAAGAAATGGTTCGGAAATAAAAGAAGTCGTTCCAAGAATACAAGATCCCTGACCGAAATCGCCAAGGTTAAACGAAGACAGAGACTACTGAAGAGACATTGATTAATTTGTTATTTATTGTTAATGCTTGTTATCTTGTTATGTTTATTATTGACATTAAAATCAATTCCTGATATAATAGGTTTTTTTTCATCATTCAGTTTTGAATCGATTTGAAATAACATTAAACAGAGAGACCATTCACACTGCAGTCCAAACATGTAAATGTCGATGATAGACACTTGATGGTTGTTTGTGACCTGGTGAATGACTAGGTCTGTGAAATCTTTAGCGAAATCGCTACCAACATAATCATGCTTTGTGTCTTAGTGATAGATGGGTAATTTCAAATCTATTGATCAATTTGACTATGCGTAATGAAATGCTAACACAAAATCTTATTCAAGTATGATTATGTATCAAAATTAGTCATCCATCGTTATGTTTATAATAAGAATAAGTGTTGACAGTGTTAATTATTTGAGAACTTAGTCAATTTATTGTCTTAGTAGAATTTAGCATATTTGTATGACGCTTTAGCGAAATCGCTACCAACATAATCATGTTTTGTGTCTTAATGATAGATGGGTAATTTCAGATCTATTGATCAATTTGACTATGCTTAATGAAATGCTAACACAAAATCTTATTCAAGTATGATTATGTATCAAAATTAGTCATCCATCGTTATGTTTATAATAAGAATAAGTGTTGACAGTGTTAATTATTTGAGAACTTCGTCAATTTATTGTCTTAGTAGAATTTAGCATATTTGTATGACGCTTTAGCGAAATCGCTACCAACATAATCATGTTTTGTGTCTTAATGATAAATGGGTAATTTCAGATCTATTGATCAATTTGACTATGCGTAATGAAATACTAACACAAAATCTTATTCAAGTATGATGCAGCTTAGTGCGATGATGTTAGTTAAGGGTATTTTGATGAAAGGCCTGGAAATCAGGGCAGTTTCGCATCTATTGTCCTTTTTTACATTTTACAAACCCTTTGGAAGTCATCAGTTCTCAAAAGAGGCTGAATGAATCTGTAGCAAACTAGTTATTAACATAATAATTATGCTTGGTGTCTTTGCTAGTGATGTTGGTTAAAGTTATTTCGATGGGTGTCTGTTGGGTGAATACGTGTTTTTGTTCTTGACGACACCAATGAAACATAATAGAACAATATGAAACTACAAAACTAATCACTGAGTGGTTAATCATTGATTTTTAATCATCTACCTGTATTCCATTAATCATCGGGGATCAAAGATTGCGATTATTGACCGCGATGACAATCAATCAAAAACATAAATATGTTTTAATCCAGTGAATCCGATTAGTAATCATGATTGAAACATATAAATAATGATTAACTCCAGTATGACATCATATTCT
>NW_008709110.1:748448-749382 GCF_000327385.1 Lottia gigantea
TGTGCAACTAGTTATTAACATAATAATTATGCTTGGTGTCTTTGCTAGTGATGTTGGTTAAAGTTATTTCGATGGGTGTCTGTTGGGTGAATAAGTGTTTTTGTTCTTGACGACACCAATGAAACATAATAGAACAAAATGAAACTACAAAACTAATCACTGAGTGGTTAATCATTGATTTTTAATCATCTACCTGTATTCCATTCATCATCGGGGATCAAAGATTGCGATTATTGACCGCGATGACAATCAATCAAAAACATAAATATGTTTTAATCCAGTGAATCCGATTAGTAATCATGATTGAAACATATAAATAATGATTAACTCCAATATGACATCATATTCTCAAATTGTCACTTGGCTTTCACATAACTATCATCTTAAGTATGGCTGCTGTTTTTCCAAACGTTTCGTCGTTGCCCGCAGGGAACTATGAAGTATTGGGATTTGGACCACAATCTTCAGAAGGTAAGTACAATTAATTATTTCTTGCTTATATATGTGCTAAAGGTGAAGGTTAACTTATATACTTATCTAGATATATTGAGCACTATTTTAACAGTGAAAATATTTTATTGTACTCCTCTTCCATGCTCAATCCTTTTATCTATTATAATTTGTCTATTTCCAGATTGTGAACAAGTCTTTGATACAAGATTTGAAGAATTCTATGACCAAGAACCCTACAGTTATACTGGAGTTTCAATCGTCAACCTACAGAATCTGGTAGATGAAAGAAAAGTCGTCCATAAAGATTCTACCCATCCTTTGGAGACTTCCTCGATACCACCGATTTACGAACAACTGANATCCTTCATCGTTGAAGATGCAACTAGAACTGGTTTCCCAATCTCACTATTTTCTTCTGTTTCAAATGTTACTGACGTGAAGGTGAAAGAAAAGGCTTTGCTAGAATCCTTCGACAGTCTTC
>NW_008709110.1:752133-757843 GCF_000327385.1 Lottia gigantea
TATGACCAAGAACCCTACAGTTATACTGGAGTTTCAATCGTCAACCTACAGAATCTGGTAGATGAAAGAAAAGTCGTCCATAAAGATTCTACCCATCATTTGGAGACTTCCTCGATACCACCGATTTACGAACAACTGAAATCCTTCATCGTTGAAGATGCAACTAGAACTGGTTTCCCAATCTCACTATTTTCTTCTGTTTCAAATGTTACTGACGTGAAGGTGAAAGAAAAGGCTTTGCTAGAATCCTTCGACAGTCTTCGTCCGTTATACCCAGAACCGATCATGCAGCTCTCTTGTTCGTACAAGTATTACTCAGCAAGTATTGAAATGGAACGTTTGAACTCGATTCAAGGCGAACTGTCAAATGCAATGAAGGACTTCCATAACCAGAATTTTGACTCTCAACTAAACAAGATAATTGACAGGGTTGAATACAGTTTGAAATTACTTTCTTCTCGTGATAGACCTTCACCGTCAATAACGCGAACTAGGCCTGTATTAATGCGTAACTCTCTCAAAGTTCTTGAAGAATGGTACGAGTGTCATCTGGATCATCCATATCCAACAGCTTCACAAGTAGAATGGTTAGCACAGGTTTCCAGTCTGAACACAGAACAAGTCAAGAAATGGTTCGGAAATAAAAGAAGTCGTTCCAAGAATACAAGATCCCTGACCGAAATCGCCAAGGTTAAACGAAGACAGAGACTACTGAAGAGACATTGATTAATTTGTTATTTATTGTTAATGCTTGTTATCTTGTTATGTTTATTATTGACATTAAAATCAATTCCTGATATAAAAGGTTTTTTTCATCATTCAGTTTTGAATCGATTTAAATAACATTAAACAGAGAGACCATTCACACTGCAGTCCAAATATGTAAATGTCGATGATAGACACTTGATGGTTGTTTGTGACCTGGTGAATGACTAGGTCTGTGAAATCTTTAGCGAAATCGCTACCAACATAATCATGCTTTGTGTCTTAGTGATAGATGGGTAATTTCAAATCTATTGATCAATTTGACTATGCGTAATGAAATGCTAACACAAAATCTTATTCAAGTATGATTATGTATCAAAATTAGTCATCCATCGTTATGTTTATAATAAGAATAAGTGTTGACAGTGTTAATTATTTGAGAACTTAGTCAATTTATTGTCTTAGTAGAATTTAGCAGATTTGTATGACGCTTTAGCGAAATCGCTACCAACATAATCATGTTTTGTGTCTTAGTGATAGATGGGTAATTTCAGATCTATTGATCAATTTGACTATGCGTAATGAAATACTAACACAAAATCTTATTCAAGTATGATGCAGCTTAGTGCGATGATGTTAGTTAAGGGTATTTTGATGAAAGGCCTGGAAATCAGGGCAGTTTCGCATCTATTGTCCTTTTTTACATTTTACAAACCCTTTGGAAGTCATCAGTTCTCAAAAGAGGCTGAATGAATCTGTAGCAAACTAGTTATTAACATAATAATTTTGCTTGGTGTCTTTGCTAGTGATGTTGGTTAAAGTTGTTTCGATGGGTGTCTGTTGGGTGAATAAGTGTTTTTGTTCTTGACGACACCAATGAAACATAATAGAACAATATGAAACTACAAAACTAATCACTGAGTGGTTAATCATTGATTTTTAATCATCTACCTGTATTCCATTAATCATCGGGGATCAAAGATTGAGATTATTGACCGCGATGACAATCAATCAAAAACATAAATATGTTTTAATCCAGTGAATCCGATTAGTAATCATGATTGAAACATATAAATAATGATTAACTCCAGTATGACATCATATTCTCAAATTGTCACTTGGCTTTCACATAACTATCATCTTAAGTATGGCTGCTGTTTTTCCAAACGTTTCGTCGTTGCCCGCAGGGAACTATGAAGTATTGGGATTTGGACCACAATCTTCAGAAGGTAAGTACAATTAATTATTTCTTGCTTATATATGTGCTAAAGGTGAAGGTTAACTTATATACTTATCTAGATATATTGAGCACTATTTTAACAGTGAAAATATTTTATTGTACTCCTCTTCCATGCTCAATCCTTTTATCTATTATAATTTGTCTATTTCCAGATTGTGAACAAGTCTTTGATACAAGATTTGATGAATTCTATGACCAAGAACCCTACAGTTATACTGGAGTTTCAATCGTCAACCTACAGAATCTGGTAGATGAAGGAAAAGTCGTCCATAAAGATTCTACCCATCATTTGGAGACTTCCTCGATACCACCGATTTACGAACAACTGAAATCCTTCATCGTTGAAGATGCAACTAGAACTGGTTTCCCAATCTCACTATTTTCTTCTGTTTCAAATGTTACTGACGTGAAGGTGAAAGAAAAGGCTTTGCTAGAATCCTTCGACAGTCTTCGTCCGTTATACCCAGAACCGATCATGCAGCTCTCTTGTTCGTACAAGTATTACTCAGCAAGTATTGAAATGGAACGCAAAATCTTATTCAAGTATTATGCAGCTTAGTGCGATGATGTTAGTTAAGGGTATTTTGATGAAAGGCCTGGAAATCAGGGCAGTTTCGCATCTATTGTCCTTTTTTACATTTTACAAACCCTTTGGAAGTCATCAGTTCTCAAAAGAGGCTGAATGAATCTGTAGCAAACTAGTTATTAACATAATAATTATGCTTGGTGTCTTTGCTAGTGATGTTGGTTAAAGTTATTTCGATGGGTGTCTGTTGGGTGAATACGTGTTTGTGTTCTCGACGACACCAATGAAACATAATAGAACAAAATGAAACTACAAAACTAATCACTGAGTGGTTAATCATTGATTTTTAATCATCTACCTGTATTCCATTCATCATCGGGGATCAAAGATTGCGATTATTGACCGCGATGAGAATCAATCAAAAATATAAATATGTTTTAATCCAGTGAATCCGATTAGTAATCATGATTGAAACATATAAATAATGATTAACTCCAATATGACATCATATTCTCAAATTGTCACTTGGCTTTCACATAACTATCATCTTAAGTATGGCTGCTGTTTTTCCAAACGTTTCGTCGTTGCCCGCAGGGAACTATGAAGTATTGGGATTTGGACCACAATCTTCAGAAGGTAATTACAATTAATTATTTCTTGCTTATATATGTGCTAAAGGTGAAGGTTAACTTATATACTTATCTAGATATATTGAGCACTATTTTAACAGTGAAAATATTTTATTGTACTCCTCTTCCATGCTCAATCCTTTTATCTATTATAATTTGTCTATTTCCAGATTGTGAACAAGTCTTTGATACAAGATTTGATGAATTCTATGACCAAGAACCCTACAGTTATACTGGAGTTTCAATCGTCAACCTACAGAATCTGGTAGATGAAAGAAAAGTCGTCCATAAAGATTCTACCCATCATTTGGAGACTTCCTCGATACCACCGATTTACGAACAACTGAAATCCTTCATCGTTGAAGATGCAACTAGAACTGGTTTCCCAATCTCACTATTCTCTTCTGTTTCAAGTGTTACTGACGTTATACCCAGAGCCGATCATGCAGCTCTCTTGTTCGTACAAGTATTACTCAGCAAGTATTGAAATGGAACGTTTGAACTTGATTCAAGGCGAACTGTCAAATGCAATGAAGGACTTCCATAACCAGAATTTTGACTCTCAACTAAACAAGATAATTGACAGGGTTGAATACAGTTTAAAATTACTTTCTTCCCGTGATAGACCTTCACCGTCAATAACGCGAACTAGGCCTGTATTAACGTATAACTCTCTCAAAGTTCTTGAAGAATGGTACGAGTGTCATCTGGATCATCCATATCCAACAGCTTCACAAGTAGAATGGTTAGCACAGGTTTCCAGTCTGAACACAGAACAAGTCAAGAAATGGTTCGGAAATAAAAGAAGTCGTTCCAAGAATACAAGATCCCTGACCAAAATCGCCAAGGTTAAACGAAGACAGAGACTACTGAAGAGACATTGATTAATTTGTTATTTATTGTTAATGCTTGTTATCTTGTTATGTTTATTATTGACATTAAAATCAATTCCTGATATTTTAGGTTTTTTTTCATCATTCAGTTTTGAATCGATTTGAAATAACATTAAACAGAGAGACCATTCACACTGCAGTCCAAATATGTAAATGTCGATGATAGACACTTGATGGTTGTTTGTGACCTGGTGAATGACTAGGTCTGTGAAATCTTTAGCGAAATCGCTACCAACATAATCATGCTTTGTGTCTTAGTGATAGATGGGTAATTTCAGATCTATTGATCAATTTGACTATGCGTAATGAAATGCTAACACAAAATCTTATTCAAGTATGATGCAGCTTAGTGCGATGATGTTAGTTAAGGGTATTTTGATGAAAGGCCTGGAAATCAGGGCAGTCTATTGTCCTTTTTTTACATTTTACAATACCCTTTGGAAGTTATCAGTTCTCAAAAGAGGCTGAATGAATCTGTAGCAAACTAGTTATTAACATAATAATTATGCTTGGTGTCCTTTGCTAGAGATGTTGGTTCGATGGGCGATGTAGGCATATAAACTTTTTCGCTGGATACACTCCGTACTTTCTGGATAAACCCAGCTATAAATCATAGAGAAAATATTCTCTTTCTCTTATTCTAAAATTTGTACACGGCAATTTTTAATGATGTTAAGAATGACGATTTAATTTTCACGTTTTTTGAAAAATTTGTTTTTTTTTATGTAGTAGTTTTGATAAACATATTAAAGTTATGTTTTAAGGTAGCATCGACGTCGGATTTAACCTACAATCAACATGTTCGCAGTTTATTTACCCCATCCCCTCCTCTACCGTAAAGTGCTCTCTATAGAGTTATTGCTAACTTTATTGCTACCGAGGACGCCCATTGGAAGCATGGAAACACGATTTTCTGAAATCTGGGACCTCCTCTAGATAATTTTAGAATTTTACTCCCTGAAACGTAATTTCCTGACATTTCGTGGCGAATTAAAGATATGGTCGTAACTTCTTCGTTTAGACGTAGATTTACGCATCTTTATACCATTCCTCAAGAAATACCATGTCAGAAATTAATTGAAATTTTGAAGTGGAATAAGTTTGAAAGTGGAGCTCATATAAGTAGCCTATCACAGTCATCACTGTCGTCGTCACTGTCCGTCGTTTCGTCCGTCCGTCCGTCGACAATTGGCTTGTGAACTCAATTTTAATGAAATTTGGTGTGATTATTTATATTCATGAGATCTTAGTCAAGTTTGAATTTTTTTTCGATGAACAGTTTTTAAGTTATTGGTCTTGACTTAGGATAAACGCGTCAAAATTTGTTTATAAACACAATAGAGACTACAGTTTTCACCTGATTTTAATTAAATCCGGCGTGATCATCTATTACAATGTGATCTTGGTTTGAATTTGACAATTTTTCAATGAATGGAATTTGAGTTATTGCCCTTGAATTAGTAAAAATACATCAAATCTGTTGGCAGTTTTCATCAAAACTTTATGAAATTTTGTGTTTGATTAAATTAACAATATCTTGTTAGATAAATCGCTACCAACATAATCATGTTTTGTGTCTTAATGATAGATGGGTAATTTCAGATCTATTGATCAATTTGACTATGCGTAATGAAATACTAACACAAAATCTTATTCAAGTATGATGCAGCTTAGTGCGATGATGTTAGTTAAGGGTATTTTGATGAAAGGCCTGGAA
>NW_008709110.1:759064-907624 GCF_000327385.1 Lottia gigantea
TACTCAGCAAGTATTGAAATGGAACGTTTGAACTCGATTCAAGGCGAACTGTCAAATGCAATGAAGGACTTCCATAACCAGAATATTGACTCTCAACTAAACAAGATAATTGACAGGGTTGAATACAGTTTGAAATTACTTTCTTCTCGTGATAGACCTTCACCGTCAATAACGCGAACTAGGCCTGTATTAATGCGTAACTCTCTCAAAGTTCTTGAAGAATGGTACGATTGTCATCTGGATCATCCATATCCAACAGCTTCACAAGTAGAATGGTTAGCACAGGTTTCCAGTCTGAACACAGAACAAGTCAAGAAATGGTTCGGAAATAAAAGAAGTCGTTCCAAGAATACAAGATCCCTGACCGAAATCGCCAAGGTTAAACGAAGACAGAGACTACTGAAGAGACATTGATTAATTTGTTATTTATTGTTAATGCTTGTTATCTTGTTATGTTTATTATTGACATTAAAATCAATTCCTGATATTTTAGGTTTTTTTTCGTCATTCAGTTTTGAATCGATTTGAAATAACATTAAACAGAGAGACCATTCACACTGCAGTCCAAATATGTAAATCTCGATGAAAGACACTTGATGGTTGTTTGTGAACTAGTGAATGACTAGGTCTGTGAAATCTTTAGCGAAATCGCTACCAACATAATCATGCTTTGTGTCTTAGTGATAGATGGGTAATTTCAGATCTATTGATCAATTTGACTATGCGTAATGAAATGCTAACACAAAATCTTATTCAAGTATGATGCAGCTTAGTGCGATGATGTTAGTTAAGGGTATTTTGATGAAAGGCCTGGAAATCAGGGCAGTCTATTGTCCTTTTTTACATTTTACAATACCCTTTGGAAGTTATCAGTTCTCGAAAGAGGCTGAATGAATCTGTAGCAAACTAGTTATTAACATAATAATTATGCTTGGTGTCCTTTGCTAGAGATGTTGGTTCGATGGGCGATGTAGACATATAAACTTTTTCGCTGGATACACTCCGTACTTTCTGGATAAACCCAGCTATAAATCATAGAGAAAATATTCTCTTTCTCTTATTCTAAAATTTGTACACGGCAATTTTTAATGATGTTAAGAATGACGATTTAATTTTCACGTTTTTTGAAAAATTATTTTTTTTTTTATGTAGTAGTTTTGATAAACATATTAAAGTTATGTTTTAAGGTAGCATCGACGTCGGATTTAACCTACAATCAACATGTTTGCAGTTTATTTACCCCATCCCCTCCTCTACCGTAAAGTGCTCTCTATAGAGTTATTGCTAACTTTATTGCTACCGAGGACGCCCATTGGAAGCATGGAAACACGATTTTCTGAAATCTGGGACCTCCTCTAGATAATTTTAGAATTTTACTCCCTGAAACGTAATTTCCTGACATTTCGTGGCGAATTAAAGATATGGTCGTAACTTCTTCGTTTAGACGTAGATTTACGCATCTTTATACAATTCCTCAAGAAATACCATGTCAGAAATTAATTGAAATTTTGAAGTGGAATAAGTTTGAAAGTGGAGCTCATATAAGTAGCCTATCACAGTCATCACTGTCGTCGTCACTGTCCGTCGTTTCGTCCGTCCGTCCGTCGACAATTGGCTTGTGAACTCAATTTTAATGAAATTTGGTGTGATTATTTATATTCATGAGATCTTAGTCAAGTTTGAATTTTAATTTTTCGATGAACAGTTTTTAAGTTATTGGTCTTGACTTAGGATAAACGCGTTAAAATTTGTTTGTAAACACAATAGAGTCTACAGTTTTCACCTGATTTTAATTAAATCCGGCGTGATCATCTATTACAATGTGATCTTGGTTTGAATTTGACAATTTTTCAATGAATGGAATTTGAGTTATTGCCCTTGAATTAGTAAAAATACATCAAATCTGTTGGCAGTTTTCATCAAAACTTTATGAAATTTTGTGTTTGATTAAATTAACAATATCTTGTTAGATAAATTAGATTTTTGATACGATAGGACACAGATTGTGGACCGCCTTTAATATACTGAAAATTTATCAGGGAAGTGGGTGTATCTTGCTAGGCAACCACTTGTTAAATGTCGATGTTGATATCTGAACCTACAGTAGTCATTTTCAATGAAGACATTTCATAAGTTTAAGGTGGAGTGTATATTTTGTAGTAAAGAAATTAAAAAGAATAATGTAAATCAGACTATCCTTTAAAACTCTAATAAATTTCATAAAAAAAGAAATAATTCAATAGTTTCTGTCTTACAAAATCTATGTTATGTCTTATTATTTATACTAAATCTGCATCTGGTTCAACTACATGTAGTTAAATAATGTTTGGGATTTAATACCCACCCCTGATCTTTGCTACCCATTGTTTACAAATGTCAACAGAACAGAGACAGAAATATTAGCTATAGGGGTATATTACAGTTATGTTGATGTAGAATGCTATAACCATTTTCTCAAACTTAAAGGGACAGATTCAGCCTACCTTCGGATCAATCGTACATTGGTCTCTGAGGCAGAAATTGCTCATCTTAGATAATTGGTATTAGTACTGATGTCACATATATACATTAGACTCAATCATCCTGTCTCACTTCTATGCACAGCTGCGACGAAAGGTGTCTGGTGTCAGAGACTATATCAACAAGACAATCAACTTTGGGATCTACCCCTATTTTTAGAGAGAAGATAAGATTGTGAACGATATAAATAAACTTATTGTTCCATGTGATTTTCATCAACTCTAGTACTTCTGAATTAACAAATTAAACCCTGAAAACAATAAATCTGCATATATATTCTTTTTTAAAAACTTGTTGTTCAACTGTAGACTCAATTACCTTTTTTATCAACAGTAAATACCCAGAAAGCATGGTTCAGATTTTCTGCAAAAACGTATAACAAAACCTTATTATAAATATGATTTATTTGTACAAAAATGTAATTTTTAACAAGATGATATTATTAACCATATATGACACAAAGTAAAATTGATCTGTTTAAAATGTCAGTAGTGTTTCAGCAATACTGAACATTTTATGATTGGGACATTGTTCTGATAATTTGATTACAATTCTATTATGGTGAAAATTATCTTAAAACTCTTGGCCTCATGGTTAATCCTAAATATATTCCACATTGTCCTGAAATTAATTTCGAATGCTTTGAACTCAAATATACAAGAATTAGACCATATTGACTTCAATTCTTTTCTGGCTGTTACTTTGTTGTTTAAGTTCAACTCAAAAGCATATTTGTGTCCTGTCCTATAAACACATTATTTTATGAACACAAAATGATACTAAATAATGATAAAGAATGTGAATTGCAATGTATCTGGAATCAATGAAGTTTACAGGCACGAATCATAACTATCTGTAATAAAATAAATAATGGTGCCATAACTTCTGATGGGGCCAAAGATTCTTGATCATTCAGTTTTCTACACAGTAAATATTTAAACACTGTTAATAACATTATACTCATTATTGAATTAAGAAGTCGTAATGCACCTATTCTTCTATCACCCTCATGACACATCCGAATAAATACAATAACACAGAAATACGCGTTTAGTCCATCACAGGCAAAAAGAGGTATAAACATAATCCACCATGACTGAGTTATTATATCTTCATATTTTAAAACTGCTATTATTGAAAATATGAACACTGATATCATGTGAAGCCATAATTCAAATCCTGTCATACGCATCCATCGTACCATTTCCTTGAGTGTGAAAAGCATTTTGGTTTTCTTTGTCCAATGTCTTTTAACTAACCATTCATCTTATTCCTAGAGATATCTAAAAGATGTCCAGCTGCATTCTGAAAAGATTTTTATGAAGAAACTAATTAAAACAAAAGCAGCACAGGACAGGCTTAGATGGAAATTTTCAGCATTAAAATATCTGGATTGAGGTGTAGTCAATTTGCTCTTAGTTTAAATCAAACTAAAAGACTATGTATATACAAAAACTGCATACCAAATTAAATGTCGTCCCTGAACAAGGTAACATAAGTACTTAAAAATCTGAAGTAGATCGTATCATGGCATACAGTCGAGTAACCTAATTTCGTTCTAACACAAAGTGGGCCATATTCTTATGTTGTTTCAGTGACTTTTAGCAATAGATCACACTATGTATCTTATTTTTTTTAAATTGTGGTTCTTTGAAGGAATTGTCACTAATTATAATGAATTGATATTAAAAAAGAGAAGTTAATTATACCACCCGGTATCCATACAACGTTTTTTTCTTGACTTATTTATAGATCAAACATTGTACACGAAAATAGGTGACTATTTGTATGATAAGCCTTATATGGTATAGAACTTTTAAATTTAAAAGTGAAATGTCAATAGACTTATAAATGCAGAACCAATTTTTCACAAAAGGTTAAGCTCTTTATGTCTGTCCTATTTCGAAACAATATAATA
This sequence comes from Lottia gigantea, assembly GCF_000327385.1. Classification (NCBI taxonomy): domain Eukaryota; kingdom Metazoa; phylum Mollusca; class Gastropoda; family Lottiidae; genus Lottia; species Lottia gigantea. Next base: position 763,503 of record NW_008709110.1, read on the forward strand.
TATATGAAACTAACGTTAATTTCGCATATCATGGTCTTGAAGAAATATTCATTGTTTTCATTTCTAGAAAATTACAATTCTGTCCGCCATATTACTTCCGGTTTCGCCTAATTATTTTCGTATTACTTTTAAGACCTACATGTGAAAATGGATAATATGGTGAGATTTTTTATTGTGTCACTATGCAATATGATGAAATGAAATAAGTGCAAACATGTCATCGATTCATAATCAGAGATTGCATTTTTAATACGAAAATAGCAAGTAAAGCTCGTGTAGTGTTGCCAGATTTTTTCTCAATCGTCATCAAAATTCATGCCATTTAGTAAATAATGAGGCTCATCATTATCATTCTATATCTGGTTATATCTATATTGATCTCCAAATCATTGTGGTATATTATATTATTGCAATAGTGTAATGAAAACGACCCAGTAAGCAAATTTGTATTTCATTTTTCAGGGGATAAATTAGTCAGTAGATTGAAGACAGCTCCGAGCGTGGCAACGAAACATTATCCCTTGGATTTCAAACCCTTTGAAACATCTAGCCTGTTAACTGCTAGCTTTTAACTCTAGTGCTGTTTACCAGAAATTAAAACTTTCTGGTATATGATAAATCAATCAAGTATATATTACACTCCAGAAATGTCACCTCAATATTCTCAATTTGTAAAATATATTAGAACTAATTTATACCGCATCACGATAAACCTCTCAATTATTCAACTGACAAAAACAACACACGTAGATAATCAGACCTAGTCACCCGTAATATGAATTTGATCATATGATTTTTTTCTACAAATTCTTCCATCAAATTTCGTAGAATTAATTGGGAAATGTTGGAGCATTTCTGTTTTGACCAAAGAGTTTTAAATGGACCGTAATCATAAATGAATATCATAATTAAAAATTTTGCTGAACCGGAAGTGACATATTGCATAATGTGCAAAAATTTGGTTTATAGAGCTTTCTGTGGAACGATTTACCTCAAATTTTCTTTTTTTTATGCTCTTTGTAATAAGATATATAGAATGTAAATTCTAAAATTTAGAAAATTTTTGTAGAGAAAAAATATTGCCTGAAAATGAAATTTAAAACTTTGGCTCTAATTATCGGATCGATCTGAAAAGTACAGGATATAGACAGAATGCCAATATAAATAAAACTGCGTCATAAAAATTTATAAATCACTTCCGGTTTGAGCATGAGAACTTCCAGTTTCTAAAAATTACCTTTGGCGACCTTTATACATTTCTATGCTGTAATTCACAAATCCCGGAAGTGACTTATGCGCTCTTACCCGAGAGAAGCACATTTTCGTTATTAAGTAATTAAATACACTGCTTTTAAGGTATAAAAACCGTACAGATTATCCATAATAATTAATTTGAGACTCATGGCCGTTTCCGTAATAAATATATTCTTTCAGATTCTTAATGTAGGATTGGGAAAAAAAATAATCGATTGCATAACAAACCATGGAAATCTGTAAATGGATTGCCACGTTATTAATATATCTGCAGTAGGCTTTTTATTGCCGTAGTCACAGACGTTTAAAACTAAAAAAAATCACATGGATTTGTAACTTTATACTTGAAATAAGTACACTGCTTTTAAGGTATACTCAAACAAAACTATCCCAAATTTGGACTGAAAACTGATTTTAACTTATATTTCTTCAAAGTCACAATTAGTCCTACTATCTTTTTTTAGAGGGGAATTATTTGGCCATGTGGTATTGTTTGCATGGAACGCACTTTCTAGACGAAACGACCTGAATAGGGTCGAATCAACTGGAACCAATCGTCATCTGGAACGCACACCATATTTGTATTCAGTTGTAATACAGTTTTCAAGAATTGGCCTCGTGTTTTCTTCCTGCAGGCATACGAATCTCCCTGGTGTTAATTTAGTCTCTCTAGAACCAGAAAGCATCACACTATCATCAACATGTCACTACTGGAGAGGAAGTCAGTGTGTATTATATCGGGTGCTAGTCGTGGTATTGGAGAAGCCCTGGCTTATCAGCTTGCTCAAAATCTCGAAGCTGAATCCTTGCTAATCTTATTAGCTAGAACTGGATCTGACTTAGAGACAGTAAAAGGAGAGGTGTTGGCATTGCCTCAATGTAAGGAGAGAAATTTAAAAGTTATTATAAAAGAGTTTGACCAAGGTTCAGTCAACAAAGAAGACTTTGATTCGTTGTTTGGCTCTATTTTCAAGCAACATAAAATAATTGTGCAAGATTTTCAACAAGCAATTATAGTTCATAATATAGGTACAATGGATCAGACCAAATATTGCAAAAAAATCTTGAAAATCTTATGGAGATCAGTGGCTGTTTTCAGGTTAATTTAGCTGGAATGATCACTTTAAATGCCAATTTCTTGCAAGCTTTTCCAGATCAAGCTAAAGTAGTTGTGAATATGTCGTCTCATGCAGCTGTCAAACCATACAAATGTTGGGCCGTTCATTGTGCAATGAAAACTGGAAGAGAAATGTATTTTAAAACACTTGCCTTAGAAGAACCAAGTATAAGAGTATTGAACTATGGTCCAGGAGCAGTCAAAGCTGACACCACACTAAATATTTTATTAAATAAAATAGAAGATGAAGAGGTAAAACAAAGTTACAGAAAAATATTGGCAGATGGGAAATTCCTTCCTCCAAAAATACCATGTCAGAAATTAATTGAAATTTTGAAGTGGAATAAGTTTGAAAATGGAGTTCATAAAAGTATCAAAGACAACCTTGATTAAATGAACAGAATCCTTATATTAATATGGTTTAGTTTTATCTCTTTAATTATATTATATGCTTATTATATTAGTTGCTGGTGTATTATGTTAAAAGGAAATGGATAAAGATGTTGAGTTTAACGTTGCTTATCACTCTGTATGGGTTCAAATAAGAGTTTTTAAAAATTGGTTTTCTTATTTTCATTTATTTCATTTTCATTTAATAAAAATGAACATTTAGAACATTTCCTCCTCCGTTGTTCACTTTATGAAAAGAAACGGAATGGTTTGCGATTGTGCCTCACCCCACAATCACTGCAGTCTATGTCAGAAACAAATGCAGGGACGGTCTGCAGTTTTAACTATTCTTGCCCCGAGAAAAGGAAATTAAAACGTTGAAGTTTTTTTTACAATATTATTTACTTAACTTATATACTCAGGGTTCAATATACATTAGATATTCTGTATTATACCATCTATCGTGTACTATATTACCTATACAATGTTCTGTGAATTTTATTCGAGTCTTTATTTTAGTTTTCATCATGTTCTATAAGTAATTTTTATAATAAATATAACCCTAATTATAACCATCTATTATCATATAAAGGACATATCCATCTTTCGTTTCATTTTGGAATTTTTTAAATTTTGTACCTTTCTCAAATGTACCATTCGTTGTATGATGCCTTTAATGGATGTATTTGATACAATTAACTTATCTTGATATCTTTTATGAATAGAAAGTAGAAGTGTTTTAATGACTTGGAAAAATACCAGTTTGTCTCACATGTCCATAATTAATTCACAACTATAGCTAATTTAAAGGAGAATCACCAGAATTTCAATGAGTGACCGATGAAGAAAGGTCAAAAAGTCTTTTTTTGTTTATAAAGACTGTACATACATGGACATTTATGATTTGCTAAAACTCTTAATTATATGCAATAAGAACATAATGTTGTGATTAAGAACACATGATAATTCAATAGAAGTAATCAATTAGTTTGCTTAATTTGACCCCAAAAAAAAAACATCTTTAAATGACATGGTTGAAATCCTGTCTGAACGTACAGAAATCATTTTCAATTAAGACATTTCATAACTTTAAGGTGGAGGGTACCAATTTACATTACAGTAACATATTTGTAGTAAAGAAATTTTTTTATTGTGATGGTGAGAAAAATTGAAAATCAGACTATCCTTGAAAACTCTTAAAAATTTCACAAAACAAGAACTACCTTTTTCTCTCTAGTTAATATTTTTTTTCGCTAGGGAACTATTCGGCTGTGTATGCTTTACATTGTCACATCAGATGTGTTTCCATAAGCTATGTAGCCACATTTCAACATTTCATCCCAGAGAAAATTTTGAAAGTGGCACAGCACCTTGCATTATATGACGGAGCTAAAACTTAGCAATATTATACTGAAATAGCCTGCTATACATATTGGGAAGGTTCCTCAAAAACACAAAATTTTCTCAAGCTTAGTATAATGATCTAGTTTTTAAAATGAGTGGTTCATTGAGTACATTTCATATGTTATTGCTGTAGTCTTCTAGAAAATTCTACATTTTTCTATTCGCTACGCTGCTTTTCATCATGTGAACAATATTATTTGAGAAGATTCTACATTTCTGTCGTCTGCTAGTCATGTTTATCAATTTAAGTTATATAATAAATCCAACCAATGAAAACGCAAGAATTTTATTATCAGCCAATCAAAACGGAGGTTTGTTTGTCTCACTACAATCGAGAATGTTCTGCTGTTTTCTAGTTTTATACTTGGGTTTATATATAAGCATAAACTCTTCATTGCTACTCCAAAATTGATCAAGAATAGAAACTCCTTACTTACCGAAGGGTGACTAGCTTTCGCTACTAATTTGCTTATTGATTTTTACACAACAAGTTATAACCGATACGTCAAAGATATACGTGAACATTCAAAATATGGCACCAAAAGGTCCAGCAATCGGAATTGATTTGGGAACAACGTTCTCCTGTGTGGGTGTGTTCCAACATGGAGCAGTTGAAATTATAGCCAACGATCAAGGAAACAGAACCACGCCAAGTTATGTGGCTTTTACAGATTCGGAAAGATTAATTGGTGACAGCGCGAAAAACCAAGTGGCTTTAAATCCATCCAACACAATATTTGATGCCAAGCGTCTGATCGGAAGAAAGTTTGATGATGCAACAATTCAGTCTGATATGAAACACTGGCCATTTAAAGTGGTGAAGGACGGAGACAAGCCAAAGTTACAAGCGGAATTCAAGAACGAATTGAAGACATTTTCACCAGAAGAAGTTAGTGCTATGGTATTGACTAAAATGAAAGAGACAGCTGAAGCCTATCTTGGTGAGAATGTTACAAATGCTGTAATTACGGTACCAGCTTATTTTACTGATAGTCAAAGATCAGCAACTAAGGACGCTGGGGTGATCGCTGGTTTAAACGTCTTGAGAATCATTAATGAACCTACTGCCGCTGCTTTGGCCTATGGATTGGACAAGAAGACAGATACAGAACAACATATCTTGATATTCGATTTGGGTGGTGGAACATTCGATGTGTCAATTCTAGCAATAGAAGATGGTGTATTTGAAGTGCTAGCTACAGCTGGTGATACGCATCTTGGTGGAGAAGATTTTGACAACAGAATGGTGAACTATTTTACCCAAGAATTCAAGAGAAAATTTGGTAAAGATTTGTCTAAGAGTTCCAGAGCTTTAAGAAGGTTAAGAACAGCCTGTGAAAGAGCTAAAAGAACATTATCGAGCAGTGCAGAAGCTAACATCGAAATTGACGCCTTATTTGAAGGTTTTGATTTCTACTCGAAAATAACCAGAGCTCGATTTGAGGACTTGTGTGCGGATTTGTTCCGTAATACTATGGTTCCAGTAGAAAAAGCTCTCAAAGATGCAAAATTAGACAAGTCTAAAATTGACGAAGTGGTGCTTGTCGGAGGTTCTACCAGAATTCCAAAGATACAGAAACTCTTAAAAGACTTTATGAATGGTAAAGAGTTGAACAAATCTATTAATCCCGATGAAGCTGTGGCTTATGGTGCGGCTGTCCAAGCAGCTGTATTGATTGGAGATAAAAGCGAGAAGATTAAAGATGTACTGTTAGTTGATGTAGCACCTTTGTCTCTGGGTATTGAGACAGCTGGTGGTGTTATGACTAGAATCATAGAAAGAAATACAAGAATACCAACTAAACATTCCCAAATCTTTACAACGTATTCTGATAATCAACCAGGAGTAAGTATACAGGTATATGAAGGTGAGAGAACTATGACAAAAGACAACCATCCTATGGGTAATTTTGAATTATCTGGTATACCACCAGCACCTCGTGGAGTACCTCAGATTGAAGTGAGTTTTGATATTGATGCTAATGGTATATTAAATGTATTAGCGGAAGACAAGAGTACTGGTAAGAGCAATAAGATTACTATCACCAATGATAAAGGTCGCTTATCCAGTGAAGAAATTGAGAAACTTGTTCAGGAAGCAGAAAAATATAAAGATGAGGACGAGAAACAGAAGAGAAAAATAAGTGCTAGAAACCAACTGGAGTCGTATGTGTTCAATGTTAAACAAGTTTTGGACAATGGTGGAGCTGATAAAATCTGCGATTCAGATAAAGAAACTGTTAAACAATGTTGTGATGAGACAATACAATGGTTAGATAATAATGCCTTAGCTGAAAAAGACGAATATGAACATAGATTAGACGAAGTACAAAAGGTTTGTTCACCAATAATGACCAAACTACATGGTGAAGCTAACGGCCAATCAACCGACCCCACTGGGCGATCTGGTGGTAACCAAGGTCCTACTGTGGAAGAAATTGATTAAAATGTGTGTATTAATTTCCTTTCTTAACCACTGAACTTTAAATACTTGTAAAAATGTCGTGTAAGCATTGAAAATGCCCTGTTCATATTGTAATTATTGAGATATATTGAAATATTCATTGATTGTAAAAATGTAAATATTCACTGATTTTATAGATATTTATTTATTGTATAATTTTCATTTATAATCGCGATATCATTTTTGAACTTTTACTGGTATTTTGATATTAAATTTGATCAAATTTAACGTAAAACGATCTCAAACTTAATGTTACAAGATTGTGTGAACTGTTCACAAGTTTATTATGTTATAACTCTTATATAATGATAACTGTTTACAAGTTTATTATGTTATAACTCTTATATAATGATAACTGTTTACAAGTTTATAATGTTATAACTCTTTACAAGTTAATAAAAAATGTTATACTATTCCCAATCTTCTTTCATTGTGGTGGATTTACTTGGGTCTTCTTTTACGAGGGCTGCGTTCTTCTACAAGGGCCGTGGCCATGTTCTAAATATGAAGAGGGAATCCGAAATTTTGACAGATTGAAACCGACTAGTTTTTGTCAATCTCTGCATGCTCCAATGACTGGAACAGACATAAGCGAAAAGGATTTCAGATTATTTGGAATAGGCCTACTTTGGGCTTTTAAATATTTGGAATACGGATTAAACTCTGAACTCGTCAAATAGATGTCAACCGAAGAAGATTATTTTTCCGAAAAAGAGAGAGAGGGGGGAGGCAAAATCTTCAGACTCCTATTGCTTTCATTACTCACCCTTTTTTACAACAAGTCTAATCTTATGAAATCGATTTTATTTTGAAGTTACTGGCATTTCTGAGGATTGGTATATTGAGTTGTCTCCGCTTTTCTTAATCGGAAAAAAAATTCTTACATTAAAGAAATCAGCTGAAAAATGAAAGAAATGTCGGAAGTTTCGGACTAATGTTGTTGTTAGTCTGGCATCTTCTCGTGGTCAAAGGTCATGTCCGACTCTACTTGCACTTTCTACTACATTCTAGAAAATATTCAACATCTTCTTTATTTACCACAGTTGATTGCCGAGCCCGAGGTATAAACAAATTGAGTAATGGTTATTTTCTTAGATCTAAATAATATAATATGATTTATTTATTTTGTAATGACCTAACAGGCAGTTCAAATAAAACAATGAGTAGATAATTATGATTTCATAGCTATATTGAGGAGTAAGTTGTAATGATAATTTACACGTCCACGCGTAGTTATTTTGCTTACAGTGTAAATAACCTTACATTCAACACAGTTTAAGTGCTGAGTGAGGATCACCTGAAAGCTAGCATGCCAGCTTTTTCCATCTTTTCCCATCTTTGTATCTTACACCATCTAATATTTACCTGCGTCTGGTTGCAGACTTGTCAACCTTGTGGTCAAAACTCACTGAGGGTGGAAAACAGATGCAATTACATCAATAAACAGGTGTGGGTGAAGACTTAGATAACTTATTAACTTATAAGTTTATAGTTGAATCACACCTGACAAGCCAGGTGATAATTTGAAGCCTATCAACTGGTGAGGATGGCATTTTAAAGGGGAACAGTTGGCATACTCGGGGATTGATTTGAGTCTTTATTGTGCTTTAATAGTCTTGAGAAGTTTTAGAACGCACGAGAATCGCACAGTCCCTTCAATTATACCTCAAACTAGAAATTTCACATGTATTTTCTATATATGGCATCGTCTCCCTAATAAGTCAAATTTTTAACTTTCAAACATGAATAATTATGGATACACAATTATGGACACAGTTACACTATTACTGATTATGTAAGCTTAAAAATATCATATTCTGATACTAAGGTACATGATTGGTCAAACAGATAGTGAAGATGCATAGAACAGCACAAATATTTGCTTTCTGAGTGTATCTTTGTAAAGAAATTGCAATATTGGTATTTAGTATATATATTCATTATTCTACTATAGTTGAGCTACCGTATTAGTTACTCTTTGGATTCTTACAGGATAGACTATTGGCACTGATTCCAGAATGTCTGAAGATAGAAAATTATTAGTACTATATGGAAGTCAAACGGGTACAGCTCAAGATATTGCTGAAAGAATTGCAAGGGAGGCGAAAAGGAGATATTTCTCAGCAAAGGCAATTGCTCTAGACAGTTTTGATGTGGTAATTATTTGATTTATTCCTTTCTACAGATATTGTACGTAATATTTATTGATATTTTGCAAGCTTAGATATTTTGCTTTTGAGATACAGAAATGAATGGCATGGTTCTGAAATTTTTCAGGAAAGTTTTATAGTGGCTCGTGACTACTGTATTGAATTGTTATTTCTAATACATTATTGTATAACTGTTTTTCTTGCAGATAATCTGCATTTTTTTATTTCCAAGCATAAATATGTATTATACATATATAGTGAATTATATATACTGTTATATTTGTGTACATGGTACATTAAAGTGTTCAAATACTATGAGATATTTTGTATATTGTATAATTTTAGGCCAATCTATTAAAAGAATCTACTGTTATTTTTGTATGTGCAACCACTGGGCAAGGAGATCCACCAGATAATATGAAGGTGCGTCAAGTCATCTAAAACTAGCTGTCCTGAGAACATGTGTATTTGAAACATGTATTTGCATCATGAGATGATCTATAGTTAGTTAGAAATTAGAAATAAACAAAAAACAATATCTACACTATTCTTGATGATTATATGACCAAATTTTAGATCAGGCAGTTTAATACTATGATATTGGTAGATAGAAAACAGGGTTCAATTTAAATGATATTGTATCACAGCTTCAGATTCAAATTGACCATTTTTGTCAAAATTAAAATTTTAACAATGAACGAATAAAATAAAAGATTTTACAAAGCGTGGAGATTTTCTGTCAATTCTAGAAATGTAATGTAACTCGCAGCAGTCTCTATCTATAACCTTAAAAAACTAATGTCATTGGCAAGATCAAACTGAGCATTTTGAATTCAATCTGGATTGAACCCTGATTGAAATAATTGTTAACTCTCTAACCCTGCTGACCTATTGATATGTAGCCAGTGTATGTTCAAGATATAGGTGTAGTTGTTATAAATTTATAAAAATTTCACTATGATTTCATGTTATTTCAGTTGTTTTGGAAATTTATCCTGCGGAAAAATCTACCAGAAAATTCTTTATCTCACATGAAATATGGTGTTTTAGGATTAGGTGATTCATCTTACCAAAAGTAAGTACTCTTTCATGGCAATAATCTGTAGCTCCAAATCATTTGCAATTCCAAAATTATATGATTGCTCCACACCATTAATCTTTCAATGGAACATTTGATGCTTAGCCAGAATAGGAAAAATATTGATTCAAGAATAACAAAATGTGAATTAAATTCTGATGAATTAAGATTTCTCTGAAATCAACTTTTTCAGATTCAATGTGATAGGAAAGAAGATAAATAAAAGAATCTTTCAGCTGGGAGGTGAGACATTATTGCCCATTGGTTTAGCTGATGATCAACATGAACTAGGGTAAGTACCTTGTTAATTATTTTGAGCATTCAGTAGCAGGAAATAGTCAACATCTATCTCTTGAGATAATGAACCTATATTTCAATCATTGATATTTTTATTGACCAAAACTTGTAACTGCATCTAAAATAAAATTGAAAGAATAATCAAGCTATTGAGAATTACATTATATTGCCATTTTCAATACAAACTATCTTTCATTTCTGTCTTGTATCTTGAAGACCTGATGTAGTTGTTGATTCCTGGTTAAAAGATTTATGGTTAAAACTTCTAGATTTATTTCCTCTACCACCTGGTAAACAGATACTGAGTGACAAAATATGGTAAGAATTTTAGAAGTTTGTTTTCATAACATCTCTTTTGAATATGAAGTATTTCATAATTATATAAAAATGGGATGAAGGAAAATGATATGATTTAGTGATACTATTAGCCAGCATGAATTGTAAACCTACCGACTGTAGGTATGAGAGCTTTAATTCTGTAAGAGGCTGCCCAATTGATGATAAAAAATATTTTGTTTTTCATTTTCTTTCAGATTTATTGTCGAAATTTTATAGTAACTGAACAAATTACATAGTCATTAAAATAGTTAATGATATATGATATGAATTTGATTCTGTCAATATTTTCTGATTCGTCTTCAGCCCAGTTGTCGCCTGACATGATGCTTAATCTAAATCTCTATTTTTTACCCGAGTTTAGCTGTTCGCTAAAATGATATAATTATATATCATTTTTAGAGTTGTATTAAAACAGATTTCAAATAATTTTCCTTTTCTTATTCAGTCCACCGCCTAAATATAAAATAACATTTTCATCTAATAATGAAATTCCTCATCTAAATCTGACCAGTGCTTCACCTACTAATAAACCATGTTTAGAACATCCTTTTTATGCTGAATTGATATCAAATGAAAGAATAACAGCTAAAGATCATTTTCAAGATGTACGCCATATAAAGTTTAATATTAAGGGATCAAACATCAGGTTTGTAGCTTATTTGGTTTTACTTAATAGTCAAGCACACATTTAATATTCATGTAGATTTGGTTTGACCAGTCCTCTCTATTTTTAGGTAGTCTTAATAGAGCATGTTCATCATCCATGTGATCAATCTTGCTTTAGTCTCACAGATGGGAATTAAGCTAAGCTAATCAGTAGGTGCTGTCACAGCTTGCCATCAAAATTTGAGCCTTCTTATCCATGTGTTTCCTTTTTCTGCATTTGAATATTAAATTAACAACTTGTGTTTTATTGAGACTCTGCAATCTTAGAGAGCAGTAAAGTTCATAAATGGATTTTTATGATAACTTTTGTTTTCATGTAAGGGATTGATTTAGTTGTAAGGCTATTTCAGCCATGCCCATACCGTCATTTCTATTAAGGACCTATTCAACAAAATGTACAATATAAGGCAGGTGAGAAACAAGTGAAGTTAGAAATAAAAAGTGAAACTTCTACTTTGACAATTTTCGAACAGTTAAATATCAATATTACAGACCTAATAATACTCTTTTACAGTTATAAACCTGGTGATGTTGTTATGATAGCCCCACAGAATAATCCCAAAACAATAGATTCCTTTCTACATCTATTAGGTTTGAATGGTAATGATGTATTTTATCTAGAAATGAATGATCCAGGTAAGATTCTCCTATGACCTGTTTAATAATATTTTTATCTAAATGAGAAAAGTGATTAAAATTAGTAATATAGATAATGATATTTTTTAAAAACAATATCTACTGGCTAATTGTCTAGTTTGAATCATAGATTATATTTTACCAATAACTTTACCATCACCTTGTACAATACGGTATCTACTGACTAGTTATCTAGATATTATTATATTATAGATTATCTTTTACCAATAACTTTACCATCACCATGTACAATACAGTATCTACTGACTAGTTATCTAGATATTATTATATTATAGATTATCTTTTACCAACAACTTTACCATCACCATACACAATACGGTATCTACTGACTAGTTATCTAGATATTATTATATTATAGATTATCTTTTACCAACAACTTTACCATCACCATACACAATACGGTATCTACTGACTTATTATCTAGATATTATTATATTATAGATTATCTTTTACCAACAACTTTACCATCACCATACACAATACAGTATCTACTGACTAATTATCTAGATATTATTATATTATAGATTATCTTTTACCATCACTGCATCACCATGTACAATACGGTATCTACTGACTTATTATCTAGATATTATTATATTATAGATTATCTTTTACCATCACTGCATCACCATGTACAATACTGTATCTACTGACCAATTATCTAGATATTATTATATTATAGATTATCTTTTACCAATAACTTTACCATCACCATGTACAATACAGTATCTACTGACTAGTTATCTAGATATTATTATATTATAGATTATCTTTTACCATCACTGCATCACCATGTACAATACTGTATCTACTGACTAGTTATCTAGATATTATTATATTATAGATTATCTTTTACCAACAACTTTACCATCACCATACACAATACAGTATCTACTGACTTATTATCTAGATATTATTATATTATAGATTATCTTTTACCAACAACTTTACCATCACCATACACAATACAGTATCTACTGACTAATTATCTAGATATTATTATATTATAGATTATCTTTTACCATCACTGCATCACCATGTACAATACGGTATCTACTGACTTATTATCTAGATATTATTATATTATAGATTATCTTTTACCATCACTGCATCACCATGTACAATACGGTATCTACTGACTAGTTATCTAGATATTATTATATTATAGATTATCTTTTACCAACAACTTTACCATCACCATGTACAATACTGTATCTACTGACTAGTTATCTAGATATTATTATATTATAGATTATCTTTTACCAACAACTTTACCATCACCATGTACAATACTGTATCTACTGACTAGTTATCTAGATATTATTATATTCTAGATTATTTTTACCAATAACTTTACCATCACCATGTACAATACAGTATCTACTGACTTATTATCTAGATATTAATATATTATAGATTATCTTTTACCATCACTGCATCACCATGTACAATACGGTATCTACTGACTAGTTATCTAGATATTATTATATTATAGATTATCTTTTACCAATAACTTTACCATCACCATGTACAATACAGCATCTACTGACTAATTATCTAGATATTATTATATTATAGATTATCTTTTACCATCACTGCATCACCATGTACAATACGGTATCTACTGACTAGTTATCTAGATATTATTATATTATAGATTATCTTTTACCAACAACTTTACCAACACCATGTACAATACTGTATCTACTGACTAGTTATCTAGATATTATTATATTATAGATTATCTTTTACCAACAACTTTACCATCACCATGTACAATACGGTATCTACTGACCAATTATCTAGATATATCAGGTGTACCAAGACGTTATTTTTTCAAGTTGTTATCATATTTTTCTACTGATGAAAGGGAAAAAGAGAAGCTGGAAGAGTTAAGTTCATCAGAAGGTCAACAAGATTTGTACAATTATTGTAATAGACTGAAACGAACAACTTTAGAAGTATGTTTTATTATTCATTATTTACAACTGACAAGACTTAAAGGGGAATTATGATTTCTTTGTAAGTGATTGAATTATTCACACTTTGTCTGAAAAAATAGTTGAAAAGTTTGAACTTATGGGTTCTTTAAAATGAAGCAAAAATATGATGATTTATTTCTATTTATTAACAATTTAAAAATGTCCATATTTCTTTCCAACTAGGTTTTACAAGATTTTCCTCAAACCTGTCCTAGAATACCATTTGATTATTTATTTGATTTAATACCACCATTAAAACCAAGAGCTTTCTCTATAGCATCCTCACAGAAGGTAGGTTTGATATGCTAGCTTAGGTTCATGTTATGGCAAGTTTCAATTATAATAGATCAAGAATGGCCTAGCAGGCAGTCTTTATTTTTTTGAGCCTATAAGTCTAATTGTGTGTAATGGTAGTATAACATATAAACAAAATAACTTAGTAGACATGTGGACTATACAAAATAGAGACTGGTTAACTTGATTCTGTATTAGATTATTTGTCTTTATTTAGCTATTAAAATAAACTTTTAGAACTTGTTATCCAATTGTTACAGGCCTATCCTGATGAAATCCATATACTAATGGCAGTAGTAGAATATCAAACTAAAATAGTAGAACCCAGAAGAGGTGTCTGTTCTACATGGTTAGCTGGCATAAATACTGGTCATATATTAGTACCATTATGGGTAAAGAATGGTACTATATCATTTCCTACAGATAATAATATACCAGTTGTAATGGTAGGACCAGGTACAGTACCAACATTATGTATTATTGATACCATACACCATCAGGCAGTTATAACAGGTTACACATTATAGTGCATATTTCAACCTGAAATTGTGAATTATAGATATCATACTATTAATAAACACACAGAACTGTTGGGCCAAGGTACAAAGTATAAAGTATGTACCCAAACCACAACAGAAGTTCTATTTGTTTTTCAAAATTTAACATTTATTGTTACTTTTAAGGCAAATAACTGTAAGCTTGCATAGTAAAAGTAAGTACAATTTAAACACTGTAATACCTGCATACGCTCACAGAGATAAATGCTAAGAAGTTTAGACAAAGACCAGCTGGTAGACAGGATCCTTGTAGTTGTTATCCTGTAGGGAATGATTCATTCTTTCTCAAGATTAATTATAATTGTTCTAGGAACTGGTCTGGCACCATTTAGAAGTTTTATAGAAGAAAGAGTGCAAGAGAACTTTGAAAGTAAGTTAGTTTGTGATATTTTGGGGTTATATTATATTTGTCTGTTTAATATATTAATGTGATTATGTTCATACAAATGTTTTAAATAATTTCAGTATCAATTTGATAAAAATACATTTCCCACCTATTTCAGATAATTATTTATTTTTTGGTTGTCGCAATAAAAACAAAGATTATTATTTTGAGAAGGAATGGAATGAACTGTGTCAGAAGGAACTACTGAAAATATTCACAGCGTTTTCCAGAGATCAGGTTTGGAATTTATTATGATATTTTTAATATTAATTTATTAATAAATTTATTTATTTGTATATGTTGGTAAATACCATATATTTGCCTGTATAATGCGCATTTTTTTAAACTGTTTGTGTAAAAAAGGTATATATATAAGCTAATTATAGGGTTGTTTGCATTCAAACTAATTATACTTTCTGAAGTATTTTTCATGTGACATCAGATACCTGATACAAAATTGTGAAAAATTGTTGTCCTTAGTGCAATGGGATTAAAGTACTGGTTTTAATTTAATTCTGTAATTTAAATATTTTTATATATTTATCACCTGTATATAAAATTATTGCCATTATGTGTTATCATTTAGAACTCGCATCCAAATCATTAATATAATTTTGGACAGGTCTGCTGAATTGTACATTTTTTTACAGGAAAATAAAGATTATGTACAACATAGATTGAAAGATAATGGTGAACTAATTTGGAATCTGGTAGAAAATCGAAAAGCTTTTTTCTATATAGCAGGGTAAGTGTAAACAAACTATAATAGATCAATTTTAAGCTGGCGAGTTATACATTTTCATTGTGATTCAAGATGAACCTCATTGATATGATCTAGTTGATCATTAAACCATTTGATCATCATCTTTTGATACTTTACAGAAATGCCAAGCAGATGCCTGATAATGTTACAGAAACTCTAAAAGAAGTCATTCGGGAATATGGTCATATGAATGTGGAAGCTTCTGAAGTTTATATCAAAAGTTTAGAGCATAGCAGAAGATTACAAGTGGAAGCTTGGTCCTAGCCTATATATACCAGTGGACCAGTTGGATTTATATCATAACAGTCATGATTCTCATACTTTTGCTGTTTGTGCCATTCAGTTTGAATTTAACAGGGATTCATTGGTTGTGAATAAAATGGAAGCCTCTTTCCTTGACCTGGCCTTATGGATCAGTATAATAGAATGGACTGCCTGTTACAAGGAAAATGCTTTGATTTACAATCTTAATTATTTACATTCAAACAATTCTGTCCCCTTTCTCTCTCAGACTTTGCCTCTCATGTATTATTATTATTGTATTTTGTAAGATTTACTGTTAAGAGTTTATTTTGTATTGTTAAACTTAATTAACCAGAACAACCAACATATTTTTTTGACATGTTTGAATGTTTTGATAGATGAATGACAAACATTGGATGAATGTTTAAGCAATGTTTTAAAGACAGATGCCATAGCTTACCATGAGCAACCAGAGATTTGATCTGTAAAAGAGACAACTGACAAATAATTTTAAACTTTGTTGGACACATGCACTATAAACAAAATACACCGTTAATAATTTGTATAGATATATGCATATTCTTATTATCAATTTTTACAGCATTTTAAGAATCTTACATCTAGTCAGTGTTGATGTGCTATACTTTTTGCTTAGTTTTAAATGTTTTAAAAGTCATGTTAGTAGATTATATTGTGTCAATTGTTTCATATTTTATTTGTGTAAAATAAAGCTTGCATTGTTGCCGGTCATGTTGTCGTTTTGCTTCCGTGATCACTAGGTACTGTTCTATTACTGCAATATTAAACAGATCATTGAAAACCTCAAAAATGTGCTTAGGTAATTGACAATTTTACTTGGCATAAACAGGCGTTTGGGGATCATTTTGAGCATATTGATAAGAACACGAATAGGGGAAGCGACTCGGGTGCGACCTAGCCTTCTGGAATTGGGGGTACAAATAGAAAATAATTTGATTTTATGGGGGACAACTTTTGAAGTTGAGACTCCAGAAGAGGAACGCTATGGAAGCGTCGAGTATCTGAAGTGTCGATCCCACAGAAAAGTTTTGAACCAAGAATTGATTTGGTGCGTTCGAGCACAGACGTATAAAAAACATATTTTGAAATTTCTTAAAAATAAGGAGGAGGAGATTCATTTGCGGGTATTTTTCTGTACCCGCCACTGAAGCGACTGAGATAACTGAAACCCTCGGAAATGGTCATACACAGACAGGCATTCAATTCCAAAGAATATCTAGAAATTCCAGAAATCGTTTTGACCTCTGTAGGATTTGTTAAAATTTATGCGGTCTATATAATATATCCTTGCGCCTCACAGACAGCCACTGTAATTGAGCTCTGAGCTATTTAGTTTATTTTGCTATTAATTCGTGACATTGGATATTGAAAATTATACGTGGATATTTATCTCATATCCTGGATCATTCCTTGGTACTTTCAATATATGTGTGTTTTGGAATTAGGAGTTGTTGACATTTCTATGTATAACAATGGATTTTGAACAGATTATGTTGAGTATTATTTCCTTACTCCTCTCTCAATAGTGAACGGTTTTAATCAATTACGATCAACTTTCAATAGTTAACTGTCATTAATCCCAACATGATTAACTATTCACGCGAACAACTTTACTCAATAAAAAACTTTGGTAATAAGACAAATGAAAATCTTGACATACATTTCCTTAAGAATCTTAATATATTTCGAAGTGGCCGCCGATCTAGGGCTGGGACCGGCAAACAAAATAAGCCTCTCCCCGTATTTCCTATTACTGTTGTTTCCAGTCTACGTCCAATTCATTTGCATGCAAACACTGGGTCGTCTTCCACTATTAATTCTGTTAATGTCATCCCGAACGGAAACCCACTAATCTCAAAGTTGTGTTGTGGAATGCTAGGTCCTGTCGAAATAAAACTGTTATAACCCATGATAAGATCATTGATGATAATATTGACATTTTATTTATAACCGAATCTTGGTTAGAAGAGGTGGGTGACGAGTCGAAAATTGCCGAGATTACTCCTCCGGGTTATATGTTTCAGCATGTTCCTCGAAAAACTGCGACGAATGGTGGTGGAATTGCCGCGATCCATAGACGTGTACTGAACATTCAAATAAGGAACAATGTAAATGAGATATATCCTTCCTTCGAATTGCTTGAGAGTCTTATTACTCATTATCTGAAGACCATTCGGGCAATTTGTATCTATCGACCTCCTCCTTCAAAGGCAAATCAGCTATCAAATACAGATTTTTATAACAACATATCTGAACTCTTGAATACTGTCAATGTTAAAAAGGGCGAACTCGTGCTTCTCGGCGATTTCAACATCCATTTTAACGAATCAGATAAACTTATTAAACTTTTAGATTCTCATAGACTTCAACAACATGTCTCTGAACCAACCCATCAAAATGGCCACCTTAGTGACTAGGTATTGTCAAGGGAGAGTGAGCATATGGTTAATTCAATATCAGTGGTTGATGAACAAATGTCGGATCACTTTTTCATTCACATCATACTAAATTTCAAAACTCCAATCTGCGAAACACAGATTGTTACGTGCAGGAACCTCAAGCAAATCTCTAAGGAAAATTTTTCCAATGACTTACTTAATACGAATCTTTTCACAAACCCTCTAGATGTCCTGGATGAATATGTTGAGTTGTTCAACTCTTCACTTGAAACACTCCTCGATACTCATGCCCCATCAAAATCAAAAGTAGTTATGATAAAGCCACACGCACCATGGTATAACGATAAAATTTCAAAAACGAAATCGAAGAGACGCGCAGCGGAGCGCAAGTGGCGCAAATCCAGATTAGAAATTCACAGACAGATATTCTGTAGCGCGAAATCAGATGTTAATCGTATGTTGCGTCAATCTAAGTCAGACTACTACGTGAAACAAAAAACAGATAATTCTAGGAATTCGAAGTCTTTATTTGCGCACTTGTTTGATCCAACGGGAAAATCAAAGGCGAATCCTTTTCCACCAGTTGAAGATACAAAACAACTGGTCAATGATTTTAGTGAATACTTTCAATCAAAGATCACCAAGATCAGAAATGACTTGAATCTTTTGAATCATGATAATGGTGTAGGCATCTCTTCAAGTGGCCTAGTTGAATCCCCGACTACCCTTAATTCGTTCAGAGCCTTCAGCAAGGAGGAAGTCGGAAAACTGATTAGATCTTCAAAACCGACAAGTTGTGAATTAGATCCTGTTCCCACCAAATTTATTATTGAAATCTTAGATGACCTTCTGCCTGTTATTACTGATATAATAAATAGAAGTCTTCAATCTGGAGTCGTACCAAAAGCATTCAAGCCCACAGTCGTGAAACCACCCCTCAAAAAGCCGGGACTTGATGTCAAAGCACTGAAACGGCACTTTTGCGAGTGGTGAATGATCTGCAGTGCTCAGTAGACAGGGGTCGGGTAATCTGTCTCTTTTAGTACTCCTAGAAACATTGGAAGCATCAGACAGTTAATTACTGAGTCTGCGGCAGCAACACTTGTTTGTTCCTTGGTGTTAACTCGTATCGATTACTGTAATAGTCTCCTTTCCGAAACATCTTCGTCCAATATAACTAGACTGCAATCAATCCAAAATACCGCCGCCGCATAGTAACAAAATCGCCTAAATACGCCCATATTACACCAATTCTGAAAAAGCTCCATTGGTTGCCAGTATCGAAGCGGATCGATTATAAAATCGCCTCTTTGACTTACCAATGTACCCCAAACATGGCTCCAGAATACCTGACTGATCTTATTGCAAAGAAATCTGAGATCTAGCGAAAAAATCTACTACAAGTGCCAAACTATAGCATGAAAACGTATGGTTTCCGTACTTTTTCATTGGCTGCAACCAACGGAATAACCCCCTTGTGTCTTCAGAAAGTCTAAAATCCTTGCCAACACACAAAATGCTCAAAACAAAGTGAAAACTGTTTTATTCGACTCTAGTTAGTCTTTACACCCTTTTGTTCGCGCTATGAACACACTTTTGCGTGGAGTTTAGCGCTATCGGAATATACACATTATTATTATTATTATAGTTTGGGGGTTACCTTGCAAATGAATATACTAATTCTGAAGTAGGAATAGCATAATTTATACATCTTTCACTTCAACTTTTCATAAAGCTTTCATACGTACGTACATATTATGATTTTAGTCGTTGCATGATGATGAATTCTTGCGCCACAGGTTGTAAAATAACGTTATCATAGCTCCATTACGTTCTAAAAACGTACAATGATAAACCTACTTTAACATGTAAAAAAAAAAAATTCATTTCCGTCCGTCATATTTTTTTAATTACATTATGTATTTATATTTCGGAAGTAATTGTTACCAAATGGATACACTCTTTTTAACCAACTTTACATGTACAAAACAAAACAAATAGATTGTCTAAAATTATAGTACAACATTCAACTTTCAAATTAACTTCCCTTTTCAGTAATAAACCTCAAATAGATCTTTGTCAATTTTAGAATAATATTCAGTATATAAGGCAGTGTATTGGCCATCTGAAATCAGTTGAAAGCTACTTGTCTCATCATCAAGACTATCTTCTGTATTTCCAACACCAAGTCATCATGAGAACTTTAATGGTAAGTTTTACTATTACTTCGTTGATGGTTGAACAAACAGGATAAAGGAGCCAAGAGTCGATACAGTAGTAAACAGAAGAAGCCAATCGTGCCCGGATCCGCACCTACAATATTCGCTTCTTCTATCGTCTATTGTATCGATAATACGGCATCGTACGCCCTATCAGACACCGTACCTCGTCTATCCACACCCTATCGTTATTGATACTTATCTATCATTCTCAAATGTTTAATTAAAGAACCGTGGAAGCAGAAATTTAGACAGATATTCTATCCTATGGGATACTTAAGACCAGCAACAGTCAACAATATAACTGACTACAGTCTGAGCTATTGTACCTTATGATACGCAAAGTTTCTCTTTTTCGGAATCACCAGACTGGGCAAGTCGAATACCCCTGTGATACTAATCTATTTGTTATTATTTGTAGATCTTAGCTTTATGTATGGTTGTAGCCACCGCAATACGCCACAAACGACAGGCTTACTATGACCCTAACATGTATGCTCAACAAGCTCAACAGGCTGCCCAACAAGCCACTCAACAAGCACAGCAGGCAGCACAACAGGCTGCACAACAAGCCACTCAACAAGCACAGCAGGCAGCACAACAGGCTGCACAACAAGCTGCTCAGCAAGCGGCCCAACAACAACAACAGGCTGCTCAACAAGCTGCTATGAGAGCTGCACAGGAAGCAGCTAACCAAGCTAGACAACAAGCTGCTCAAAACCCTTATGCCTATATGTACAGTGGACGTATTTAAACTGCCAAGATTTTTTATTTTAACTTTTTCGTTGCTTTTTTCTTTGCTTGTTTTGTACGATGAATTTTATTGAAATGATTTTAAAACATATTATGATATCAGAAATAAACATATAGCTGCAGCTTTAATATTTTATTAACTTGGTAATATCGCTGTAATGCTGTTGGATGTATACTATAAATTCTACTCCCCAAAATTGACACAGTTTTATAGAATAACAATCACTGGTCAAATAACGTTTCGACGTGTTTCCAACGTCGTCCTCTAAATAGGTTTGTAACTCAGATAAAAGTTGTTAACGTATACACTATACATTTTGGCGTTGTATCTTTCTTTAAACCGTTGTCATTGTCATATTGCTGCAATACCTTACTTATACGTTCGCAATAAAGTCCCTTGAGATTAAAAATTGCTGGACCTTTAAACGTATGTCACTATGTAATGAAGATATACTACAATGTACCAACAAATGAAGAACACAATAAGTGAAAAAGAGTGCTCGCCCAAAAATTATACGCCCACACAGCAGTTAAATTCTTATCAAAACTATAGGTCTCCATCAATTCAAGGGCAGTAGCTAACGGTTCATGGAAAACGAACTCGTCCGAGCCATAAACTTACTAGGTTTACTTTCATACACCGATTTTGACTCACAAAATCATACCCATTCCAGGTCTCATCAATATGCATTTATTAAGGAAATATCGCGTTCTCGAGACAATGTGATTGGACTTACACATACAGGACAGGTGTATCATCACCTTGTAACGTACAAAAATGAAAAAGACAATGCTCACCAAGTGCAATCACTTTTTATTTTGCCACACCTATAAAATGTGCACAAACAATTATGTTTTTTTTCTCTAAACCCAGCAAGTGAATGGTGCAATCTAAATAATAAACTGCATCAGTTCTAATACAAGTGTGCAAGAATCATAATAACATGTTTCTTTCAAAGAAATTTTCAGGAAATACCTTTACTTACAAAGAATGTTTTGAAACACACACGTTATAGACATCGGTTGGTATCATCAGAAACTATAAATATACAACCAAAAACAATTTAGAAACCTCTACCGGAGACATATTTGGTGCCATCATGAAGCTTTTAATAGTAAGTATCAAAAGTTATATAATTGGTATTTAAAGCTTTTATAATTATAAGTTTGAGTACTCTGGCGTGGTACGATGATACCATATATGCGGGATCATCTTAGGCGGCTATATAGACAAACCCCAACTCCAGTATTAGTACTGCACTGATGTGGTCCAGACTGCCATAAAAAGTCCCGTTTGCAGCTAGATATGCAACTTGGCTCATAACGTGTAGAGTACTCTATCTGGAGTGTACCATTGTCTCTAGCGTGTATGTGTAGCTCACTAGTTTACTGGTTTGAGCACTCTGGCATGGTACGATAATACCACATATGCAGGGACAACTGGGGCGGCTATATAGCAAAACCTCAACCCCAGTATCAGCACTGCACTGACGAGACCCAGCAGACAGAAACAGTCCCGTTTGCAGTTAATTATAAGTTTATGTATTATATTATAAGCTTGTGGTTTAGACCTTGGTGGCAGCGAGAGGTTCGATTTTCCGTCATAGTTTCCCATGACCGAAACGATCGAGATATTTGACCACCGTCTTGAAAAATTTCCAAGTTGTCCACTTTATTGTTCAATAAGTTCATATAAGGCTCCATTTCATTTCTTTGCTGTTTACACTCGCTATAGATTAATACTTAGTCAGCTTGTTGGTTTAATATTATTTCAGACAAGTTGTTTTATTGTGGTGTTGACGATTATTGAGGAATCAGCTTCCTCAGAAAAATTGAGCCGAGAGAAGAGGCAGTATAACAACAACAATAATCAAGCAGATCAACAACAACAGTATCAACAACAACAACAATATCAACAACAACAGTCTGACTACCAACAACAACAAAATGACTACCAACAACAGCAACAGAACCAATACACAGAGCAACAGCAACGATATAACCAGGAAGAACTAGACTACGAACAAGACATGCAAAATACAGAGCTAAAATACCAACAGGATCTTCAAAATACAGAACAAAAATATGATCAGGATATGCAGAATGTGGAACAGAAATATCAACAAGATGTACAACACAGACAACAAGATAGACAACAACAGATATCTGATGAACAAAGCCAAGCAGCTAACAATAATAACATGTAGAAACCGATCCACTTTGGTACATTGAAACAACAGACTTATGTTGTACTAATGTCAATAGCATTCTATAATCTTCAGCAGTTCCTTGTTCTTTGTAAGATTTACAATTCTCTGAAATAAGCAGCGAATCTCATTATGTTGCTAGTATAAGAGATTTTCGTTGTGAATTAGTAGAAAACAACTCCGATTGGTGCTTTCGTGATCTAGTGACGGTATATTTTCATTTTTTTTCCAATAATTGCAAATTTCAATTCAATTTCAATTTGTTAGATTCAACAAGCAATACCTGTACGAGCACCACAGGTCGAAGGGTTATGACCACTTTAGTATCACCAAATATGCAAAATTTCAACATACCTTTTGCAGTAATGCTAAATTATTTTTATGTACATGAATGTTAGGTTGGAATTCTTAAAATCTAAAATTAGATTCATATATTATCATTTTTTAAAAGAGGTCTTCCTCGGTACTCTTAAAAAAATCTTTGCTTCATTTTGTAGCATCCTTAAATTTGACAATATTAATTTTAGCGCAATTTGTCATTTCCGCTTGGAGTGGTTGGGTGGTTGACTGGTTAGCACACCTAATCTGGGGTGATTTATAATTAATAAGTGGAATTTCGTGTAAATTGGGGTAGGCCTATCTTTTGAAATATTGGATTTTGGAAAAAAGTTAGAGCCATGAAGTTTATAAAACAAGAAAAAACTGACCTTACAATATTGTAAAATATTATATATATTAATAAAAATATTGTTGAATGAACGATTTCTCTTTTTTATAATCTGAATACATTTATGATTCCTACTAGCCGATGAAAAATAACTCTCAAATTGTGATTTTACGCTGATATAGCTATACCTATATCACATTTCACACGTGAATCTTACGTCAGCCTTGCATTACAGATTGCATGAGATAAAATTGATTTCCATAATAATTATGTGTGTAGCAATATATATCGTTCTTTCAGCACATCCGATGTTAAGGTCCGTTTATACTGAGCGCGACTACGACAGCGACCGTGGCCGCGACCGCGAACGCGGCGTTCGCATTGGATTGCTTAACTTGATTTTGTATGAGGTCGTTGAGGCGGAAAGCCGCGGAGATTGCCTCCAGAGCGAATTTTTAGGTAAAGACCGCGCGAAGTATTGACATTAGCCAATCAGAGTGTGAGATCAAAGTTCATACCTGTCTGCCAGTTCAATCTGAGCTCGTTTCATCAGCGAATTTACGCGCATAACGCCGCTTTCAATACGAACGATGATCCGTGCGGAAGGTCGCGCGAAATTCGCAATGGTCGCGTTCGTAATTAGGCCTTTACAGCGTATTTCTACCGTCTTTTCATATAGCAGGTAAACCTATTATCTGGTATCAAGATAAATCATAAGTTAATTAAAGTGGTTTTTGAACTTGTCAATAATCTTGTTGGCACATAGCTATTTTAACATTTTGTTTTGTTTATATGAACATACATACGAAACTCTGAGTTGATATGAGTAATATATGAGTTTGGCCACTCCTCTCTCAATTGCAAACGGTGTTGTTTGGATAAATTCATCGCCTCATACGGCGCTTTTTAGAAAAAGAGAACAACGGCCCATCTAATTTATTTCACACACGAAGCTTTTGCAATTAGAAAATTAGATTCCATGATGTTGATGTCACTGATTATTATTCCAAATTAATATAAAATGTTGGTGTTTGGATGATCGACATCGATTTCTGTTGGTCTTAATGAGGCTGATGCAGACATTAATATAATCAGTCCACAATATAAAATCTAAACCAATCAAAAACTCTTAATCTTTAACGAATATTGATTATGACGTCATAATGGAATATGAATAATTTAGCACAAAGAGCTTAGTTTTCTTTGAAGAGG
Organism: Lottia gigantea; assembly: GCF_000327385.1. Taxonomy (NCBI): domain Eukaryota; kingdom Metazoa; phylum Mollusca; class Gastropoda; family Lottiidae; genus Lottia; species Lottia gigantea. The sequence goes on from NW_008709110.1 coordinate 789,039, forward strand.
GAGGCTATGATTTTTCTCTGTGAATTTTGCAAAGAGATACCTTACTTATATATTTACTTACTTTCACTCAAGAGTTTTAGAATGGCTGCTTTGTAAGTAGATCTTTATCTGTAGTTTCTCTTAATTCAAATTTCATTTTGTAAAAAATCTCATTGACTCTCTAGACCTGTTTTTAATTTTTTAATTTTTTTAGATTTAAGAAAGCTTGGTGAACTGTTTCAATCAAAATTTAAGACCAAATAAAGGTATTTTCTTGGTATTTTCTTGTGTTTCTAAATTTCATAGAGCTAGAGCTCTTCACCATGTTTTTTTTTAAAAAGGATTCAATAGACATTTGAATGAGATTTGTGAATGTTCCTGTCTTTTGAAATCAGGTTCAAAGGCCTAAATTTAAATGGAACTGTTACATTAAACAGCAACCTTGGATCTTCTTTCCTAAAATCAAATATCATAAGTAATAAAACTTGATGGACACAAAGAAGTTTTCTGAAATATTTGTATTGATGTGTTATTTTAGGATAAATGATAAAAATTTTGCCGTGTAAAAAAAACATTTTGACATTGCTGTGTTATTTAAAAACGTATTCTGATGTTGTTTTGACAAAGTGAACAGATAGTACACGAGTAGATGTTGGACAAATAAAATTTCCTAAAATATAAATAGAACGCTTTAATTTGGCCCTAATATGTAAAATTTTACTGCCCATAGCTGGTTTGACGTCATGGTAACACAGAGCTTAGAGATAGGGTTTGAGCGTCACGTTATTATGACGTTATCACGTTATCCAACTATTAAGTCCAACTATTGGTCTATAAAACTTTTTTTTGTACAACATATACCAATGCATACAACTCTTGTACATTTTAAATTTCAGAATACGACCCATATGAATGCTGTTTATTCTATTGGATCCCTATTGATGAGAGGATGTGGACTGGCGAGTTAAATTTAACTCAATCAATTCAGTCTAATTGTCTACAACAGACTTTGTCTTGGTATGAATAAATAGGTTGAAGGATCAATGTTAGTACGTTTTTTTACCATGTTAGTTAAATAAATATAAATATATATCAATTGTTGTGAATGTAGATTATGTCAAAGTATGTTTTATATTTTAATTGCATTCTTCATTTTAATTGAAAAGTTGAAAACAAGATACGGAGTTTTAGCAAATTTGCATATTATCAAAACACTTTAAAAGCGAGCATCTGTGCTGTAGCTAAGAGACCATTTTTTTATATTTTAAATCCACTACAATAAGTAATTTGAATGATGGCGGTCGTGGTTAAGGCAGGACAGACCACTTTTAATGTTTCACATATTGATTGCATGTACACAACAATAAGCTCCGTAGTGACGTTTCTAGGAATCATTAGATGGAGGGCTGAGTAGGGGCGTCGCAGTATTGTTTAAGGTTAGGGGGGGGGGGGGGCATTTAAGAACTCAGCTATGAAAACATGGAACTGGAAAGGGGAAAGGGGAAAAAATGCCGGTCCAGTAGTTTGTTGAGGTACCCCACTGTGATGTGGCTTCTATACAAAATAGTCCCCTGAGGTCGCTATCGCAAACAATAGTTTAAATGTGTGGGCTATATTGGAATAGGGTTTGTTTCAATGTTTCTGGAGGTGCGGAAACATCCCATAGGAAATGGTATTTGCAGATACACATGCTTGAATATACCCATTGAACGGCTTTCTCGGGGTAATCCTTTTTTCTATTTCCAAAGCTCAAGGGGTCATCAAGGAACATGGTTTGAGTGACATCAAGACAGTCGTGACGACGATGCTGCAAAAAATCCCAGATAAATATCCTTCAAGTAGTGCATGAAAACGTGGCAGAGAAGTTGGGAAAGTTTGTAAGAGGGTGGGTTTAAAATCCCATCCGCCCTACCACCCCAATCGTCAATAAAAATTTACGCTAAAATTAGTATTGTTTATTTCAAGGGTCGCAGATTTCATAGTATGAAACGATTTCAAATTGTCTGTCCTTTTGGTGACGTCAATAAAACAAAATAAATAGCCTTTTAAAGCATGATCAAAACTAAAATGATCCAATTTCAACGACAGAAATAAAACGGAACACACAGAAATTGTTATCCATATAATTGTGTCCAGTAATTCATACCCCAATTACTAAATGTCACTCAAGGAAGTGATGACAAGATCGTTTGATTTTCAGAGTTCCTTCCCTTAATTGTCTGCACACCGTGCGTTTTAGATTTAAAACCAAATAATTATTGGCATAGCCTACTGAGGCAAGGTACAGAATTTAGTCACCAAAATTACACCAGTCCTGGAACTTTGCTGACACACCTCGTAGACCTGCTCGTATATTCGCCGGACAGAACAAAAAAAAAACAAAAATGTATATGCCTTTTTTTAGTTGGAAGCAGTAATATTTTAATTTAATATTGGGGTGAAAAAGAAGTACTCTTGATGATATCTATAATTAACAACGTGACTAATGCCGACCCTGAAACGTGATGTAAACTTTAGTGCATGTCTTCACGGGATTCTCGTGTAAAGAATTGAATAGATTCCTGCCAAGACAAAGTAAAGGTATATATCACACGCCCATACCACACCCTACGTAACACCCTTGTCAAGAGATAATTTTCTGATACTATTTTACACGAGTAACAATTTTAGCTTGTGTAAAGAAGATTGTCATTTTTTGGTTATAAACTATAACATTGCATAGGAAACACACGTAGAATCATGACACGCATTTTAGTAAGTATTAATTAATATTGGGGTTAAATTAATTTTTTTTTAATTATGGCTTCTATGATGCAAACAAATACATTCATGTTTTAAAATACTTTGAAATTACCAATGTTCAAAGCACTTACAAATAACATTTCGTTCTGTTCTTTCACTGAGATGACGCTACAGTTACATCTATTGCACCAGGTTAAGCAATGGTTAATGTTTAAAATCAATCGGTAGAAACGCAATATGCAAAATTAGCAGGTTTAAGAATTTTATTTATTTACTACTTAAATACCAAATATGCATCCATCAAATACCGTTATAATAAACTATTTTATGAGTGTTATTTAACAATGTTAGGCGTCTGGAGGCAGAACAGTAGGATCTGAGATAATATATATTACTTGTTTTTTCAGGTATTAGTATGTATGTTACTGTTGGTGTTGGAAACAATATCATATCCAGTAAGTAGACGTAAAAGGCAGTATGATTATTGTAGTAGTTATTATGACTATGAAGCAAGACAGCAACAATATGAAGAAGAATATCAACAAGAAGTAGAAAGGGAGCAACAAGAAGAACAACAATATGAGTACGAACTTCAACAAGAAGAACAACAATACGAATATGAAATGGATCAGGAATTGCAGCAGTATGAACAGCAGATGCAAGATGAGGAACAGCAGTATGAACAAGAATATGAACAGGAAATTCAACAAGAATATGAACAAGAGCAACAGTATGAACAACAATACGAAGAAGAGAGGCAACAAGAAGAACAACAGGCTTATGAGTATGAAATGCAACAGGAAGAACAAGCATATGAACAAGAAATGCAAGCCGAGGAACAGGCGTATGAACAAGAAATGCAGGCAGAAGAGCAGGCCATGGAAGAACAAGCTTACGAACAGGAAATGCAGGCCGAAGGTCAAGCTTACGAACAAGAAATGCAAGCAGAGGAAGAGGCTAGAGAGGAAGCTGCCGACGAAGCTGATGTACAGTGAACGTTACGTTAGTATATAATAATAAGAATAATGTATTTTTATTAATTATTAAACGATTCTCACTGACAAATAATTTCTTAATTTAAGAGATTCTAATAACTGCAAAAGTAGGGGGTGGGGGTCGTTGTGGCCTGATTATACCTGTCTTTACGACGTAAGATCTGAAGATTTTACAGATAGGGAGAGAAGAGACGCTACAAACACGTTTGATTTTAAACTTTTTGCCTCGAATGACCAACATCTTACATTTACCCGCACACGGAAGCTATCGCCTAAAGGAGAAGTACACGAATGAATTCTGCCTCAGCTGGTGGCTCGTGTGTGCGCCGGACTTAAACCAATTTTCCGTTGTCGTAGCAACACCTGACGCCTTTCCAGTGAGGCGAGGGTATTATTGACTAACTGGTATCCCTGTCTTCTATGATTTCAGCTTTTTTCGCCAATACAGGTATATTATAAATTACCTTATAATACACACATTGGAAAACTCTAGTTAAAAGAAAATGATAATAAATATGCCTAAACTGAAATATAAGCTAAGAGCACAACTTTACAAAAAAACCATCTTTATCGTAATATTGTTTCCTTTTCAATACAAATGCATGTTCACATAACTATGTTCCATCCAAATCGAAATGAACCTAAGCTTTTTAAAGATTATTAACCTGTCAAAACACAAATCATCGAGACGTTTTCGAAAATTTCCAAGATCTCTTCATCACAAAACGCACATGATAAGCTATAAGCCAAATTGGATGAAACTTATACATATGCTGATCTTGACACAATTTATCTTGTCAAAGCGCTGTTACCAAAACAATGAAACATCATCTCATTTGAACTAATTAAGGATTTCATCATTTATATATCAATTATAAGTTTCGGCAAACCCGGATCAAAAAGCAGCTTTTATCATGCTTTCTATCAATGTCGACGGACGGACACACTTTTCCATTTCCCGATTCTGTAATCCCAAACGTCCTTTAAAACTATAAAAAATTGAATGTGATTGTAGGTCAGATACACAAACCTCTTCAAGACTATAACGTATCATTAAGCTTACTGGTGTCGTGATTATTTAAACCAATTGACTATCAAGGCGGCACCATCAAATCACAATCCATGTTGTGTTAGTTTTTTCAACTGTGTTAAGGAAATTAAGGGTGTCATATGGTACGTTGTAAGTTACTTCCCAGCATGTGTGCTGTATTATAGTATCATATTATTCCCTTCAAGTTCATATCTGCCAAACCTTTTACAAATTGCATATCAAAACAGTTCAAAACAAAAGAAACTTCAGATAAAGGGTACGTCACGTAGTAAGAAAAACAATTATAAAAATTTTGAAATATAAAATGCAGGAGCTGTCATCGTTATGCATAAAGCATCTGGAAAGCCAGTAGCAACCATGAAGAAACGTTTATTGGTAGGTAATTTTCTGTTTATTTGGTCTTTTTTTTAAACTTTATTCAAAGAGATTTAGTCGGAAAGATATTTGTTTTACCATTTGTTGGCGTTCATTTTCATGTAAAATATCCTTAATTATGCAATTAGATAATAACAGGTCATAATAGATTACATTTTTTTACATAGATTACATAGATTTATTATCATTTCGCATTATGTTATTACCAATACTTCTAATATCGTTATTTATTGTTCCCTAGTTGGCCGCATTTTTGTTGCATTCATATAATTTCAGTTAGACATGTTTGTTGAGCTTCAAGATTCGTAAACTTCAAGGCTTGTTGAACAGCTTGTCGGAGTTGCAGTATAAATATAGACCTATCTTAATCGAAATATATATCATATGAAATTGTGATGTTACGTTTTTATCTAATTTATCTTTTTGGTTTCAGATAGTAACCTATATATTGATAATAGCACAAGTAGTTTCATCTATCAAACATTTACATAGACAGAAACGACAGGGAAATTCAGATTATGATTATCAGTCTGAGCAAGATGCTTCACAGAAACAAGCTGAGGAGGAACGAGAACAACAACAGCAAGCTGAAGAAGAACAAGAGCAGCAAGAAGAAGAGCAGCAACAAAGAGATCAAGAACAACAGAATAATGGCGGTCGATATAAAAGAAGTATGGTACACAATGCAGAACCGTTATGGAACCCATAACAGACAACTTAATAATCAAACTTGTGTTTAACACTGTTATATCATCTAGCACTACCCAATCTAAACGACACCGTGTTTGATTAAATATTATAATTAGCAACTGAACAGTTCAAGATTACTAGATCTTACAATCTGAAAATCTACAATTATTTAAGAAGTGCAATAAAAGTTTAAGACAAGCCAATTTCGAAAGTTAATTTAGAGTTGTTAATTTTGCTGTTCAAATGCTCCTCAATAATAAATCAGGAATAGATTCTTGAAAACAAAAGCTTTTCTCTTGCACAGTATGAATATATTTGTCACAGCATTAACCTTATGAAAAATGAAACCATACAAACCCGCCGGTAAGTAGTAATATTTAATTGTAGGCCTGATTTTCTTTCAAAATCCTACTTCGGTATACTAAGGCCATATAAAGAACAATATACAATACTCAATACCCATGCCCGTTCATTGAAAACCAGCAAACTCAAACTAATGTACAGTGTATCCTATACAAATCTAAAGTCCAATCTAAACTTTAGTTTACCAAATTTCATCTCTCAAATGCCAACGATGTCAAAATCCTATCGGCGAACGCACGTCAGTTGTTTCTTATTTTGGCCGGGACAAAAACCATTTATCAAAAAGGTTTGTGATCCAACATCCAGCATACCAAGTTTTGTCTAATCCAATCAAATCAAAAAGATAGGTCTTTCCACTATAGAAAACGCCACTGATTTTAGTAAGGTTAATGTTTCCAATTACATATTTCCTAACAATGGACCGAAACAGTTAATCAAATTTTCGGAGTTTGCGAAATTCTCAATAACACCACATGTCCACCAACCTACTGCAAAAGAGAATTACAAGAGTATACATTTTCTTGATACCACTGTCTACAAAAGAGATTCCATAGCAGAAACAAATGAACTGGAAATTTGAAAGATACTGATACTTAACTCATGTAAAAGAGCTCTTTTTATCCAGATTAGTATTCCTTTTCTGGTATAACCAAAGATTCCAAACAAACTTGTACGATTGTTTTCTTCAAACTGTAAAAGCGTCTGTATTCTGAATGAATTTAACATAGAAATTCCACCTTAGTGGAGATAGATAAGATAAGAGCAAACTTCATGCCAAATTGCCCCTTTTCAATGCATGTCCCTTCGTATCCGAAAGATACGATGCGATCCGATGCTTCCCACAGTAATATTAATATCCATGGAAATCAAAATAAATATGTGCCGGTTAGCTTGAGGGCTGGCAACTGTTTTAAATACACAAACTACTATTGTGACTACTGCTAGGGTTAGGTTGTAACATTGCGGTTAAGTAATGTTTTGAAAGCACAGGCATGCAGGCTTAACCTCTCGTGAGAGAATATTGTTTATGCAGTTATTCTAATAATATAACAATTTGAATGTATGAAGTGAAAATCCATAATTTTCAGAATCTGAAAATAAAAGAAGTGTTAGGTTGAGGCTCCTGTTCTAAATACATAAGTTGCTATTGTGACGATCCACATACACACAAACACCACATCCCCAGAAAAATATAAAATAGAATGATATGATGCACACATACTATAGAATTTCCTAGGAATGAAATGGGTACAAAAGATGAGAGTGCATCCTTCTGTGGAGGCAAGTGCTCCTCCCATACCCACCAGTGGCGTAGCCAGGTTTACGAGGTTACCCGAGGTTGCCCGAATTTCTAACACAGTTATGAGATTTTGAGATTTTTGAAAACATGCCTCCAGGGCTGCGTGGGGCGGGTAACCCCTTAGGCCCCCCCCTCCCCCCCCCCTTTTTGGGCTCCGCCACTGATACCCACAATGGCACCGCCACTGATTCACCCGATCTTTCAAATGATGTCGCTATATCTCACTCCTTCCTTTCCCCTTCCTACTTTTTAAGATGTCCCAACCCTTCCCTCTAGCCGACTTATATTTCTCATTTATTTCATTTATAGTTGCCCACCTCCCCTTCATTCTTTTAATAGATGTCCCTTCCCCCAGCATTTTTTAAATGTTACAAAAGGGAAAAGATCTCTATGTTTAATCCTATAAGGGATGAATTATAGGATGCTCATTATAGTACACTAGAGGTTAGAAACCTTAAACCATTAAAAAGTCTTGATTAACGAGTCCTTTCTAGTCAGTTCAAAAATTGTTGATTGGGTACGTTCGATTTGTCTACTACTTAATGCTTATTGTTTCTACAAGTGTCTATACAGATAGAACGTACGACCAATCGAACAAATCCTCAACATATCTCTACACTCTATTGTTTTAGATCCAAACATGGATGTGAGCTGAAATCAGTTGTTAAAAAAGGAACAGAAAGCGACATACGGTTCTGCAAATTTATGTACCTGTTCCTTTGGAGAACGGTTTATTGGCGTGATATCTCGCTCTCTGAGTCTCCGATATGACCGGTGGCCTTATTATGTATGTGTTTTGGTACGAGGTTTTGTTGCCCCATTGCTCCTGCTAGAGATTTCGACTAGTGAAGTGGATTAGCTGGTACCCATGCTTAGTCCCAGATGGTATGTGAGCGAATGATTCACTCCCACGTATCCAGCTCAGGTTTTGAGAGGGTTATGTAAGGTGGTAAATTGGGTGAGCATAACACTGAAATACGACCAGCAGCTCAATCCTGGGTTGCGGAATGTTAACGAAAGCCGAACTGAACCGGTGCATACTGGAGATATGGGTTTTCTGGTGGTTAGGCTTGAGTGGGTGTTAGGGTCGGATTATTAGACAAGGTTTAGCTAATAATCAATGTAAGGTAGGGCATCATCTCATACTGATATTAGCTCTATTGTAGCCACTCCTTGCATAGTTAGGAAAGGGCTTGCATACTATACATGTATATCAATATATTGGAAAAAATCCTTTTGCGGCATGACATCACTGTGTATTTCTATATTCGTCCAAGTATAGCTTCCGAGGTGACTTTTGCACTAAGTCGGACACAGGTTTCCATTGATGTCCGAGACTCATCTATGTTTTTTCTGTCTGGCCAAGTCACTGTGTACGGAAGATTAACATGTCATAGTTAAAAATCTCTGTATATGTAATAGTATTTTATAATTATATATTATATTTTGTAACACTTTGTTTTTATTTAGTCTTTACACAATCTCACGTACTCCCCTCCCTTTCCGCCTTAGTAAAGAGCACATTTTTTAGAGAGTATTTGCAAGCTGGCCTAAATATCCAAGTGGCAATTGGTTGTCCAAAGAATTCTCCCCTACTTTGACTTCAAACTGATCGAAAAGTAGTCACAGTGTTTTAAAAACAGCATTTTCTACTCTGAAATCAACGCCACCTTAAATCCCCAAAAGAGAATGGAAGCCGTTTGACTGTAGAGAAGTAACGTTTTTGATGGGCTGATTGTATATGCTAGAAAACTGGTTAAATTACAAAGAAGACAACTAATATCAGAAAAAAGAAAAGAAATTGTCATTTAATATATTATCATGCGATAGACGTCAAAATATCTCAAATATGTCAAAACCTTTCCAGCGCATAGTCAAATCATGTCAATCAAATAGGTCAAAATATATCAATCAAAAAATAACATCTGTCAAATTAATCATGACAGGTCTACGAAAACGTCAAAATATGTCCATATTGGCTGCAAGGGTAAAAAGATGATGAGTACATATATTGTGCTTTAAGCAATAGTAAAGTGCTCAATGCTCAATTTTGAGACAAATGAAAATGGGTAATGTTACTCATGAATAGGAGATAGCTATTTAAAACAAGATATAGTACTAAAATATCAACATTTTTACATTGGTAGGAATTGTTTTCAATGATACATTTTCTTCTTAAACGATGTACAATGGCTGGTATGAATGAAAGGGAAATCGAACAAGGTGCCAATTATGAGAGTCGACTATGGAAACATGTCCTATGTCTACACAAAAAAGATGAGCATATTCCAGAACCCAAATGACAATGTTTTTCAATAATAAATAAAGATTATCAGAAGAAAATTACAGTCAACCATGACATCTTCCTTTCCCTGAAAACTAATTAGACAGGCTGCGTTGGCGAGCGTCTCTGCAAATGCACTCACGAGTATTTATGACTTAGCCTTTTCAAGTACAAGTGATCTCGCATGTTTGATAAGCTAATTTATGACTGAATAAAGTCACATAGCGATTCCTTAAATTGGTACAGCACAATTTAAATGGCAGTTATTTTGATAAAGAATAACATGAGAAATATTATGTCGGTTACGGCATATTGGTAATCTGTTTTGTTACAACTTCTAAATATAACAGCAAGAAATTAGCAATATTAATAAACTTTAAAAGGCATCAAAGAGTCATCAAACTTTTTACATTTGTTTAACTTAAACCTTGCTCCATGTGTCTTATAACTGGTATCAAAAGCTCGTCCGCCCATGGATTTAAATAAATTGGGTTATGGAAAATAACGACAGCAATTCAGGTCGAATTCAGGGAATATATGCTCCGATAAGAGTAAAAATTCGTACAGTTAATATATGTTGGCATGTTGGTACAATTGACCATCGTAATACCCCTTAACTTTTTGTATTCTTAAAACAGAGCCAATGCACTTCACAGGAAATAGAAGATTTTACAATTTACGCATTTGGATATTCTCGGCTGCAAAGGTCATTCACACACCAAGAATCGCCATAATTTTCCATTTGTTCTTAGTACTGGCATTGGTCAATTCAAAGCTAAATGACGAAAACTTAATTATAAAGGTAACATATCTGCTCGTATTAACAAGTACAAATTGTAACCTGTGATAACTCAAGATAACACAAATGTTATTCCCTCCCTTTATTTTCAAAAATACATATAGCACACAAAAGCAAATAAATGATACAAATATAATATAACATTTCAACCCAATGTTTTAAAAGTTCAGAAAGTATTCTCTATTTTGGATTGTTGAGTCATCATGACATAAACAAAGACATGTAGCTATAATGTGTGTTTCTTGGAGACTTTACAGCTGGGAAGGACATCTAATGAATAGATAAGCAAAGTTATTTGTGAATAATCCAGAAAGAGCTAAAAATAAAAACACGAACAGTCTACTCTATATCTTTAGTTATGCAAGCCAATTTGTTTGAATTTGAAACAGGGTACATTTCAGCAAATATATTTAAACTAATCAAGCAGTCGATACTGTTTCTGAGTTAGTGACGGTTGTTGATGTTTCTACAGTGGTGGGTTGATCTGTTGTGTCCCAATTAAAATCAGCAATTCCATCGTCGAATTGGTAATCGTCATCATAGTCATAATAGTCATTATATTCGACAGTAGCTGCCAGTAACTGAGTCCCTAAGGCATCAACTCGATCTTGAAGGAGTAGTCGGAAAATCATGTCCAAAAAATCTAAACAAGAATACTGTTTGACGGTTGGATATGTTTTTTGAGGTTGTACTGTCGAATAGGTCGGCAGCTGTTGGGAAACTGGATACGGCTGTGGAGATGAAACCGGATAAGTTTGTTGTGTCTGAACAACTGAATAAGCCTGTGGAGGCACAACATGGTATGCCTGTGGTGCCTGCACTAATGGGTGAGCTACGGCACCAGAATTAACTACATAGGTGTCGGGTCTAGCTACTGTAGATGGATATTGACGGGCTGCCATGTTAACAGGATAAGTCTGTGGATAATGCTGGGAAGAAACTGCTACCGGTAAAGCTGTATACATCTGATTTTGAGGAACACTTCGTTTCTGTCTTGTACTACGACCATAACGATAACCACCGCCATAATATCTTTCTGCTGCTTCTCTTGCCATTTCTTCCTCTTGTTGAACATAGGCATCCTGGGCAGCTTGTTGCTGTTGGTTATATTCATCTACTTCTCGTTGGTACTCGTCCTGAACCTGCTGTTCATATTGTTCCTCTGCAGCTATGTATGCATTTTGTTGTTCTTCTTCATATCGCTGTTCAGCCTCCCTGTATGCGTTTTGCATTTCTTCTTGATATTGGTTTCCATACTGTCTCTTTTGTCGACTCAACTGGGAAGCCGGGGCTGATAATACTGTACTACCAATGAAACATACGGATACTACCTACAAAATTAGACACATTCAATCATATCAACGCACCCATTCTTTGTAATTGTAATTGTTTGTAATTAAATGCAATATTCTTTTTTTTTTTTGACATCATAGGTACTGGTTATGGAATACCTTGACCATTCTGAAACAAAAACAACTTGGTAGCTTTAAATATCAAAATTCCAATTGAAGAAGACCCTTATAGGTGACTGAATAATGAAATATAATAAACTGAAACTTACGAATATTAAATTCATCTTTCTGGATACTAAGACTCTGTCGGGCTGAAAACAATTCTGAAAACTGGCCTTTTGAATCAAAGACAAGTCTTTTATAGACGATCTTTTCGGAAAGGAAAAAAAATTCACGCAAATCCTCCATTCACTCCTCAATTGGAACACGTCTCTTTTCTGCTCCATATACATGTAGATTCTATTTTCGTAATATGGCTGGTTTGAAATAATAGAACGGGTGGTACCCCCTTATCGATGAGTAAGAAAACGCCCCAGTTTCCAATGGTAAAAGTCACGTATAGAAACTCGACAGAGGTAATATTCGGGCACCATACTAATCCGTACCTAGTCATACTAAAACAAATGTTCTTGTGATGTTTGTATTGTGAATTTAAATAAATTTGCATTGCATGTCTACTGTTACTACAATCATGTTAATCATATATTAAATAAGACTTCATCCATAAACCGACTAGGAATAGGAATTGTTTCAACAAACGCGAACCTATGACCCATAGAAATTATTGACTTCAATGGTGTCCTCTTACTGACATTGGACCAGTGGCGTTTCTGTGCATTTTTTGGTAAAGTGAAAATGGGTGGGGGGTGGGGTGTCGGGCGTTGGCGTTGACAACCATAGTCGACATGTACAATGAGGAGAAGTTCGAAAGTGTTGGCTCCAAAGCCGAGCCCCGATAGTAAATGAAATGGTGCTTTGCTACCTATTTGTCTGCACCTGAAGACTTGAAAGTTCATCAATGTTTGCAATGGTTAAATTTTGCCCAGAAAACGGCATTGGGTTATTTTTTTTTTCGATTACATTTAACGTGAAGAACCTCTGTGTATTTATATATAAATCACTGAAACACCGCGGCCCCTACTGATTGGGGCCGGTCTCCTTTGTATAATTTACTAATTGACTAGAAAGATCTTTGGGCAACTCTCTTCAGTTTTCGTAAAAAGTTGGTTGCAGAGTAATAGCGAAGACGATAGGGGAGACGGAATTGAATATGATTATAAGTTTACACCTTTACATTTCGAGTTTAGATAGCAATAAATAATGAATCATGATAATGAACAACTTTCTGGAACAATTTCAATTTTGATGGAAATCATAGCCCTTTGTTCTTAAAAGTCCTACAATTAAATTTTTGTACAAATTAAAGATGCATCCTCATTGCAATCTGAAATTTGATAAAGTCAACTTCGTACATATTTTTGGGTTTTCCAAGCTATTGATGTCTTCAAAGCAGTAAAGCGCTGGACAGGAGTTCTCCAATCTTGAATCTAAACACTTTATTTAATTTGAGTCTAGCTATAATACGCAGTGGAACGGTATGCTCGATGATTCTGCTGATGGACAAGGTCAGTTTTAATGCGATTAGCTTAAAGCTCTCTGGGGTCGGTTTAAGACTTTATTATAATTGATATTTATTATAGTGAAGACTGAGGCTTGAATTGCTAGATGGTCACTTTCCTTCAAAGTGACCGTGCAGCTGTTATTTAGCATATTCATAATCCCACAGCACAGCAGCTATTGTTTATTTTGTATATTCGTTATTTTGCAGCATAGCTTTCAATGATTATTTGGTATATCTGTTATAATATAGCAAGGCTTTAAATGTTTCACTATTCATTATCGAACATCATAGATTCTGACGTTTATTTTGTATATTGATTATTCTATTGCAATGCTCGTAAAGTTAATTTTTATTGTAATTATCATTCGGCAAAGCTTCAATCGTTTATTTGGTATACTCTTTGACCTACAGCATTGCATCCACATTCATTAACCTTCAGAATTTATTTCAAACGTTTATTTGCAGTATTTATTTTCATACCACATAGCCTCTAACGTTTGTTTGGCAAATTCTGCAGCACATTTATTTTTAATATTCATTAACATGCAGAATACCTTCCTAACATTTATTTGGGAAATTCGTTATCTTACAACTTTTTCGGTTTTTTTAGCGCCTCATGTATGGTCAAGAAACTTAACCCTAGCAAGCACTTTTCTTACAAAAACAATATGTCTTAATTTAAAGATTATAGGTATTCATAAATTCTTAATTACCATTTGAACTTTGCTTGTGCAAGTATATTGGTTTAATTTGGAATGATTATTGGAAAAACTTGGGCACGCAGAAGAAGACTTAATGTATTTGCCCTTTTAAAAAAAACCTAACAACTAACTAAGAAATACATCATTATTTTTAGATTTATTCAAAAATGACTGTTAAAGTATAATACATCAATACAATCACATTATCTTCCAAGTCCACCATAATATGCATTTGGGTCATAAGGTGCTGCAGCTCCGTATGCATTTGGATCGTACGGTGCAGCAGCTGCATATGCATTGGGATCGTACGGCGCAGCGGCTGAATATGCATTTGGATCGTAGGGAGCATATGGATCATAAGCTTGTCTTCTCGCCCTTCCGAGCTTAGTATCTGCGGCTAGTACCATAGCTGTACAGCATACCACGAGCTGAAAGGAAAAACAATTGAGCATTATTAGTTAGAAGTATTTTAATATGTCATTCTCAGCATTCCAATAAAATTGGACTGATAAAATTCAAATATTTTACACTTACTATTGTTAATCTTAACATTATGTGGTTGAAAATACGCTCTGTAAAGTTAGTCGGATCTGTGAAATTGCATCTGAAAGGTTAAGTTCTTGACTTCAATATATACTTGCAGTATTTTTTTTCAAGATTTTTAATTCAAAAATATAAATGTTATTTTTGGATTTGTTCATGTGTACCACTTCTTATAATCCAAAAGAAGTTATTTTCAGCAAAATTATAACCAGCTTGTGGATCAAAATAGCTTTAGCGCAATAAAGCTACAGAGACCAACAGCAGAGTAATCGTGTTTTTACGGAATTATTAATACAGTAGATCAGCTGAACTGAGAAACCTGTTCACATGTTAGAGATGAGGAAGTGGAAGATAGATCAGAGTATAATGCCCCAATCCATTCTATTTCTACCACTTTATCACCTTATTGTTGGCCTTAAGATATATGTGCATGATAACGAATTCTCGTGAATTGTATGCTTTTAGATCTTTTGAATTAAATGACGATTGGTGATTTCCAGCGGTACATCGGCACAAATGAATAAAATTATGGTTTGCTCAATGGTACAATGGCAACAAAATATAATAATCGCCTCCATTAGCATTTAAACAAACTCTATTTCATTTTATACACTATCTTCCAACGTGAATTTGAGGTAAATGATATGAGAAAAAACAACAATGTACATAACGTGACAATGCGTCACACAGGAAATCATTATATTTACATGGGGAAATAGATGAATTGGGGTTATTCAACGAACTTCTAGGTAGATTCCCAGCTGTGAAATGGTTTCATGAGTAATTTGTAACTGTAAAGTCAACTCGTGCCATTAATTGTATTGAAAATAACCTTTGAGTATATTTGATGTTGTCTACGTGATTTAACGCATAAATACTAAACATTTAACAATAAACTATTTTGAAATAAAAGAATGGTTAATATTAAAATCTTCTAAAATATCTCTACGACTTTTTGTGATATGTCAGACCAGTTTTAGATGGTGCTCTTATGACGAGGATGTGGTCGCTTATTGTAAGTATTTATTTTAATGCAGTATCTGTCGTTCACCTAGTTTATCTGCAATTTAAGAACTACTAAATAATGAATGTGACTACATGCCAATTTCTAGGCTGGTATAAGAACTTCTTTGTGAAGTGTTTGGGACCCACATCCACTTTTGATCATTTCAAAGTATTATTTGCATAAATGACTTAACGTTTATGTGACAGGACAGTTACAACTGATACACCTCAGTACAAATCGTCTTTCAATAATGACTTTCAATCTCGGCATAGACCAAGATAATATCTTCGGATTTTTCAACACGGTTTCCCCCTGTCAGTGATGCAGGAAAAAGGGAACGTTCGGGTGGGACAGTAAAACGGGGCCCTTGGGGGCTTGATGTGCACGTTAAAGATTCCCCGACAGTTGGAAATCGAAAAAGAGCAGACTAGTGCCACTGTTCTGGCAAAATTTTCCTCATTGCACCCATGTCCGTCCTCATTAGCCCACATGCTGCAGAAAGTTTGACGTAAAATAATGACTTGGGTATCATCGCACATTCATTCCTCCGATGACCAATGTTAATACCTGTTACAATGTATATTTCAACTTTAAAATTTGACAGTGTTTTTTTTCTTCTAAATTTTAGATTTTCACTGGGCTGGCAGCATTAACGTTAGCTTCAAATGATGCCAAAGCCCATCGCATCAAACGACAAATGTACGGAAACTATGGTTATTCAAATACTGGGTATGGTAACGGTAATATTGGGTATGCAAATGCTGGCTATGGTAACAATGTGCTAAACAATCCATCTTTAATGGAGTATTACCACAGATTGTGGGATCAAATGCATGATCCTGCTATTGGAGCTCCACCGCCAATGGATCCGTTTGGTCCACCACCTCCTATGGATCCTTTCGCACCTCCACCACCTGGCATGGATCCCTTCGCTCCTCCACCACCAGATCCAGCATTCGATGAATGGGCACACAGAATGGGCTGGATTGCTGATCCTGCACCACCTCCTGATCCAGCAATGGACGATTATATGCATCGACTAGCGTGGGAGCATTTAGCCTTCGACCCTACGGTTGAATCGGAACTGTTCCATGGATTTGGTTTCACTCCAAATGGATGGCTGTATGAACATTATTTACCAGAGGGTTATGTACTTAGTAATTATGGGTAATATGAAAGATACTACTTTCCAAATCGATCACAAAGACAAAAATCGCAATATGTAAATTCAGCATTTTCATATATTGGCTAATGTTTTGTACAAGTATTGTGTCTCCTTATTTAAACTTCAACATGACAAACATTTAATTTCAGAAGTTCTTGAAAAAAAATGTCGTGGAAATTTTCATGGATTATTATTTCATATTGTGCTTTCGATGGAATTATATAAATATTTTTATATTGAAATTTTACGAACATCGTCTTTGTTATTTATTTCCACTACATTTGATAACAACAATCTACTTGACAAATTGTGTATATTCTAAATTTCCTTGCATTTTTCCCGTGAAAGGGCTTATTTAGCATTTCAATTTCATGTCATTCATCCACATTTCTGTATTGTACACAATTAATTAATCATGTTGATAAGCTTTATAAAGAAATAAAAATTCACATGTTTCACATTGTGTGAGAAATGTAATAAAAATGTATTTATGACATTCATTTTACGATTTTCCATTGGTTAAAGATGGGTTCCCTTATTTTCATTTATAAAAATGAAAATGCTAATACTTATATAAATAGAAAGCACAGGTGTTCTAATGACTCATTCCAGTTTGTCTCACATGTCCATTATTAATTCATAATTAGCTAAATTAGAAGAGAATTAACAGCAGAATTCAAATGAGTGACCGATCAAGAAAGATCAAAAAGTCTTTTTATCCAGACTGTATGGACATTTATGATTGGTAAAAACTCTTAATTATATGCAAAAAGAACATATTGATATGATTAATAATACATTATAACACATTAGAAACGCCTATTAATCAAAAAGTTTGCCTAATTCGACACTAAAAAATAAGAAAATCCATCTTTAAATACCGTTGAAAGCACGCAAATATGTCTGCAACTGTATTTGGAGCTAGTTAGTATGTGGATAGTAGTTGGAAAGAAAAAGATAAACAATATATTGCGCAAAAATGAAATAAAGGAACGGTTATCAGAAATGATTTAATTCATCGGGGTTTCCATGTGGTATAAAAACGGATTAAAGATGCCATATCGAAATCCGGACAAACGACCACGCTTATGATTCTTTAAGCGACATTTGCGTCCCTTGGAACAAATAACACCTTCTGATGTCGTTTGTAAATAACAAATTATGAAAAGGGAGATAAGTCTTAATTGATGTTCCTCCCCTTGTTAAGGAGATCCTTATTGAAAGTTTTCGGATTAAAGCAAAACTTTTCGGTTTAATACATATTTAGTAGCTGTTCTATCCATTTTACAAAAACAGACGATACAGAAATGGGAGCACAAGCTATTGCCCTGAGTAAACGATGAAGCAGGAAGGTAGCTGCAAGAAAGAGAAGGCCTTCCTGGTTTCACCTACAGCAGAGATGAGCATGAGCAGGACAATAACACGTTGATATTTGTTGGGGGCTTATTCTTGAACTGAATATGATTTAATCGTTGCTGTCATCTGATTGGTCAATCAATAAAATCGTTTTAAAGTTAGTTTCATTATCCAATCAGATTAATCTTATCTATTTAAGTTTTCGAGAAAAAGGCCCCAGGGTTAATAACATGATTTAAATCAAGAGCCGAAGTTGGTGTCCTAAGAATTCTCTTTAATGCTTGCGCAAGACTGTGAAAGTCGTGCAGGTCTTGTACGGATGGCGTCGTAGCTTTCACCCTCTTGGTCCACTATAGATTGTCCAATGCAGGTAAATCAATTGTCATTAAGTTGTACAGGGGAATGACTGTACCAATCTGGCTGTGCATCATATCTATCAACTGTTTATTTCGGGCAATCATCTTAGATATTCCCCGCAACACGCACCTCTAGTATTTGCATGGTCATCTAAATAACACGAACACAATTATATGGATAGCAATTACTTTAATAAATAACTTGCGACGGTTCGACGATGATTCTTTCGTCTTTATCAAGCAATGATACAAAATAACAAGGCATTCAGAATATATAGTGTGAGGCAACAATGACAAGGATTAAAACAATAGGAATACATTAATCATTTATGAAGAAGTAATCACAAGGGTGTGTGATTAGAGAAAACATTAAAGGGATGTAGTAAATTACTTCTTGATTATAATGGTAGGGTGGTAGTGATTATAATCAAACAATGTGATGATAAATAAACATAAAAAATTGACTAGTAAAATACCGGTGACAATCTAAATACAAAATTTAGTGTGGGCTTATTTAATTAAAGGGTCATAGGCATGTGATAAATAAACACCTGTATCTCTGTTGAGTTGCGGTTGGTATCTCCTTATGTGAATGGCTTCGGTCAGTTGTCTCCTTTTCTTGTTGGTTTGATGTTTAGT
This sequence comes from Lottia gigantea, assembly GCF_000327385.1. Lineage (NCBI taxonomy): Eukaryota > Metazoa > Mollusca > Gastropoda > Lottiidae > Lottia > Lottia gigantea. The sequence goes on from NW_008709110.1 coordinate 808,296, forward strand.
AAGGGCTTCGATATTGCCAATTTTGTGTCGTCGGTTGTTTTTGATGTGTTCAGAAACTGCGGATGTTTGGGTAGGTGCTAGGGATAGGTGTTCTTGCGTTCTGAGATTGAGAGGGCGTCTTGTTTCTCCAATATATTCTTCATTGCAGGAGCACGTTATTTTGTAGACACACCCTTTTGGTGCCAGAGGTATTGTGTGTGCTAGTTTTCCATTTGCATGAAGGATGTCCTTGATTGTTGGTCCAGAAGAAAAGGTTGTTTCTATTCCTACGGTTTGTTTGATCAGTCTTCTTATTTGATAGGATACTTTGCCAAGAAATGGGATGGTGATACGAGTTGTTAGTGAAGGGGGTTTGGTGACTTTCGGAGTATTACAACCGACGACACAAAATTGGCCATATCGAAGCCCTTACTAAACACCAAACCAACAAGAAAACGAGACAACTGACCGAAGCCATACACATAAGGAGATACCAACCGCAACTCAACAGAGATACAGGTGTTTATTTATCACATGCCTATGACCCTTTAATTAAATAAGCCCACACTAAATTTTGTATTTAGATTGTCACCGGTATTTTACTAGTCAATTTTTTATGTTTATTTATCATCACATTGTTTGATTATAATCACTACCACCCTACCATTATAATCAAGAAGTAATTTACTACATCCCTTTAATGTTTTCTCTAATCACACACCCTTGTGATTACTTCTTCATAATTGATTAATGTATTCCTATTGTTTTAATCCTTGTCATTGTTGCCTCACACTATATATTCTGAATGCCTTGTTATTTTGTATCATTGCTTGATAAAGACGAAAGAATCATCGTCGAAACGTCGCAAGTTATTTATTAAAGTAATTGTTATCCATATAATTGTGTTCGTGTTAATATCACCATTACTAAATGCCACTCAAGGAAGTCATCTAAATAGTTTATGGAAAAAGGCACGACATCCCAGGATGGTGCAGGGTTTGTCTTTGTCATCAATTGGAAGAGGATCGCCATTAGGGAATGTGGTCAGTGGGGTAGTCTGATCACCACCCGCATGTCATTAGAGCCTGGCCTTCTAAATTATGTTATCTGTCTTCATAACCCTGCTTTGAAGCAGGAATGTAGAACCGTAAAACCAAATTTCATTATATTTCTAAATAGCCTCATGAGCTAGGGCAATACATTATATGATTTATGGTGCCTTTTCGCGTATTTGTTACAAATGCTTCTTAACTAAATCGGCTTACATAGGCCTACATGTGTAACACGCAAGGTTTTGAGCTAGGTCTTTCTATTCATTCTGTGTCTGGAACAATGTTTCTTCGAATCGATGGAAGTATTTACAAATTGAAACATCTCTAACGTTGTAATGCATTTTAAGTTGCAGTAAATGGTGATACACAAGTCTATTGAGGTCCAAACTCACTTCAGTCACGTTTTCATGGTTACCTCAGAAAGGTAAAATATTAGAGGCAATAATTTGTGTAATAAATTACTCTCTTCTTCATTTAGTTCTTCCTTCGTTCAAACATGAAAGACTTTGCAAACTATCAGCGTATAGCAAATACTTATCTTTGTCAAGACGGAAAAATTTGATCGAATATAACTAGTTCAGTTTAAATGAAATATGCGGTAATTGCGTGTTAGTTCAGCACACTATAGGTTCTATTTTAGGAGATGATTTGGCAGTCTATTCCAAACACGTTTTAAAAATATTAAATTATTCTATTTTAAGTGCTCGTTATTAGAATAAAATGGGTGTGACACCACTCACATTCACACCTGGTGATCCTCTTTTCTTAATAAATCATGGATAATTGTTAACTCGGTACCTTTGAGCATCATGTGGTGTTATAATAAGACTGGTTGCCAATGGTGAAATCATTTCATATGTATTCGTATAGCAGAAACATGAAGGAACTACTTGCGGTATGTTAACATAATATACAGGGGCCTGTTTCATTCGGAATGAGTTAAATGTTCAGGTCATCTGATTGTTCAATTACTAAAATCGATTAAAATTTACATTTTCAAAATCTAGATATTATCCTTGTTTGAAACACCGCCAGATTGGTAAAAACTTGGACCAATTTAATGAAATTGTAACTTTCCTCAATCTTTTGTTTTATTTGCAGATTTTCCTATTTGTGTCTCTTCATCAACTAGTGCCTGCTGCAGCTTTACGACAATGGAATAATCATATTCGGGTTAAAAGGCAATCATCTGGTTATATAGCAAATACTGGTGGAACTTACTCCAGTGGTAATAGTAACGGTTATACTGGTGGTAACACAGCTGGATATGGTGGGTATGGCTCTGGATACGGTAGCAGTGGTGGATCAACAAGTAATGCTTATGGCAATGGATATGGAAATAGTGGTTACAGTGGTACTTACGGTCAATCGCCAGGAAACTCGGGGTATCAGGGAAGCTATCCTTCAGGGTACAATAGTGGGTATAATGGTGCAAACGGTAATTATGGACAAAACGGGGCGAGTGGAAGTGCTCCACAAAATGGGAATTATGTAGATAACAGTTATGGACAAAACGGGGCGAGTGGAAGTGCTCCACAAAATGGGAATTATGTTGATAACAGTTATGGCCAAAACGGGGCGAGTGATAGTGCTTCACAAAATGAAAATTATGTAGATAACAATAATGTACAATCAGATGCAAATGTTGTTACCGATCCTGTGAACAATATAGATGCTGAAACATATCAATCAGCATTTGGAACTGGATTTGGTGCTGGGTACAGTGCTGGTATAGAATACATTTCTGGTGATAATGATCTTGACATTCCAATTGATATTGATCTGGAAAAACTTGCAGAAGAGGCACAAAAGAACTACGAAGAGGCTCAGAAAGAAGCAGAAAAGGCTGCCCATGAGGCTGAAAAGTTAGAAAAGGAAATCGAGGAAGCCGCTGAACAAGCCGCCGAAGAAGCTGCGAAGTCGGCCGCAGCTCAGGCAGCTGCTGATGTTTATGCAGACGTTTATGAAGGTTTCTCCCAAAACGAGGCAAATTAAAATTTTATGTTTTGTTATAATATGACAGTTGAAAATAATATCTCTACCGAATAATGGCAAAATAATGTGCATCATAGTGTCGTCTATCCTATTATTCTAAAGTAATTGACTTGTATTTGCTTGATGACTTTAAATGTTTAATAGAACTGTTGGTTCTCAGTTTAGATTAAGGAAATAAGTTGAAGAAATTGTATTACGTAATAAATGAATAAAACTGATATCTTTCTCTGTTACCTTAACCCTCTTCTCACAAAAGACAGTGATGTAACTAAAGAGAGAGTCATAATCCATGCAATGAAGGACATATGGGGAAATTTGACATTGTCACGGGCTATGAAAAAAACTATCCAACTACAATATATATACAACATCTCATATTTACTCCATACAACCCGGACCGTACCTGGTATCCAATCCAAGTTACACATGATATTTTGAAACATCGTTTTCATGCTGATACGATTTGGGGACACATACAAAATCAGGTTGAAAACCACCAATATAAATCATATTATTAAAGGTGCCTTATCACACACTTCACATTACAATGTAATTAAAAAAAAGTAATAGCAGAACGAAATTAGTTTAATATCTTAATATTAGCCAATACAATGCACACTTGCTATATTTTTAAAAGAAACCATTACCCACATTTGACTATAAATGAATACAGGACAATAACATTGACTAAAATACACATCAGGACATGCTGAGTGGTTGGGTATATAAGGCTATTTGCCAATCTGAACAGCGGAAGGTAAAATTTAATACTATTATCACACGACAGATTACACATTCCCAACACAAAATGGAATATCTGATGGTAAGTTAACAGTATAGTCATTACTTGTAAAAATAAAATAATTTGGCAGCGCACTAGAAAACAAAAGAAGCAACTATTTTGTTTTGAAGTGTGACTTGCTACAGATGATTGGTTATTTGAATGTACCTCTCATCAAATACAGACATGTAAGTCATTTCGTATGGAAGAAAATGTTAAATAGCAAGATTGTCTTCACCAGTAAATCACTGTCCACGTATCTTTAAATTTAACCTCATTGCAATGTTATTGTTAAAATGTTGATTCGACCATTTTGCTTCCAGTATAATACATTTTCTTTACTATCAGGTATTAATCGTAAGTGTAATACTGACTGTTACAAATGCCAGTACCTTGAAAACCAACATTCGGGAAAAACGTCAGACATATGGTAATACACAATACGATCCAAATGCATATGCTGCTTCCGCAGGTAATACATATGACCCCAACAACGCCGCTGGTGCTTACCAACAGCAATACGGCGCCCAACAAGCTTATGGTGCTCAGCAAGGTAGTGGATACGGACAACAGCCATCGTATTCCACAGGAAATCAGGCATACGGTCAACAAGCTGCTGGCTATCGACAGCAAGCTTATGGTGCAAATCAGCAACCTGCGTACAGTGGTAATCAACAAGCCGGCTACGCTGCTGGAAACTCCTATGATCCCGCTACTTATGGATATGGACGCTAATGTAAAGGAAAGAGACTTTTTTTCTATAACTTGATTTTTATTAATACTGGCTCATTATGACATTATTATTATATTGTTTGTATTAAAGTATGTAACGAATAATGTATTTAAATAAACTATTTTATAAAATAATAGAGATATGTATACTATGTAAACAGAAGCAACACCATGTGAAAGGACTTGCAGCAATCTATATTTTCTCTACATGTGGACATATCATAGTAATTATCAAGCGATCAAGATCTCTGAATTATGGACAAACAATGTTACAAACTTTAATTCTTTCCTAACTGGAAAAGGGAACATAACAACCAACGCTACGTCATTTCCCGTGCGGTTTGAAAATGTCAATATCGAATGTGGCAAAAATCATATGCATTTGAACTAAAGAATTGCTAACTTAATGATTTCTGTTTCAAAAATGTAAAAGATTCAACAATTGAGTTGCCACCATCCGCAACTTACTAACTACTGATTAATGTGAACTTCTCTCACAATCAAAGTCTTTAACAAGAGTCATTAACAGTTAATCTGATATATTTCTGTGTGTTTCGAAAGGTCCAAAATACAACAGCTTCACCCTTCACATTTTCGCAATTTCAGCTAGTATCGAAATAACAGGGTTGGTTATTAGTCAAACATGCATCAAGGTTACGATCTTAATACAAGTTTATAGATATCGAAATTATTGAACCTTTCTGAATTCTTATACAGATACCAACCGATCCCAACTTAAAATCTGAAAACTAACCGTTTCTGTAATTCTGCAAGATTGCCAGATAGTTTAAGTTTCAACACTGTAGCTCAAAATTTATATACATCAGCAGATTATATCACTAGAATAAATATTGATGAGGAATCCTGAGATATATTATCGTTCAACATGAATGCCTATTGACTTGATTGATGCTTTATTGCCAAATTTATTTTGAGATTTAACTGATGCTGTTCCTACTTCGCAAAAATGGCTTATATGTCAAAAGTTTACATAACTGGTGTCACAAAAGATTTATTTCGAATCCAAACTAAAGGATACGATTTCCTCTTGGAATTAATCCCCATAAAGTGATATCGGTTTTTGCTTCGATAAGTAAAAGGGATGGGGCGAGAGTTGTGGCAGGGAAACTCGTTGCTGCCTTAACATGACAATGTACCTGATCTAAATGCCATGAGCATGCTACATTTCCTAGCCGAGAAGAATGGTACTGGAGCTACACATCTACTCGGCTCCGTGTGAATTTTTCCCCTTCCAAAAGCTCAAGGGCCGAATCAAAGAAGGGAATCCGTAATTGTGGAGAGTCATAGAAAAGTCCTTCAGGTGTGTATGCAATCATGGCAGAGAAGGATGGAAAAGTGCGTATCGGGGAAAATTGTAGTTCTTAGTTTAGATTTGAAATAAATATTTTGTCACACTAGTCCTAGAGTTTTTCTCACACACCTCGTTTCAATAAGCCTTATACTTGTTAATACACATTAATACAACGTTACCTGATTTTGTAAAATAATTTATATTAGTCTTATTTCATTTTACATCTTAACATTTTCTCCTATTAGCAAAATAACTATTTTTTTTCACTTGAAACAACAACCAATATGAAGGATTTATTCACATGACCTCGGAACACAGCTTCTCTATTTTATTTATGTTCCAAGACGCAACATGCATAGAGATGTTGAGCACGTTTACGGAGTAAATAAGGTTTCAAAATATATATTTAGAAGGGGGTTTGTGGACAGGAATACTATAGGATCGTGACAAAATAGCTCTATATGCCGCTTCAGGAAACAAAATTTAAAAATACCATGAAACTTTCTAGAACATATATATTTGGAATCATATAAAAAGTTTGGTAACCTATTTCTAGCTTATTTTTATTTTAAAAAGTCTTGAAATTGCAGAAACAATCATGTTAAAAACCATGAAGCTGTTTATGGTAAGTACTAATATATTATCATTATTATGTCAAATTATCTTGTATGTTTTATCAAAAAAAAATGTGGCAATGATATATTACGTGGAGTTGTACATCATACTTTTTTTTATCTCGGCTAATGCAGACTTGCAACATTATGTATATTGGATTAGTAATGGGATTAGCATAATCTTTTTCGATTCTCTTTAGTGACTTCGACTTATATCATGTATACTCCTTCAAACTGCACAATAGGTGGTGGAATGCGGGATGAACAAGTCGAAGGTATTATCTCGACCCATGCGCCATGGACACCCAGGTTAGCGAGCATGCGTCCTACTCGCTTTTTGGCAGCAATTGATTTGATATTCGCATGCATATTTGATATTCGCATTAATCAGAATTACATCGAATATACGATTACTGTTTTAGGTTACATTATTGGTTGTATTTGTGACAACTACACTTGCAGATGATGATGTGAACCGTCGATATAAACGTCAGGGATATGGAGGATATGGTGGTAACTTTGGCGGAATGGGCGGGGGAGGATTTGGTGGATATGGAATGAATGGAGGTGGAATGGGTGGAGGATATGGAGGAATGAACGCAGGTGGCTTTAGTGGTATGGGGTATGGAGGAGGTGGTAACTTTGGTGGTATGGGTGGTGGATATGGTGGTATGGGTGGCGGATATCAGGATCCTGCAGCTGCCGGTAACCAGCAACGAATGTAAATGTGTATATGTCAATTATGGTTTTATTATATGTTATAGTTTATGTTGAAGTTAACTAAGAAGAGTTAGTGTAATTGTAAAGATAAAATATCATTCAGCACATTTGTGGTATTTACATAATTTATCAACAGCATTGTCCATGATTGTAGCATTGGCGTTATTGTATAATGTAGCTTGATTATCTATGTATTTACAGTAATATTTATGTTTATCAGGCACGTACTATCTCCAGTTAAGGAGAGGTGTTGTTTTGTTATGCTTTGTGACGTACGAAATAAACATATAAATATATACATGTGTTTTGAAATGTTTAAAGCTCGAATGAGAATGTGAACAACATGAGATAAAAAGGTAATGTGCGGAAGATATCTATACCATCATATCAAATTGTTAAACGCAATAATTCAGTGTCTGGAATTTGCTCAGTTCCAAACTTTATTTGTTTCCAATTATTTCCTTTTTTCAATTCAACATTTAAAAAATTTTGCAATGTAGCAACATAAATTTTGTCATCATCATCCCTGATTGTCCCCTATCGAACACTTTTGAGACCGACTGATATTTTTACAATACAACATTTATTGTTACAATTATTTGATTTTGTTTCTTTTCTAGTCCAGAAAAACATTTAGTGGTATTTCTTTTGGACACTGGTTTTCATGATTTTTCATAGGTTTACCTCCCTTGGCATATAAATTCAACATCACAAGTTTAGTTTGGATACCACCTGCAATGAAGTTGTGAATGAAATCGGACACAGCTATTCCGTTTTCATGTAAAAAATATTGTCAGCATTTAACTCTTTCTTACAATACTATAATTTCCAGCCATGTAGATATATGTATTATGTTGTAATGCAGTTAATTGGGAGATAAACCCGACTCTCTCTGCCTTTGACATCATCCAAAACAGTGATTCGAAACTCGTAACTGAATCCATTTTGAAATTAAAGAATTTTACTGTCAAATATTTGGAAATACCCATTATGAAATTTATTTATCTCACGCTAATCCACAAGAAATTAACCTTTCTTCGTAGACATGTGCGTTAAAAAAGCAGCATGAGTTTGGTTTAAAATACAAATTCGTGTGAGTTGTGTACGTTGATTAAATAGAAACTAAAATAGTATATTCATATATGGAAACATTTAAAAATAATATTGTTATCCGTAATTAGAACATCTAATATGGATAGATATGAATATAAAAACTTATAACATGAACATGTTACTTCCTTTCCGTTCTAGTTCGCTTATCCAAACTGTTCAAGAAAATGGATATTAAAAAGGTAACGTATTTTCTTTCGCTCATAAGCTTTGCAACATAATTCGTGTCTATTTATATTAATTTTTCTGAAAACATTGCATGTTTTACCAGCTTTAGTATTTGATTGTTTGGTCAACCATAACGACAATATTATTTACAGTTTTTCTAACCACTGACATACCTGCCCACTGGTCTGATTATTGATAAATCCTATTTATTGTTTTTGCAGCTTCCCATTGTGTCAGTGGTATGTATTGGATTAAGTATCGGTGTATGTGTTGTTGCAGTAGATGATTTTACTGTTAGAAATAAACGACAGACTTACAGTGGTAGAAGTCTATCTAATATGAATCGAGCAAGCACCAACTCTGGTAATACTGGATATCAATCAAGTGGTACCAATACACGGTATGCAAATCAAGCTTCTAGTAATACTGGGTACGGTAATCAGGCCAGTTTTGGTAATACAGGGTACAGTTCTGCTAATACAGGGTACAGTTCTGGTAATACAGGGTACAGTCCTGCTAATACAGGGTACGGTAATCAGGCCAGTACTGCAAATACAAATCCTTATTCTAGACAGAACAGTGGAAGTCAGACACAGAGTGGTTACCAAGGTAGCGGTTCTTCCTCTTCCAGTAACAGGGCTTATGTTAATTTAAGTGGTACATCAAGTTCCGGTAGCAATATGGGTTCTGGAAGCAGTGCTGCCAATATAGACAATTACCCGCTTAATAATGGTATATTCTATCCAGGCGATACTGAATATGCTTATGGTGTAGCAGGGAGAACATTTGGCACTGGTTATATTGCAGAAGCTCTGGGTTACGGATACAGACAAGGAGTTGACGCTAACGGGCAGAATGTAGGATATACGGCCATTGGATACCTCGGTGTTTTAAGCGGAAAATAGACAAAGTGTTAGACATTTTGGTTTTGGTCACGTAGAAAACAATTCGCTCTTATTCGATGTTCTCACCATTTTCTTTGGATTAGGTATATGACTTTGTCTTGCATTTATATAATATTATATTAAATGTTTCCAACGAAAAATTGTATACTTTATAAGATGTATGGGTAAAGTACGTTTTTGTGAAAATCTGATAAGAAAAATTGTGTCTCATTTTTCATTTCATAGCCCCCTTCAACGAATGCATATTACTATATCAAATTAAGCTGTAGATAGACGTTAATTCTTTTATGTTGAATACTAATATCACAATAGAGCATCCAGAAACCCAAACGCAACTGATTGTCCTCCATAGTATGAACGTTTTCTAGTTCTTTCTGGCTGATTAGGTAGTTAGCGGATATTCATCAACGTATGAACCCAAACATCCAGACTTGCGTACGTGTCAGTTTGAAAATTGAAATATTTAAATAAATTGCTTATAATGCCAAGATTCGCCCGAACATTCAGAACACGTCATTACCCCGCTGAATCACTTTCTATCTACATAGGCAACCTTCCTGTTTGGACGGGTTTCATTACATAAATAATATATATTTCATGTAAAAAACAGTGTGAAATTAGTACACTGGAGATGGAACAATTAAGGTATAATACCTCTTAGGTTGACCAAAAAATGAAATTCTTAAACTTGGTTGAAATGAGTCTTTGTTTATCTGTAGAGTTGCCTTGTGTCAAAACTATAAGACAAAATCCCTCTATAATCCAATAAATCGATAAAACTAAATAATTATCCATTCAACAAGTAAATTTGAAACATGCTTAGAAGCATGTTTTTCAATAATTATTTAGTTTAATGGATATATCGTCGTATATAGAGATTCTATTCTATAGTCATGGCACCTGATAAGTCCAACTGATGAATATATAACTTGTTGATCAAGTTTTCAAGAGACTTTAAATTTTATGTCTTTTCTAAGAGACTATCCTTTTTAAACATAGTTCTCCTAAAATAAAAAAATAAAACTATTTCTAGCACATAACATAATTTATCTGAGTTTATTCGAAGTATCTTACCTTATGTCTTATTTCTTCATTGTTCACCTTCTCATTACTAATTTGATACGTGAGAGTCATATTTTACGATTGGAGGACAGGGCGTGGTTTTAATGGTGTGGCCAGACTCAATTTAACAATACCACAAAAAGGAAACTTTTTAACCAAAGAAATTCACATATTTGAACATTGATGACGTGGCCATCCGGCATTTATCAATTAGGAACGTATGTACATTGATTCCCTTTCAAAAATAACATGCAATAAAACATCTCTATAAACTGAAGAAACCCATGTTATGCTTACATATCCATTTAGATCCTAAGACCAGTAGAACCATCAGGAAAATGTGTAAAATAAAGCTACTTTTGTAGATAATAATTTTTTAATAATCATACTTTTTTTCCATCAATCCATTAAGATCTGTTAGAGACGACTAAAAAAGCCCGGATATTAGTAATGTCGTTTTGTCTAGAGGGCGACATGTCAGGACAGATGATGCAAAGGTCGTGATACCCGTGTTTGAACACACACAAATAGATTTTCATAATCATATTTCCGTTTCATTTTTATAGTTATTTAGTTTCATTTTTTGAATCCATTATTAATGTACTTGTTATGCTGTTAAGTAAACCTTAAACAAACAAAACTGCCGTGAAAGCAAATGTTTTAATCTATTTTAAAAGGAATACATGTATATGATTGCTCTTAGCCTTTACTTTTAAGAAAAATTAATTATTTTACCTATAACATTTACTCTTCTACGGATTATATTTTGAAATAATTACTAACATTGATTATATGCTTTTTTTAACTCTTACCATTTACACATAAAGAGAGCCTTTTTACTTTTACATTACGCTTAAAATTAGTGATTTCTAGATATTTTATTTTTTAAGTTTCTTATAGACTAAAATAAAATTTACACTTAAAATTGATTATTTTGTCTAATATATAGATTAATAGGCAATAGATAGATAGAAATATATATTTACACTTAATTCGCTATTTTAACTCTGACGTTTACGCTTCTGAGAATGTTTTCCCCTGTAATTCCAAATACTTCATCTGAATCTTTTATACATAACAATTATGTATCCATAACAACTATACCTACAATCGTATATAGATGCTTTGACTGTTACATTTGTACTTATGGTTATGTTAACTGTAGCATTTATACATACATTAATAAGTTATTATAAATATAATATTTATACATACATTAACAAGTTATTATAAGTATAATATTTATACATACATTAACAAGTTATTATAAATATAATATTTATACATACATTAACAAGTTATTATAAATATAATATTTATACATACATTAACAAGTTATTATAAGTATAATATTTATACATACATTAACAAGTTATTATAAGTATAATATTTATACATACATTAACAAGTTATTATAAGTATAATATTTATACATACATTAATAAGTTATTATAAGTGTAACATTTATACATACATTAACAAGTTATTATAAGTATAATATTTATACATACATTAACAAGTTATTATAAATATAATATTTATACATACATTAACAAGTTATTATAAGTATAATATTTATATATACATTAACAAGGCATTATAAGTATAATATTTATACATACATTAACAAGTTATTATAAGTATAATATTTATACATACATTAACAAGTTATTATAAATATAATATTTATACATACATTAACAAGTTATTATAAGTATAATATTTATACATACATTAACAAGTTATTATAAGTATAATATTTATACATACATTAACAAGTTATTATAAATATAATATTTATACATACATTAACAAGTTATTATAAATATAATATTTATACATACAATAACAAGTTATTATAAGTATAATATTTATACATACATTAACATGTTATTATAAGTATAATATTTATACATACAGTAACAAGTTATTATAAGTATAATATTTATACATACATTAACAAGTTATTATAAGTATAATATTTATACATACATTAACAAGTTATTATAAGTGTAACATTTATACATACATTAACAAGTTATTATAAGTATAATATTTATACATACATTAACAAGGTATTATAAGTATAATATGTATACATACATTAACAAGTTATTATAAGTGTAATATTTATACATACATTAACAAGTTATTATAAGTGTAACATTTATACATACATTAACAAGTTATTATAAGTGTAATATTTATACATACATTAACAAGGCATTATAAGTTTAATATTTATACATACATTAACAAGTTATTATAAGTGTAACATTTATACATACATTAACAAGTTATTATAAGTATAATATTTATACATACATTAACAAGTTATTATAAGTATAATATTTATACATGCATTAACAAGTTATTATAAATGTAATATTTATACATAGATTAACGAGTTATTATAAGTGTAACATTTATACATACATTAACAAGTTATTATAAGTATAACATTTATACATATATTAACAAGTTATTCCAATAATAAAATATGTCACTGTTTAAATAGTGCTCAATGAATTGTAATGCGATATAGAAATATTTAAACAAACCTCGGAGTAACAACATGATTCAAGTTCTATATACATACATAAAACTGCTTCTTTCACTAACTTGCAGAATGATATTTGTCATTTTCAGAGTACTGATAAAGAATATTCATTTGAATCGAAACATTCTTATTATCATTTTCAACTAAGAATGATATTTTACACTTATTTTATCTATATACATATTATGTATTCTAGTTATTTAACGAAATATTTTTCAAGTTTTTTCTATCTAAAATATTTCACCCTCAACAAATAAATTTTAAAATCAAGAAACAATATTGCATTTTCACTAACATCATCATGGTAGGAAATGTTTGTCAATTTTTTTTTATTTTGGAGGTTATTAACATCGGCCAGAACATGCTTTACTTACCCAATCTTCACGTGAACCATAGCTACGTGACAGTTAGGCCACATAAGAAAGCTCTTTTTCACATATAATATCTTTACTTATGCGGTCAATAAAACGAAACATCAACTTTTATTGGGGAAAAGAAATATGTCCTATCTTTACAGGAAATATAAGGGTACATATGACCTTCACATGATCACAATTGAATAGTATATAAAATATCAGATCAATATTCAAAATATCATAACTCGATTTACACAGTTGTTTTAGGATCACTGACGTATCTGGGGCCACAATCATGTTACCTTTAGCAGTAAGTTATATTTTTAGTACTTCAACGTTCATAAATAATTTTTTGCTGTTAAAATAGTTCTCAGTATATCAATTGTAGAGTGAAGTACATTTGAATAGCAAGCCAATATTGGCAAGCACGTTGGAAGTTTTGCTTCATTTTATTTTGGTGAGAATTATCACTAATACATGTATAAACTAAAATTTAAAATTGTTCATTTTTGTATCATATATGATAAACGATTGACCAGTTATATAATGGTCTTTATGACTACTTCGATCTACCTTTACGATCTTTCGACATCTTTATGACTACTTCGATCTACCTTTACGATCTTTCGGCATTTCAACATCTTATCAGTTGAAACAAAATGGTACGGAGAGATTTAGATCCTTCTGTTGTATTTCATTCGATATCGAAATCATTCGTTTCACCTCGCATGTCGTTTCAACCAGCATATTATCTTCTCGTTGTGTGGATTGTATACGAGACAAAGGGTAAGCATTCTATTTTCATTTACCTCATTTCAAAGATCATTAAAGATGAAATTATCAACAGAAGGATCTAAATTCCTTAACCTGTAAGACAGAAAGTCTGAAGAGCCGTTTAAGATTTTGGAGTTCAAAAACTCCACTTGAGGTCTTTCTGTTCGATTTTTTTCTTATACCACGATGTGGAAAATATTTATTCATTTTGCATAGTCATGGAGAGACAAAAACCTGAGCAAATTTGTTTACGACTGGAATTAAAACCAGGTCGATGTATATTATGCGGTAACCGACACTAAAGGGCATCTTTAAACTCACCGGTACATTCAAATAACATATGAATAGGTTAATGGCAGTTTTTTTTATGATACGTATATATACTTCAGATACTGACGATGTTATTTGCCAGTGTAAATGCTGTTCTAAATGAAAGAGAGGTAAAAATGCCAGAAGTTGAAGTAGAGATCCCAGGTCGACGAAGAAGAGCTGTAGAACCTGGGTTAACTCAAGCTAATTCGGTCGATGGTTTGAATCAAGCATTTCAAAATCGTATGAAGAGAGCAATCACAGTGAACAACGTTCAAGGGCTTTTACCTTTTAATGATATACCAGCAACAAATCCACAACCTCTTTCCAGAACAAAGCGATTTCTTGGTCTTGATGGTGGAGATGGCATGGGATTGGGATTAGGATTATTAGGCATTATCAATGATCAAATGGATCGTGTTCGAGACCGCGTTAATGATAGAATCGACAGGAGAAGAGAAAGAATATTAGACAATATTGGTAATGCAATACCAGACATGGGAGGACTGGGTCTCGGTTTAGGACTTGGTGGACTTGGTCTTGGATGGGGACTTGGTGGAGGATTAGGTCTTCTTGGAGGCGGTCTATTAGACAATTGTAAGTACAAAGTAAATTATACTTTATGACATTTTAATAAAATTTACGAATAATGAGAAGCATGAAAAAGAATCAACGAATCATAGATTGGACTAAACACGTTCATTAGCTATTATTTCATTAAGCACAATATATCATTCTTGTACCATGTACCCCATATTTGGCGTGATATGTGTTTAATCAATTTGTCATTTGCAGCATAGGTGTCGTTAATAGTAATATTATATTGTGTTATATGTTATTTATTACAGAATACGAAGCTCAAGTATATGAAAATATGTAGAACACAGAAACTACTTTAGAATAAAACCAGAACTACATATTACCAACACAAACTTAATGCAAACAATTGCTTGATAATGCATCATAGCACTTTTGTACAGCATATTTATTTATTCAATATTTTTGTAACCCATAAATTTATTCATTGTAAATTATTTCTGTAAATATTGTTAAAATAAATTTATGTTTGTCATAGAGTAGACTTTAGTTAATTTTCCCCTTTCTTGGAAGAACTTTAAATATTCCGGTCATTGGGGTTTTGCAAATGATAGTCTTGCACAAGACACTTACATTTAAAAGAAGAAGCGGACTGATTTGAAAATTCAAAATGCCTATTAGTTGCATGTGAAAACGAAGACATAGAATTAGGAATTACCAATTAGAATTAAAGTATGCAATTTATGTATCTACTCGATCAAACTGAATGTGTTTTAACAGGGTTAATTAAAAATGGAAAGTAATAATTGTTAAGTTGGCTTTATAATGGCTCAATATCATTAGTTAAAGACATTTCTTATTTATTTTACTTAAATCCGTACAGTAGTTTTCATCTTCCAAAAACTCTAACGAAATTACGTAAAGTTTTTAAATAGTTTGGGCGTTAAAAAATTAATAGCTGGATATTTTTATTTTAAACTTTCAGATATGTTAAGGGACACGCTTCTCTATATTTTGGTGTATAGTTTTCACAAATTTCAGCAAAAAACTTTTTTCGACCTACAAAAAAACAAAACGATGTGCCCCTTTTAAATAGTATACTAGCCTATATTAATAAACCCACGATAAGCAGATGTTAATGTATGTTATATATTTTGTTTTACAGGTTTGTTTGTTGTTTCCGGCATTGTGCACTACTATCCATCAACAAAATGACAACCTGAACGTCTTTGGGATTCAGACAACAGAAATAGAACTTCAGCAAGTAAACCAAATTCCACCGGATGCAGCACCACTGCGACGAAAGCGAGCTCTTGGTTGGGGAAGTCCATTCGGTTTTAGAAACCGGCGAATAAGGGGTATCTTAGGTGGAATGAATATCGGTGATCCATTGGCTGGCGCATGGGGTGGTGGTGGTGAGTTTGGGGGATGGAATGGAAACGGGGGAGGTTGGGATGGTGGTATCAATGCTGGGGTCTGGGATGGCAATGTTGGAGCATTGGGTGGCAATGCTGATGTATGGGATGGAAATGGGGGAGGTTGGGATGGTGGTGTCAATGTTGGGGCCTGGGATGGCAATATTGGAGCATTGGGCGGCAATGCTGATGTATGGGATGGAAATGCCGGAGGATGGGCACAGAGAAGAGGATTTTTGGCTGGAGGTGCAGGGGGGAATATGGATGGACAGAGAAACAGGGATAATCAGTTGAGAAATTTATTGCAAAATGATCTTAATAGGCAACGTGAACAACTGAACAGAATGAGGGATCGAATGAGAAACGTTATGGAACAACGTCGAGATCGAATATTGGATGCCATGGATAGAGTGAGAGATAGACAAAACAACCTGATGGATAGAAGACGAGATCAGATGGAACGGATGAGAGAGAGAATGAGAGACCAGATGGATGGTGGAAATAATTAATTCATTTGAGAAACTAGAATGACAAATTAAAAGATAGTGGACTAGCCGGATTGTAGTCCAATAAATGTGGTACAGTTTGTTATTTAAATGCAAGGAAAAATGTCGCCGGAACGACACAAAGAGGAATTCTTTGCTTTTGAAAATTGTATTTATTGGATTGCATGCTTTGATAATTATATGTACATACTATCTGTGTGGTGATGATAATAAGTTATATTTAGGAAACGATTATGTCATTTCTCTCTGTTTGTAATCAGCTAGCAAAGTACTTCTGAATTGTTACGCATTACAGTGATGCTCACACTTGAGTTATTGCTATCTTTATTGTTGCCGAGGACGGCCATTGAAGCCTCGAAACACGATCCCTGAAACGTGATTTCATGACATTTCTTAGCGAATTTAAGGTTTATTTGTATAGGGACTGTGGGACTACAAGAAAATTTTGAGAAAACTGGACGCCTGGAAAGGCAAATTCCTGACATTTCCGAGCCAATTTAGGGTTCAAAATTATTTGTATTGGGTCTGGGGGATCTCGCCTAGAAATTTTTGAGAATTAGACGTTCGGAAACGCGATTTCCAGACATTTCCCAGTAAATTTAAGGTTTGTAATCGCAAATAACAAAACCCAATTCAGGAAGAGTTAAAATGCCAAATTTCACTAGAGACTACAGCAACGATTGCTGAAACGCTGAAATTTCATACGTGAGGACGTCAAGTTATTCGTGTGTAACATGTTTAGACGGGCGAACTCACAGTTGAAAAAAAAAATACTCGTAAAGATTATATGAATACTTGACTCAAAAGTTTTAAACAATGTGTACTATTCGGGAAAAATAGACATAGGAAAACGCCGTTGTTGCACATATATATCTTTTTTAAAATTATATCTCACAATATTTTTTTATCATATTTAATGAAATAGTAGTTTTATTCATCGAATATAGTTTATCGAAATCTACCATAATTGAAACCGGCAAATCTAGCTGGATCGTATGCAGCTGCTGGGTCATAAGGTGCTCCTCCGTAAGAAAATGCTGGATCATATCGCATTTGCCCATAAGCTGCTGCAGGATCATAAGGAGCACCAAAATTACCTCCGAACATCCATCGGCCAACTTGTCTCTTTTCACGCCCTACGTTTCCTTCCACAATAGATACGGCTATGAAGCAGACACATAGGCATATCTATAATAAAAATTAGATAAAAAACTCATCGTGGTTTGAATAAGTGATTTCAACCCTTCAGAAGCAAGCAAGCAAGTGTGTACATGCTTGGTAGTTATAGAACCAAGTTCATGAATGTACAAAAGAGAATTTCATCCCAATGTTTTACACAACTCAAGGAAGAATAAAAAAAACTTTATTCTGCAAAGTATTATTATATTATGATGCTGTCATTGTTATTATAATCCCATACGATGCAGTGACTGCTCATGTTATAGTCTAGTTGGTTCATGCCGTGATAAAAAAAACTTAAATAAGTAGATTTATAAAATACTTAAATACTGAACAATAACAAGTAATCAATTACTATTAAAATATAATAATAACTCAATTGGTACTTACCAAACCCATGGTGTTCATTTTGAAGCAGAACAGAGACCAAATTAGCCCTATACTTAAAAACTCATTTCAAACTTTATATATAAAAATATAAATTACCCCCGGAGAGACGAGGTGGGAAATATAACCACAGAACGTGATCTAAAAAGTTAATTTTTTAACTAAGATATCTGAACGTGATTTTTTGAATATACGCCGTTGGTTATTTTAATGAGTGAAAAATATGGGATGCACACTGATTTTAAACTATACTTATCCATTATCTTGATTAATATGAAATCGATGAGCTTGTTTGACCCTGACCAGGCCCGTAGCTTGATTGTCTAGATTGTTCAAAAAACCAAAATATAAACATCCAAATGGATTTTGACTTGTCAAGTCAAGTAGCTTATTAACATATTGTTATTAAAGTTAATTCATTTTAATTCATTTATTTTTTTTTATTATTCGAAAATGTGATAGTAACAGTTCGATGCTCCAGGACATCTTAGTTGAATATTTCACCCCTTCCTGCAATCGACCACCCCTACTTTATCTATTAGCAATGAATAGCTTTTCTACTTCTTCTACATTATAGTTCTACATAGTTATTATTTAAAACTAGAATGGTACAGCGCATGGTATCCTACTAGCTGATGGTTCCATATAACCAAAAAAGCATTTAAAGCTATATGGACAACTACTATATGAGTTGGCAATTGCGACCTCGCATGTAACAGCCATTATTTTATATAGATGAAACCTTGTCGTTGGGATTTCTTATTTCTATGCTTTTCTATTTTTGATTCGGTAAGAATTAGGACATTAGTATATGTATGTAACGGCAGTTGGCAGCCGACATGACATGAACAGAAAGATTTGGTGATAAAAATAGAGACTAACTGATGGGAGAAACAAGATGGCATATTGTTATTAAATAATGATGTCAAAATTAAACTAACCTCAGAAGTTGTCTTTTTCAAAATTTCTTAGAATAAATTTCATATTTTTTAAATGCGGTCAAAACAGAAGTATATATTACCTTCCGTTATCCATTTGTGTGAGGAAAATTCTCACTCAATATGGATTCACCTAAAGTAAGTAAGTTTTCTTTTATGTCGTGATAATCGCAATAGGTTGGATCGCACAATCGTATACATTGTGATATTATTCTTTCTGATATAATTTCGCAACGCAATTCAGAATGAAACTCCAGTAACAGATTTTATAGAACAGCAAATTGATACAAAAAACTTCAGAAGTAGGATCTCTTCTTATCAGCTTGAACATTAAAGAAATATATTTCTTGAAAATTGAGATCAGACTTATCAGTTCTGAAGTTTGAATACATTCGTTTTTATTGATAAACGAACGTGTATTCTACACAAGAATGTAAGATAAAATTTAGATCTAGTTTAAATGTATTTCATGACTATATTATTTTAAATTCCATACTGTTAAATTATAGAACTTGACTTAGTTTAAAGAAATTCCGAGGCAGAGAAACATTTTTATCCATTAACAGTGTATGTTATGCTCCAAACTGACAGCAGTTTTGATGCCTTTGAAAATATTGCATAGTCAATCTGATTCACAATTAAATATTTATGGATACATAAAGATCTCCTACGAACTAGCAGATTGTAACACTATGGTGTTCAATTAGCACTGATCTGAGATGAAGTAATATATCACTGATTTTGTAAAGTTTGAACACTAATCTTCAAAACGCGAACATTACTTGTTACATTCTTTAAGTGATCCGATGCACTCAAGTATGACTGAAGGGGGTTCATTAAATTTACCGAAGCAAGATAGTGCTATTGATAATTATGGATACGCTGAATAAAGACAAAATTTCACTTCAGTTCCTCTTGAGATTCCTTGACTTGATTTAATAGAAACAGATCCCAAGACATCAAAAGAAGGCACTCAAAGCTACAGGTCATTATGCTCTACAAAGTGTCAGTTTCTGAATTATCGCATTCACTCTCGATGAATATATGTCAATATTGGTCTAGTATTCTTGCGTGCTTTGTCTCGATCACAGCGTTAACTAAGCTTAATTATTTCTTATTATTTTTATTAGGTGTTATTAGAAATAGGGTTTCTAATACTCCTGATGTCTGTAACTGAACAAACATTGCTAGTTCGAAACAAGAGACAACAGTTGACTACACCAAGCATGATCGATCCAAATGCTGTGACTGGGCAAATTGCAGCTCAAAGTGTTGATAATCAAGCAATGGCAGACTATTATAACAACTTGGCGAAAGAGGAAAAAGAATACGAAAAACAGTATGAGGGATATTTAAAGAATATGGCTAAAATGTATGAAAAATATGGATCATTCATGTAGTGAAGAAATGCATTACAGTTGCCAGTCATTTCTATTTTAGCTTGTATAATTTTGCCAAGTAAAAGCATTTATTGATTTACTGTGTTAAATTATGTCGTATTTATGTTATATTTTTTGTTATGTTTTGGGGAAATGTTAGTTTGTCATGCCTGCGTGCTAAGGTAAACGTTTCTTAGTTCATTCTCATCTCCTAGTAAAGGGAGATAATGACATATAAATGTGAAGTATCCTTACATAACATGTATCGCTTTGCACGAAAGATGTCTATGAAGAAGAACAATAGTATGATTCTTTTGGCAACAACTGTAGTTCCCTATATCACCAACCTAAACACAAAAAGAAGATGCATCGCTGGTTCGAAGATGACTCGTACGTGACTAGACTTCACCAACGTCCTCTCTCTATTGTATTAATGTTTATTACTGTCTATAGAACTTCGAAGGGCGTTATCGCCAAAGGGGTGCAACTCTTACTTACAATCTTGGACAATTTAGTCGATGACCAGTACGCTACACTTTCTAATAGGCAGATATTGAAACATAGACACTCTACTCTATCAAATATAATTTCCTTGAGTTAAAAATACATAACCATAATACACAAGACAACGCGCCCTTCCAAAAGTGGAAAAGTCTAAGTTGATAAATCATCTATTCCTTATCATAATCCTAGATTTTTATATACTAGTCTTAGAGGCGGAACTGAAAATCATTTGAAAATCGGACAGTAAAAATGTGAAATGATTTTGACTTCACAAAATTAATAATTAACAATATTGTTGAAGACTAGAATAAAGAATTTTTTATGATGCTGCTACATATTCTCGATCCTTAAAGATTCTCAGTCTCGCTAAGCTATCGATTTCAGGCGTTTCATATATTTACTTCAAAACAATTACCTTGGAGAGAAAGTCATTATTTACTGTTCTTCATATATTTATTGACATAATAAATGATTTATATGAAAAATATGATAAATAAATATAACAAAATCTATATTAGTAGAGTACAGTCGTAGAACTATGTTTGCATTATATTGGTAATCAGCAGTTGCCCAAAGGACAGCGTTAGGACAAATTATAATGGACGGATATGGAATTTAAGAGAGCTCATCAACCTAACAAACGAACTTTCTGAGTGACAAAATTAAGTAAGGGCCAGGTACCAGTGTATAATTTAATATAAATTTAATCTAATATAGAGATCGCATCGGTTCACTAAATTCAAAATACGCTAAAAAAAATCTAGATATATGTTCAGAACCATGATAGTAACTTCTAACTGAATTGCAATATTATTATTACTAGTGTTAAGTAATTAGTAATCAAAACAAAATCGTGGTAAACAGACATTGAATAACAATTGTACATGGTTAACGGACAGGAAATTTGACTATTGCTTTCATATTTACTTTAATCCACTGTTTTCACTGAGAATTGCGTCGTAAAAGATTTGGTTTCTGCACATGATTTGTTCAAGAATTATGAAACTGCAACCGGGTTGATCAGCTGTTTTTGTCTGTCAGTATCACTTCACAGCTGTACTGATGAGCAAAATTGATGATTTTGGTGTCTTCATAATATTCATATTTCTGAAGCACTAGCGCTATAAATATTTAAACTCCGATTCATTCTGGCGATAAAACATACCTGTTTTGGATTCTATTATTTCTTCATCAAGTTTATATGTGCCAGACAATTTTTGTGCCGGGCCTTTTGTGTTAGGCTTTTTGTATCAGATTATTATAATTATAAACGTGGTAGTTACGGAACATTCATTCAGGACGCAAAAGGGAGACTAGACATAAACACACTACTACTTCACTTTAAGTATATACACTTAATAATTACTCATAAACAGAACGCCGAATGGAGACGGTAAAAATTTGTTATATTATAGTAAAATATTACTTTAATTATGATTGAAGCAATATGGATATTTTAAAATATCTCAACTATACTGTCTATCTAAGTATCACTAGATCGCATCACGACTATAATTTCACTAACTATTGCGATTACGCTCGTCACGTTGATAGAACGACATTCAGACAGGTCCGAAATGCAATTGATAGATTTTCATTGATATTCGTAAGTGCATTTTGAATGCTTTAAACTGTGGTATTTCTAGAAAAATCACTTTCAATTGGTAGATGAAGAACAATATGCTATATACGATTGGAAGTTAAGTATTGAAATGTGTTGATCATATGGTGCTCAGGAACTGTATAATTATTCAAAAACACTTGATAGTACTCTGCTACTGGGCTTTCCACTCGGCACCCCTGTCCGTGAGTCCACATAGCTATTAATGTTTATTTGGTATATTATCAAAATCCAATGGAAAAATTTTCATTGAACAACGTTTCCTGTCTAAATGTCTTCCCAACTCCCGTAAGTCACCTACTCGTTGAGTTTCCTGGTTTCACAGTTTATCATCTCATCATTAATAAATAAATAGTTAGTCATTTCATGACCTTCCACATCACTGTATATATGAACATGCGAACTTTCGATATTAAATTTCAGATCAAGATCGAAGCCTTTATCTGATATATATGCCTGAAATATAATGGAAGAAACGTGAATATTCTTTAAAGTTGTATTGTAAATTATAAATTGCAAAACGCAGAACTGGAATTGCTGTTTTTTTATGCAGAAATATAGCTACTCTATGGGCAATGTTAAACATAAATTGGGAGAGCTACTTATTTTAGGAACAATACCATCCATAATTAAGCCAATAGCTGTATGATAATAGAAAATGGAACATGAACAACAGATTTTCGTGGTAGTCCGTATGCGCTGGTTGACTAGGTCAAGCAGATCCACATATTTTCAAAGTTGTTTGCAGTCGTTGAAAATTCAGTTCCTCCTTGAATCAGCTAGTCGAAAGATGCACCGAAGTCCTCTTTAGATAACAGCAGCTTTCTCAACACACTAATGAATGAGGAACTCGAAGATTAACCTCGAAGATGTTGTCGATGATGTAAGCACACATTGCTCTTGCAAAATCTTGTTACTTCTTTTACATTAGGACAATTAAGACGAATTGAATACTTACTGTACATGCTACTGCTTCATCATTTACAAATACATACATAATATCACGTGCTGAAAGGACAACATGACATCGACTTAAATTTAATTGAAAATATGAATATTAACTGAACAGAACTAAAGGCTTTCTAAATCAATAAATGAAGAATGTCACTTCTGATTTACGTGTTGTTGCATGTTTGAACATTCCATTCCATGCATGTTCATTATTTGCTAGACATTTATTTAAGATACAAACAATTTTTTCTCAGTCAAGTAAAATATACTCACAAAATCCGATTTTGGTTGGTTTTCCTTGAACATCTGTCATCCATTCATGAGTAATCTTTGGTTCACCGCTTTTATCTAGTACACCAACTTTCCTGAAATTCAATGGAATAATTATTTAGTCTCAGTCTTGAAACCTTAGAATCAATCAAAAGAAATAGTTTTTACAAAAATACAAAGATAAATAAAATAATTGTTTGTATATTTTAGCGAAAATAAGGATAGAAGGAGATGCAGGATAAAAAAAATGGGAGGATTTGGACAATCTACCATCATAATACAATGAGGATTTTCATATTATTTCGTATGTAGGCAATCACTTAATTATTCTTGAAGCAGTCCACCATTCTTGCTGAAATTCATGATCAATGTTGATTTGAATGGAGGGATATGGTTTGGAAATCGAATTCTGTAAACAGTTCGAATGGGCGCATCGTTTCCAATTTATTGGTCCAAAATGTTTAATTAAATATTGATACTGATTGTAAACTTGTCAATTAATGTAATTCTGGCATCACGGTTTTCCCTCAAATATTATCTATTGAACACAATCGAAGATAAAATTGTGTAAGATAAAGTGTCTTATATCAAACATTACTACCAGAATAATACTAGGAAGCGTTCTCACTGCTTAGCAACACATATCAATAATAAATATTTTCATCATCCTAACACAAAACCCAATTTACCGACTCCAAAATAATAAGACTTTTCTCATCTTCATTAAACTTAAAGCACATAGAGTGATTATTATTGGTCTAATAGACACCTACACAAGTTGTAAACATGAAGTCAACAAACAAGATAGAATCTTCATTCACATGTACGAAATCTGTGTGACGTCGAACTTGAAATGTTATTCCAGGATAAATTTTTCGAAATGGCTTTGCAGTCCTTTCGTATCTGTGATCGACATGAGAATTGATTTCTACATTGCATATCCCCATAACATTAATTTGCCGTTTCATTTTCATAATCTGTGGTTGAAATCTTTGAATTAACGTGTGGTTTTGTCAACATTGCTTTGAAGGATACTCTTCTTTATATAATATTATCGTTTCAAAAAAATACAATAAGCCAAGCGGAATACATGTATTTATAAGGAAAATATTAATTGAGAAAATATGATGCCGATCACGAACTTATTGAGCATGTGCATATTTTGATATCCCAAGAAAGAAAGGGGCTGATAATATTTACTATCTGTTAATGTAACGTCTTAAAGCAACATAAGAATAGGAATCAATACTTGGTTTCTTTTATGTTTAAAGGTGAAAACAAAGGAAATAGAGAACAATGTAGACATTCATGTAGAAGATCTAAGACAAGTCTTCAACTAGTTCGACCAGAATGACAAAAAAATCAATCTGTCTCTAACACTGTAACTTTACATTACAGTTTTGAATGTCGAGTTATTTTTTTCTAATACTTTCGTATCATTATGCAATCTTCAATTTTCAATATTGCGCATTTATATGGAATTAGTAAAAGTAATATATGGGATGAAGCTGAGGTCATTGTATTACGAATCGATAATAAGTGCCTTTGACATGTTCAACACAGGGGACTTCAGGTTGTCATTCCATGTCATAAACCAATACCATGTAATTGATGTTGAGCTTTGTATTTGTTCCTGTTACGTTCAATACAATTACATAATTATAAACTCCATTACATGTTAAAATCAACGTACATTCACATAATATAATTAAATCTATAAATCAAAGTAGAGCTGTCTCTCGATCATGTGACCCAATTACATTTTCATTTGTTCCAATGAGTAACAAGTTTAGTCTCATCTACACAAATATGACCAAATTAGATATCTTATAATAATAATTATTTAATTATCATATTTATAATGCGCGAAACGTTTTTTATACTTTTGCTCACAAATGCAGAATCAGAGTAGGGGTGAGTTAGAACGAAGAAGCATGCCAGGCGACAACACTTTTAGACGAACAACAACTATGCTTAATTAAATGATAGAATTATGTCAATGATTTGATTTACGATAGGGATCGTGCATCATAATTTTAAATTACACCAATTTCGCCTAAATCCGTTTAGAAAACTTGGAGTGTTCAATGACGGATGGACCTACCAACAAGTGTGATAACTCGAAGCTTCCTCGTGTCGGCGAAGAAGATATTGCTTTGGTCAGGCATGAATTGATCTTCTTGTATCTCATGATTTTGATCATTATAGTAGTGGCGGGTGTCACTGTCAAACAGACCATGCTTACTCTTTTCGAAACACCTGATGGTACATCTCTTTGGAGCAGTCCACTACTATACTACCTTTACTCCCGATTTTGCCAATCTTCGGACGAGATTTTTGATTGACGGAAGAGTCTTGTACAGATTTTTATTCTTAACGTTAAATAAGGTATAATATTATTATCATGATATATGTATATATATATAATTAATGTAAATTAGAATTTCAAATCTTCAAGCTAAAACCACTTTAATTGTTTTCTATGGATTGATAATTATTGTAACCTTTATCTCAACATGACGTAATTACATCAATTCTACAAAATAATAACTATTGGATTTTTATGTATTCATTTAATTGTTCTACTGAAGTAACGTGTCAATGTCTTGTGAACACCTTTTAGCAAATTATCTGACTGAAATTAAAATTAGATTTCTTTCATTCAACCCTCACTATCCTAATTTAAGCTGACAATGGTTGACATTACCAAACATAAAGAAATCATCGTGGCGTTTAGTATCAGGAAGTATTCAATATTAAAATATTTGTTGTATTCAATAGCCTTATTATTTCACAACAGTTTGAAGCATCTTTTAATGTGGTTTTCATTTATATTTCATAGAAATAAACGAAATATTTTAAATAAAGTATCTTGTACAAACATAATTATGGTACATGTCGATTACTGTATCGATCTTTATCACACCTTTGACTGAACTAATGATCTTATAATGTCCCAAAGATGTGCAGGAGATAGTAGCCATCGATTCAAATCCTTCAGTTGCCTCACAATTGTAATGAGCTATTACAAATGTTCATTCGCAGTGTAATTAAGCCTCATGGGACATTATATTTCCACCTCAGGAGTTAGTTGAAAATTGCCTACTGATAAAAAGGCGGCCTACCTCGAAAAACCGGTTTGCTTTATGTCTAGACGGAACCCATGGAGGAAGTTATTTTTTAGTAACCCGTATGATGCACCGAAGACGAACTACGATTACATTTTTAGTTCAATCAATAATTGCGACGATAATTATATGGGAGAGGGGGTAAGAAGGGGTGGGGGATAAAATAGAGATAAAATAAGATGGTATAATGAAGACGGCTTGCAAGAGAATTCTATAGAAAAATTGAATTTTAAATACACGAATTGCTATAACAGGTGCCAGTTAAACCTTCTTATTGAGACTATAGAAAACATTACTAAAGTGTTTCAATAATGTTCTGTAAATCAAATAAATGTTTTGATGTTTTCAGTAAGAGGTTGGGGTTGTACAATTTTACTTTATCCACACCCCTGGGCATTGATTTTGTTATCTTTGTAACTTGGTATACTGAAATAAAATGACGATCACAAGATTTTCACATTTCCACAGAATATGGCATAGGAGGTAAAGGGTATTTATCCGATTGATACCTGACAATCTCACCCAACGAAGATAAGGCAACGACTGCAATTAGACAACCTTCCAAAAAAAATTACCCTGATCAAAGCCAGTTCTGGAAAAATGAAGAAGATCGAGTTACTCATTCGACTCTATCAAAGATTTCTCAACTACCAACAAACAGTACCAAACCAGTCAATTGATCCAACAACCAACTACCCAACTACCATATCTGTGATATCAGCTTCTGTCAGAAACCTACTGCTTTGCTAATTTACATTGAAGCTGCATGTCAAACACGGTCGAACACAACCACACTACAGACCATCCCAAATTAATCTATATGTTAACATTCACAGTTACAATTACTCGTGTCGTGTATTCAGTGATCAAATTTTAAACGGAGCTACAATTCGATTGAAATTCATGTAATGAACGGAAACGGAAACTCTACCGAATTCTTGAATTCCTCCTTTTAGATTCTTCCAGATAGTTTTCGGTCGATACCTTTAATATGTTGAAGGTTTATGTATTAATTTTAATACGGTCTCTATCCGTGAGAAGAAGACGGTCTAAAGCTATTCGTGAAACATTTTACCAAGACAATGAGGTCTGAGGTAGACGTTTCGAGGCCGATAGTCGGATGACCCTCTATGCCTTTGACCGTGAAATCAGAATACTTCTAGCCTTATAGGATTTGAGCAAACTTCAAAATACCCACTTTGTTGTTCCAACCGAGCATATCAAAATACTAAAAACAAATTAAAGTAGCATACTTGTGGATCAAGCCCAGATTGGCATGCATATGGTATGAGGGGAAGAGCAATAGCATCACCATTAGTCAAAACTCGTCGTTCTTGATTAGTTTTTGCATAAAGTAAACCTCAAGAAAAGAAAAATATATCGCCCTATTTAAAAAAAACCTAAAATATTTTTGTGTTTAATTAAAAACTATTACTTTACTAAACAAATATTCTGAATAATTCAATATCGAACTGCACCACATGATGATTGAACTAATGAAAAGGGGTATTTAGATCTGATTTGATAAAGATATTCACTGTTATTGATTTTCATACTTTTCAATATCCATGATCTAAATTAATAATAATTTTACATGTTATAAAATCAATCTAGCGGTCATGCATCATCCAAGAAACGGAATAGGATTCTATTTACAGATTGTAACTATACTGAGGAAAATCAGAAACGATCGAACATTACTTACCATAGCATTGCTCTAAATTTAGGACACGCCCATTAAAGAACCGGTACAATTTTAATTTTCCAAGATATGTTCCAAAGGCTATGGAATACGTTGAATTATGGGCAAGTGGACGCACACATAACTGCCCTTACATCTCAGTCTCAGAAAATATTTCTAATTGTTATATAGAGTGGTTTGTCAAAACACAGTGCCATGGGACTCATTTGCTGAAACGTCTCGTTTCTCGGTAGCAGTGCTAAAGGAATATGGGTAAAAATGATATATCGTTTAGAACATCGCCATATCACCACTGACGACCGGCCATTTAGTGGTCGTCTTAGAGTTACGACTCTAAGAAAATAGGTACATGATACGCAAACATCAGAATCAGAACTTATTCTGCAATGAAACAGCTACACAAAACATTAGCAAAACACCTGCGTGTCATTCGTAATCGTATAATCTCTTGCCATCGGTGACCTGCAGGTTCAACTGCACTGGGCTATGAAGACAAATCTTCATGTCTCATAGCCAATTGAAGATCTTAAGAATCTAAGATTGACAAGTATTTGCGATGACGACGTTGACAAGTCTACAAAAACTTAGCAAATTGTTTAAGTCTTCAAGTATCATGGTTCATTGAAAAAGACTCAAGAATCAAAGAGTAAATTGATTACTCTTCATGATCTAAGAATATTTACAAGTCTCCAGAATCTTAGCACACTGACAAGTCTCCAGAATCTAAACATATTGACAAGTCTCCAGAATCTAAACATATTGACAAGTCTCCAGAATCTAAACATATTGACAAGTCTCCAGAATCTAAACATATTGAGAAGTCTCAAGAATCTAAGCCGTTGATAAATCTCAAGAATCTAAGCATATTGACAATTCTCAAGAATCTAAGCACATTGATAAATCTCAAGAATCTAAGCTCATTGACAATTCTCAAGAATCTAAGCATATTGACAAGTCTCAAGAATCATTGCACATTGCCAAATCTCAAGAGTCTAAGCATATTTACAAGTCTCAAGAATCTAAGCATATTGACAAGTCTCAAGCATATTGACATGTCTCAAGAATCTAAGCATATTGACAAGTCTCAAGAATCTAAGCATATTGACAAGTCTCAAGAATCTAAACATATTGACAAGACTCAATAATTTAAGCACATTAACAAGTCTCAAGAATCTAAAGCACATTGATAAATCTCAAGAACCTAAGCATATTGACAAGTCTCAAGAATCATTACACATTGCTAAATCTCAAGAGTCTAAGCATATTGACAATTCTCAAGAATCTAAGCATATTGATAAATCTCAAGAATCTAAGCACATTGCTAAATCTCAAGAGTCTAAGCATATTTACAAGTCTCAAGAATCTAAGTATATTGATAAATCTCAAGAATCTAAGCACACTGCTAAATCTCAAGAGTCTAAGCATATTTACAAGTCTCAAGAATCTAAGCATATTGATAAATCTCAAGAATCTAAGCACATTGCTAAATCTCAAGAGTCTAAGCATACTTACAAGTCTCAAGAATCTAAGCATATTGATAAATCTCAAAAATCTAAGCACATTGCTAAATCTCAAGAGTCTAAGCATATTTACAAGTCTCAAGAATCTAAGCATATTGATAAATCTCAAGAATCTAAGCACATTGCTAAATCTCAAGAGTCTAAGCATATTGACAATTCTTAAGAATCTAAGCATATTGATAAATCTCAAGAATCATTGCACATTGCCAAATCTCAAGAGTCTAAGCATATTTACAAGTCTCAAGAATCTAAGCATATTGACAAGTCTCAAGCATATTGACATGTCTCAAGAATCTAAGCATATTGACAAGTCTCAAGAATCTAAGCATATTGACAAGACTCAATAATCTAAGCACATTAACAAGTCTCAAGAATCTAAAGCACATTGATAAATCTCAAGAACCTAAGCATATTGACAAGTCTCAAGAATCATTACACATTGCTAAATCTCAAGAGTCTAAGCATATTGACAATTCTCAAGAATCTAAGCACATTGATAAATCTCAAGAATCTAAGCACATTGCTAAATCTCAAGAGTCTAAGCATATTTACAAGTCTCAAGAATCTAAGCATATTGATAAATCTCAAGAATCTAAGCACATTGCTAAATCTCAAGAGTCTAAGCATATTTACAAGTCTCAAGAATCTAAGCATATTGATAAATCTCAAGAATCTAAGCACATTGCTAAATCTCAAGAGTCTAAGCATATTTACAAGTCTCAAGAATCTAAGCATATTGATAAATCTCAAGAATCTAAGCACATTGCTAAATCTCAAGAGTCTAAGCATATTGACAAGTCTCAAGAATCATTAAGCATTGCTAAATCTCAAGAGTCTAAGCATATTTACAAGTCTCAAGAATCTAAGCATATTGATAAATCTCAAGAATCTAAGCACATTGCTAAATCTCAAGAGTCTAAGCATATTTACAAGTCTCAAGAATCTAAGCACATTGCTAAATCTCAAGAATCATTGCACATAAGTCAGGTTTCAAGAATCTAAGCATATTTACAAGTCTCAAGAATCTAAGCATATTGATAAATCTCAAGAATCTAAGCACATTGCTAAATCTCAAGAGTCTAAGCATATTTACAAGTCTCAAGAATCTAAGCATATTGATAAATCTCAAGAATCTAAGCACATTGCTAAATCTCAAGAGTCTAAGCATATTTACAAGTCTCAAGAATCTAAGCACATTGCTAAATCTCAAGAATCATTGCACATAAGACAGGTTTCAAGAATCTAAGCACATTGACTAGTAGAATTGGTTAAAATCAACAAAAACTCCAATCACTTGACCATTATAGTTGAGTCTCTTAAGTATCTGAAAATATTGATGTAACATTGATTTTTATCCTGGTTAAAACAATCACAGTCTTGAGAACAATTGCTTTATTGTTATGGGCAGTACAAGTCGTAGCCTAAGTTGAATCAGCTATGGCATACAGTGTACTATTCAAATTTTATAAGATCAGGTTTATATTGTTACCTTATCAAGATAATGCTGATCTGACAGATTATGACACTTTTAACAGCCCAATGTAATAGTCTCTAATGTTGCTAATTTCGTCGACAGAGTCAGGCACTTAGAGGTTTTCTTTCAGAAATTATCGAGTAGGAGATCAATGGTCTTAATGGTATTTTAATGATCATGACATGTCAGGGTTTTGAAGTAAATTAACATATTTATTCGTTTTTTAAAAATAATAAAATAGAATTTTACGTCTCATTATTCTGTGGTAATAGGTTTAAGGAAGACAGTTCAGAAATTTTTATTTAATAAATCCGTTGAAAATAACTAATATCCTCAAAAAACATGATACAATTATCGGTGGAAATTTCAATGAGCAAGTTTTAATAAACATTTATAGGCCGATAGATTTGTCAAAATTGTTTTTCACCAAATAGTCATTTTTTCAGACCCAGGGAATGTGAAATCGAATTCTTTTCTTGTGATTTCTTCATTTGTCAATGCTCCAAATACTGTATTAGAAGAAAACCAGAAGCAAATAATTACCAACTATAGACAAAAAATTACCAAAAATAAAAACTATTTGTATGTACGATTCATGGACATTTTCCACACTATAACGATGTCAATAAAGTCAATATGTTCTTAGTGAGCTTTTTTAATGCAAGTTATCTCGTCTTGAAGAGAACATTTTGGGGTCGTTTGATTTCCGACAATTATCCGTTAATAAATACGGGCATTATACTTTCTTTCTAATTTCCAACTTGCCTATGTTTTCGTTCCATCCGAACGATATATACATGCACATGTTTCATTAACCAAAGCTGATAAAACTTTGCTGATAATTTGATGCATACCATCAATCTCGATTGTTATTCAGTTTCGCGAACTATGTCATTCTCGTGGCTTTCAAGAACTTCAATAAATGAACATAATATTTGAAGTATAAAGATGACATCGTGATCATAACAGGATTAAATAATTCTTTGATCAGACGTTGACGGTGATTTAGCATAGTGTCTGTGTTAACAGTGTTTTATTGGTAGACTGTCAATAATCCCGGTTCTTCATTTTTAAGAAATATTGTATCTTGGTGACAAGACATGTTTATTGATGATGATTAGATTACTTGTATGGAATAGTAGAAAGCTTTTCCAGAATTGTTTTGTGAAGTGAAGCAGTATAAAGGGATTACTCTGTTACTTAGTTACTATTGTTAAAGTATAACCACCTATCTAACTATTGTCAATTGACACATAAATCATTCTGTTTTAATATTTCCAGGTTTGATTAACTCGGCTCTTTCGAAACCCATTAGTCTCTTTTTAGATTAGTACATAACACTATGCTTTTAAACTATATGATAACCAAGGAGCCAAGTATTGCACTATATAAGAAGAATGTGCGGTATTTTATACCGATATGTCGTTAAGAATTAAACCTTAGGTTGTTGAGTTCAGTTTCACAAGGTTAGCAAAGCAAAAAGTAAACAGGTCGAAAATTCTAAGTAGCTCATGCAAAACTTAGTCATATAGACGCAACGCATCAAGAAAAAACATAACCAGATACAATTAGAAGAACAATAAAAATTGTGCCATGACCATCAAATGTAGACAATTTTACTTGGTTGATAATTATTTTATGATGTATCGCTTCCGGTAATTGAGGATTTGACTACCTAAGAAATCATTCTGTCTGGCAAAGGATTGGACACTTTGCATGATAACGAAATATGAGTTTGTCCAAGGCTTCGGGTGTAATTATGGAAGGAAGTGTTTCGTCTGAAAAAAGGTAGTTACTTTTATCTGTGGTGACGGATATACATGGAATGCATTACACAACAGTTATATGTCGCCTTGTCATTGTATTTTGATATGTCAATATTTGACATATTGTGACCATTTTCAAATTGTTAAAACTTACCTGAATATCTTCTTTTTCTTTTGGCAGGCCTTTTTTCTGTGAGCTAACAAAAGGACTGACATTTTGAATAAGACTAAGTACAGATTCCAAATATTTTTGACAAGACAAGCACAAACTAGTCTTCCAGTCTTCTGTCAACTAACTTCAGGTAAACTTCTAAAGCCTTACATTACAATAGGAATGGTTATTGATTCAAAGTTTACCTTGCCTGAAACCAAGACACTCATTGGTTGTCATTTACAAGCGCGTGTTCGTGATAGCTTGCATAACGATCGGTTGAGGGAAAACTTCTATTAACAAATATTTAACACTAACAGTATATTGAAGTGGTTACCATGGGTGACCATCAACTTTGCTGTCTTTTGTTCGTATTGTTACTTTACAATTCACAATCCCCATGCTTCCAAAGTGACAAAAGTCGATATGATCTGGAACATAAATATTTAAGTTAAAAAGAAAAATAATTTAATGATCGATACTCAATTAGAGAATTATTTGTACGCCTGCAAAGTTTCTGGTGTTGACATTGTTTTTTGTATTGTTGTTTTCTGCTCTCTATTTGCTTAAATAACCAATTATGGTTTGCCTACACGTAACATGGACTAATATGTTCTGTGATCACACTGAAGACATGTTACTTCTGTGGTCTTTCTATTATGTATATTTTAAAACACAGCAATGGATAGTATTCGGCATAAGGCTAATTAAGAGGAAGTAAGATCATAAAATGTCATCACATTGAACATGATATTTGATTAATAACTACACTAATAACTAATTTAAAGTTTTTTACCTTAAATATGGATTTTAATTGCCTAGGAATTCAGAGTATGATTCTGTTTTGCATTAAATGAAGCTTCACAGTTATGACATTTTAAAATTAAAATAACATCTACATGGTCTCATAACGTCCTGGGGGAAAGGAAGTGGTAGAATTGAACATGTTGGTAAAGGAAATTACCATTTCCCTAGCATACCGATCGACAAAACCAACTCTAGTATTTCTCGTCTTTATTGATTGAAAAGAATCGGAACTGTTTGTTGTTGACAGTTCAAACCCCTATTGAAAATATAGTAGCAAACGTTGTTCCACGATGGCATCTGGTGTGACGGGAGGGAGTTCAAGACTGATCATGAAGAACTAAAAAAACGATGGCCATCGTAATACGCCCACATTATTGTAATGGCAGCCAAGTCATCCGAGATGTTGACAAGAGCTGTCAGGTAATGAAATATTTCGATAGTAATATTTTCATACTGCAAGAGCAGCCTTTTTTACGATTGGCTTCATCCTTAGGTGATGTCACCAAGTTCCGTCTAAATCAGTCAAGATTTGTCTTTTGAGGT
Source organism: Lottia gigantea (assembly GCF_000327385.1). Classification (NCBI taxonomy): domain Eukaryota; kingdom Metazoa; phylum Mollusca; class Gastropoda; family Lottiidae; genus Lottia; species Lottia gigantea. The sequence goes on from NW_008709110.1 coordinate 843,503, forward strand.
GTTTAAGATCTAAAGATCGATCACGTTTATTGATAACCCATATTATATTATTTTTCATTTTCTTTATTTTTAATTTTTTTTTTTTGCTTTTTAATAGGGTTCGTTGAAATTTGCTGAAAATTGTGTCTTGACCGCGATTTCAAAAACAAGGACAATAACTCATATTAAATACTTTTTAGATATTTTTACATATCTATAGTGTACATCATTTGGAAATAATAAACAATTTCACCGCGTTTCATCAAAATCCGTAAAGAACCTTCTAGAATATTTTTCGATTTGCCTGATTTTCAATAGGGTTCATCATTAGGTGATAGGTCGTATGTTGGGACTTAAGGTGGTTGCCAATTTACAAACTTGTCACGATTTTGTTGAGATTTTTTCGTGTTTTGTTTCATTTGAAGGCAGAAGCTACATGCACATCGCTTCATTGTAGCTTTGTACAGCAAAGAATCGACATAAATACTAAATGGCAAAAGACTTTTTCTATACCACTTCTAACATAGTTCAGACGAAAAACTGAAAGATAAGACCAACCCAATCTCTGCATTGAGCTGACTTTTCTCGTCATTTAAGGCTAGAGAAAGGTGGTGATTACAGGAAAGAACAGATAATGTCTTGAGACAAAACAGTATATCTGGCTACATACATCATCCAAGATATATCATGAAAGATGCCTCATCAACATCAGTTATTCCGATAAAACATTATGTCAACTACTTCAAAAACAGAAAATAGAATAATACAAATAAATCCATGCTACAGTAATTTATGTCCACTTCAATTAAAAGGTTCCTTGGTTACGGGGGTCTAATGCAAATATGCAATTATTACCGTTCATTGAAATAACATTCAAATACAATAAATGTTATATAATAATGTCTATAATAAATTGACTCGAATGCGTCTTTCTGTTCTAAAAACCCAAAAGCTTCGATCAATCCAATTACATGGAGTAAAAAAAAAAAACTAATTACGTTTATCTTTTCAACCAAAGGCATGACCAACGAAGAGAATGTTGCAAGTAGGCTATGCAGTGGGGCTGGTTTGCGAAAAAAAACTGTATGTCTTTTCTTGAATTGTACACTGTCAAAATAAAGTCACGACGTCAATTCGCTTTTTATTTTTATTAGATAAAATGATCGACTTTCATTCCAACTTCCATCTTTAATTCTATTTCAGATTGTCATGACATCTTCACAGTTTCAAGCTTTTTTTTGGTGCTATAGCCATCTTTATTTGTATCACGGAATGGATCAATTTTATTCAATTGTACGACAGAGCCCAGAAAGATGGCACACATTATGGCCTATCATTGTTCACAGACTTTCTGTTCGTGGCCTCCGACTTGGTGGTATTACTGCTTTGAATTTTGAGCTGCGTTACTCAGTGAATGTGATACTAGATGTGAACGAAGGGAAGTATAAAAAGTTAATAGTTAGGATATGCAGTAGTTGCAGTGAAATCCTCTTTAACCCTTGTCAAATCACTTCATAATAGAAGAAAAAAACTAACAACCCGGCACCCCTATTAAACACCAAAAGCGTTTTTATTCATATGGTTATATTTACATTTCTACTATCACTCCCTTCAATAAAACAGTTAGCCAAACCGGCGTTTATTTTCCAATAACTGTAGTTTGTCACGTGACAATAAGGCGTATGAATACATCGAAAACGAAAACAAGGATTGACCCAAGTTTTTTTACCTAGAGTCTAATCTAATTTTACAATTTATTTAAATTTACAATTGTTGTTAATATTTCAATGGCATAATAAATATTTGATAATTCTATCATCCAAATAAGACTGTCTATTTATAGAACTATATTTTTAGGGGCGGGTCGGTGAACTTGATTGACAGATATCGGTGAATTAATCAACAACGGTTTCGGGTATTTTTACAATTACAAAATAGAACATTTTAGCGTATTTTATCACAAAAGATAAACCAATGTAAAAATAAGGAATGAATGTGGATCTTGTTATCGTTATGGGGAAATAAACGCTGGTTTATCATGTGACAAGACGTACATGACCCGCTTCGCCTTAAGTATAAGTGTTGCGGAAGAAATGAAACATTTTAGCATGCAAGAAAATAAATTGTTGTTTTTATGACTTGTAAGTATAGCACTAACGTACCTCTATTCTCTGGTCGAAGACCAAATCTACCTCTTGAATTCCAAATTTACTCATAACAAAAACTAATTAGACAAAAATTCAAACTTCGCTGCTACTTTTATATAAGTTCTAGAAATATGTCAAAATTTTGGATGCACTTATTTCATATTGTTATAAGCATCCGCGGACCATTTTATGTGGATAAATAGATATGTTATTAAAAGAAATAACTGAGTAAAAGTGGTTAGATAAGATAGTCTAGTGCAAGGTAAATCAGTTTAAAATAACTAAACAATATTATACAAACGTAGTGCAATTTACAAATTAAACAAGCCAGGCTAAAATCATTATTATCATTTCAATTTTGCTATAGAATTTGTTTACGTATTTATCGATGCCTATATGGAAATATAATGTTCTTCAATTTCAGCACCCTTTAGATATTTATTAAGCAATTACTCAGAGGCAATTCATTAATGCTAATTAAACAAGAATCGGTATTTGATGGACCTGTAGACAGAGTAATCAATCAATGACAAAGGCGAATAAAGGACAGTAATTCGTTTTTGAATATATGATTTATGGAGGTAATATCAGAAGGATATATTTATATTTATCAAGTTAAGGCCCAAAACGATACGTCAGTCCCAATCATTGCCTTTAAATGAAGATCGATCGAAAGAAAAAAAAGTTAATAAGCGGTTATTTGATGAAGTAATCAATATAATATCAACACGTCTAGAAGAACCACTTGTTTTGATGTCGCGAATATCATATTATCACGTATTCGATCTTGCCTACGTATCTTTTCCAATTTGGGAACAATCAACTGGTTTTCCATTAGGTTTAGTAGCTTCCCCTAAAATATAAAATAATGCCACGAAATGAAAAGGTTTGACAAGAATCACGAAAGGTTGGTACAGTCAAATGAAAACGAGATACAAATACTATTTAACAATTTTTGGGATTTAAATATACGGTTCCCATAGTTAAAACATAGTTAGAACAAATGATGGCTATGGCGTGTGAGAGTCTGATGAACTTGAATAAGCCATCTCCACCCATAATTCCGGTGGACCCATCTAAAAATGGTAAAATCAATGCAAAGGGGTTTGGTTAAGGATCAGTTGGTAGAAAGGATTATTCTTGTAAAATATAGTTGTTTCTTTCTATTGAAATTGATGTTCTTGTATTTTTAGGTACATAATACTTACAAACAAAACAAATTTGTGTATTGTCAGGGACATCAATTTCAATTTCTTTCATTCTCTTTAGTGTACCAGCTTTGACATAAAATGGACGACTACGATCAAAGTAGCCCTTCGATTCTTTAGTTTTCTTTTTCCTTCGAGTTGTGAATTTGAAATGAACATTTCCGCTTGATTCTATTATTCCAAACTTTAAATATTTTAATTTTCGCCAAGATTTTTTGCAACCTTTGCGCCTTTTACATGGTTTCTTTATGGTCAGTTTAATTGGACCGGTAATACTTCCATGTGTTGGATCTGGACCTAGATAAGATAATAAAGAATAGTTTTCTCTTAGCTGTAGTGCAACACGTATCCGACACTTTCCAATATCGAGGTGGCCATTCGTCTATTTTTTTTAACGTTTCAGTTTTCAGGTGTCAATTTGCTGACAAGTACTTGTGATGCCATAATTTGTTCTTTGGAAATCCAGCAGCGGTTGCCGCCGCAGTATAATTAAAATTAGACCTTATTTTCGTTCCTATTGTATTAGTTTCGTTTCGAATGTTTTATCAATGTAAGTGTAGCTTATCAAGTCCGATAGTGTAATAAGCCTCGGAATTATTCCGTGGCTGGAAAGGGCAGCCACGTGATTGGTTAAAACAGAGGTCAAGTAAAGGTTAACAGAATGAAATGTTAAGAAAGACAGGGTTAGACCTTACTGTAGTGGTTGCGTACAAAGCTAACAGCTAATAAAACATTCGAAACGAAACTAATAAAATACGAACGGAAGTAAGGTCTAATTTTAATTATACCATGATCGTCCTGAACAATTCTATTTATGTAATTATTAACATATGGCAGACAAATTTGTCATTTAAATAGTATCTGATTCCAACAGAAACTAATGAATTAGTCAGAGAAAAAAGACGGAATGAAAACACTTTGTTTTGTAATTGGGACTTACCTTTTGTACTTTCGGTTTGAGAGTAACATGGTTTACTTTCAAAATCTTTCTCGTCTTTATCTGATGTAGACCGTACCCCTTGAAAGTCAAAACGGTTTATTCTATACAGTTACAACGGTAAATGTTTACAAATTACTGAATTTGATCTGCAGTGTGATCTTTTGGGTCTGTCACTAGCTGGACAGGGTATGATCAAGGACGTCTGATATCACTTTACAGATGGGTGTGATCCCTTTTGGAGTATCCAAATGGCTAATTTTGTTTATTTGACCCATGATTTACAAATCAACAGCAAAGAAAAGGGTATGTCGTGTCAACACCTAGTATTCTTTTTGCACGTAAGTCATCCCATTCTCCAATTCAGACTTGTCGGTCATCGAAAGCTATTGCAAAGAGCGGTAACTCTATATGAAAGATTGGGGTTATACAGCATTTAACAATTAGAATTCAAACTATCAGTGTCTACGATCTAAGCTTGTGATTCAATATCTACGACTAAGGTTGTGATTTAGTATCTACGATGTAAGCTTGGCGAAACTTGACGAATGTAAAATCACGTAATATATTTCTATAAATTATCATAACTAAAATGCTACTTATTAACATACACTTATAACATATCAAGAATCCACCAAATTTCGTTCCAGGGTAAACAGTGAAATTAAGATGAACAAGTTTCGTATTCTTGATAACTTTTAAACCATGATCCCATTGCTCTGCAGTAGTAGTGTTAAATGGTATAGTTACCATGTCGGAAAAATGTACATCATAGTTTATATATTTCATGTACAAAATCTGAAATAATTATAATTGCACGGCACTTAAATAGGCTATCAATTCAAAAATTCATTTTTTAAACTTTTATCCGAAACCAATCGCCATATTAAATTGATTGTATATATTTATACCGACCATCAATCGTCAACCTTTAATTGTATCCAAGTAAATAAACCTTCGTAAGTTATAATAATATATATATATATATTGAAAAATTGATTTAAAGTGAAAAAAATATTTTGTTAAAAGGGAGATAACTCGTATCGATAATTTGTCTGGTCTTGTTATTCCGCTCTACAGATTACATGCAATACATATTTACATTACGAAATCTAATATAGCTTTTAATGAATCAATTATCCATATCAATAAATTACTAATAATGCCCACAAACTTTAACAATTTTGAATTCCTTTTTTATCCAGTTCTCTATATATCTTTTATATTTAGGAAGGTTTCAGGGAATCATAAAGGTCAGCGGAGGGGAAGGGGATTGTCGTGTATACGTTAACAGAATACCTTAGTACGTTTTGGTCTTTTAATTACTGCACTACCGACACTATTTGTATTTGATTTAGGTTCGTAGTTCCATGGATACATATCATGACTCTTAATTATACCATACGCTGAATTAACCTCTGCATGGGTATGGTGTACACTATTCGTTACGGCGTCTGAAATAAAAATTTTCAAAAGATAAAAATATTATTAGGGTAAAGTCAAAGGTATTTCTTGCCCTTATCGGATCCTAAATTCTTATTCATTTTCAAATATTATATCTTACATAGTCCTGTTTTGAATTCGCTGGTTTTTCTTTGTTTTTTTTTTTTTTTTTTTTTAATTTTATTGGCAAAACATATACAATACAGATATCTGTAATATATACAATATAAGTAGCACATTAATATTCATTATAATTTTACAATATCTATAGTTTTATATAGTTGTATAGTCTATGCCATATATTGAACAGAGTTTGTGAGAGATAAAGAAATGGAAACAGAAACAAGTGGACAGTATAGGAAAGATGAAAGGAAAGAGTACCATACCGTCATTTCCTTATAATTGAGTCTGTTCAGTTAATGATCAAAATTTGTCAGTATTTCTAAAATATTATCCCATTGTGCATTTAAAAACATGTCGTTTTTGTGTTTACATAAATATAGTTCTACTTTGATATTATCTAGGAGATAGTTATTAATGCTATTAGGTTAGGTTTGGTTTTATTAATCCTTGAACGATAAATGAAAAATTTTGTATGAAGAAGAAGCCAATTTAAGGGTATACCTAATAAGTTAGATCCGAAAACAATCGTTTCTAGTGACAACACAGTTCCAGAAAGGTAAATTTTAAGCTTATCCCATAGGGATTTTACATATAGACAATCATAGAAGAGATGTTCTAACGATTCCGGACTATTTTGACAAAAGGTGCATAATTCAGTTTCGACTAGTTTAATTTTGTAGAGAAAAGTATTTGTTGGTAAAATGCGGTAATTGAAACCAATTAATTTTCGAATTTTTTGTAATATTAAAATGTAAAATGTAATTTAGGCTCCAATCATTCACTTTGTATTCTAGTACCTCAAATTTGGTTTGTGACTTAATCGAAATATTTTCTGTTAAAGCATCATAAATATGCCTACTACCTTTACATTGATTGAACAATAGTTGAATGTGAAATGGAATAAAAGGACGTAGTAGCACGAGAGGTTCATTTTCTTTTTCTTCAAATGTTTCGTTTGTACATAGCGTAATAGTTTTAATTAAGGTAGTATATTCAAGGAAATTTGTTTTTAAGCTTGGGTACAGTTTTAAAAAATCGTTATAATTGGGGAAATCCCCCACTATCATTCCACAAATCTGAGATATAAATAATATTGTGTTTAAAATATCTTGGGTAAAATAGTGGCTTATTGAGCAGTTTAATTGAAGAATTGTGCCATATTACTGTTTTCCCTAAGTCTGCTTTACACTTAGCGCTAATGTTTTTCCTTACTCGGATCCATGAGGTGATAACATTTTTCCAAAAAGTATTATTAATACTGTCTAGTTAATTTTCGAGATAGGAATAGTCAAATCTAGAAATAAAATCGCATTTTAGACTTGTACTGTATTCAAATAATTTGCCCCATTTACTCTCTGATAGGATGAGATGTTTTATCCATGTTGTTTTAAGTAAAACTATAAAATTATCTAAATCTACCATATTCAAACCTCCATTTTTGTAAGATTGTTTTATACATTTTCTACTGACTTTCTCAGGTTTGTTGTTCCAAATAAATTTGAAAAATTTTGTGTTGAGGAGATTAATAAGAGTTGGCTCAGGGTTTGGAAGAGATATAAAAAGTCTAGTATTGTTAAAGTGGCTTTTATTGATTCAGGTGATCCGTCTAAAATAAAAGTTGTATCGTCCGCGTATTGGGATAGTTTATTCTCCTCATTGTCAATATTTACACCCTTTACATCCTTAGAATTTCGAACAAGAGTTGCTAAAATCTCGGCGCATAAAATAAATATATAAGGCGATAATGGATCTCCTTGCCTACATCCTCGTTCAAGATAAAATGAATCAGATAAAAAACCGTTTTGGAGGACACAAGAACTCGAGTTGTTGCATAAAGTAATAATCCAATCTTTCATATAAGATTTAAATTTAAAAATATTTAACACAGATAAAATGAAATCCCATGAAATGGAATCGAAAGCTTTTTCGAAATCGATTAACAACAAAAGGGCAGGAATATCATGAAAATCGGTGTAGTGCATTATATCATAAATTAGTCTTATATTTTCCCCTAAGAAACTTCCTTTTATAAACCCGGTTTGATCTCTGTTAATTAATTTATCTAGAACTGTCTTAAATCGATTGGCAATGTATCCAGAAGCTAGTTTGTATGTACAATAGACTTATAGGTCTCCAGTTTTTTAGGAAGCGCTTGTCTATATCTTTCTTGGGGATACATGTTATTATTCCAAGTCTTTGGGTGATAGTTAATTGTTTTTCCGAAAATCCGTGCGATAGGGACCTTAAATATAAAGTGTCCTATATCAATCCAAAAGACTTTTAAAAATTCAAAGGAATAGCCATCTGATCCAGGGCTTTTATTGTTTTTAGTCAGTTTCAAAAATTCTAACAATTCTGATTGAGATATTTCTTTTTCAAGTTCATTTGCTTCCGTCTCGCTTAGAGTATTAATTGGTAGTTTTTTTTAATTTGTTTGTTACGTCATCGCTATTCAAAAAATGTCTTCACGAATACAGTTTTTTATAAAAATTTCTTGTTTCTTTTAGAATATCTTCTTGGTTGTCAATTGTTTCACCTAAGTCATTTTCCAATTTACAGATGTGCTTACTGACAAAATTTCGAGATTCGAGACTGCAGAAATAGTTAGATGGCTTCTTCCCCTCTTCGATCCATTTAGCGCGAGCCCTGATAAAATGTCCCTTTAACCTAAAGTTTCTTATTTCTTCCAGCTCTTGTTTCAATTTCTAAATTTTTTCAAACTCAGAAACATCTACTGAGTCTTCTAAAATTTTAATTTGGTCGGAAATATATTTTTCTTTCTCTTTTCTACATTTACTCCTATAAGCCAAGAAAGAAATGGTGTTGGCCCTATTATTTGGTATTTTATCTATGTTCTCCAAGTTACAGACTGGTACGACATATTGACATTTTGTTTTGTAGACTATTATTTAATTTCCAGATGCCGTTCCTTTAACAAATTTTTTGAATTTTAGTTGTAATACAATTCCCGAGTAATCTGATCGATAACTGTTTTCAAATTTATGTTTTGAAAGATACTTAGATACTCATTTGATGTTAAAAAAAAGTCAAGTCTGGCGTGTTTCTGTGGATTTGATTTCCTCCATGTGTACCTTATTAGCGAAGGATATAATTCCCTAAAACTATCTTTTACCTCATAAGTTTCCATCCATTTTAGCAGGTTTTCGCGAGCTTTAGGATTATTAACATGTTTATAATTTTTGCTGTCTAATTCCGGGTTTAAAACTAGGTTAAAATCCCCACACATAATAAAATTTTCATTGCCAATATGTTCAATATTATGGAACAATTTGTCGTAGAATGCTGGGTTATCATCATTAGGACCGTACAGATTGATTAATGTTAAATGGGTGTCCTCGATTGAAATGTCTAACAATATTGTGTTTTCAAGCGTTAAAGTATCATGTAGTTTATAGTTAAAATTGTTATTGAAAAATATAGCTACCCCCCTAGCATTGGTGCGATAAGACTGAAAAATACAGTTATAGCCCCATTGGGTCTGAATAAAATTTTCTTGTAGACGGTCAAAGTGAGTATCTTGGAGGCAGTAAATATTATAGTTTTTGGATTTTAGGGAGTTCAGAACATCTCTTCTTTTACCTGAATCTCCTAAACCTTGACAATTCACTGACATAATACTTACTTCACCCATTAGTAATTGTTAAAAAGTTTCTTTTAAAAGTAATGGACATGACGGACAAATATACGATTGAAGTGGACAGACATGTGGACGAGGACGATTGTTAAGTTAATATAAAAGGTAATGACGGTACTGCCAGAAAAGCAAATAGAAAGTGAGAGATATGGAAATTTACGAGAGAAATTGAGTACATACAGCATGTGCATGTTTCTATAGATCAGTGCTTCCGATCTGTTTAAGAATATTGTGAGTTCCTACATTCATTACAAGGAAAGTTAAATAATTCATGAACAGTGAAGAAGCTATTTGATTGACAAAGTCTCTGAAATATTACAATTATAATATAGTTGCAATTAACAGTCAAACAGGGGAGGCAATCAAATCAGAAATTAATTGTGGTTTAACATAATCATCACTAAAACATGAATAAACAATTTTCAATATAGATTGTTATTGAAAGTTGTTTCAGATTTATTACTACTACTAATTGCTGTTATCATAAGAAAAAAAACAAGACCAAAAACAATTCTTTATGTAGTGTGGGAAAAAACAGGAAGTTATGTGCTGAATATCAAGAATTTTTTACAAGATCTAAAAAGGATCTTTTTTTTGGGGGGGGGGGGGTAGAATTTCAGTATTTATTCAGTAAATTTTTTGTATTTAATTCCACACTTAATTTCGAGCGCTTTTCCATTTGACATATGCGAAATTTGATGGTGCTACTTTCATTGCTAGGTGAGAACTTACCCTTTGGTATGCAGGAGAAATCATATAGCATGACATCAGGTTTTTTACCGATACACTTCAAGTTTGACGGCCCATGTGTCTGTGATATGATATCTTCCTTTCCTAAAGTTATATTGCAACCATTCTTCCAATAACACTTTAAAGTTGCAACTAAAACTGCTATTTGCAACCCATAGCAATCATGCTGAGTATTTTTACTGGTAAGTGTTACATTAAAAATAATTTCATTATCCGGACATTTGAGCTCAGCACTCTTTCCAGGTTGGCTGAAGGTATATTTATAATTATCTGAAAATAAATGATTATAAAGTTTTTTTTTTTAGTTCGTTAGAGTTGTATCCGGGACACTTATGCCTTCGCGTCCGGTATTTAATTTAAGAAACACTTGAGCAAATACAATTTTGCTTCATTGGTATCTGCGATTGTGACGTCATGTGTTCAGTACAAATAGGCCGCAGAGATTATGTATAATTAGGGAAGTAATTTGAACCTTGAGTAAAAGGCGATATCATTCATCATTTAAGACCTTTACCTATTTGTACTATCTACGATGTACATATGCGTTGATCACTGCGATTAGAATTAGTCTGCGATATCAGATTCTGCTGTAAGCGAATCTTAACATAGCATCAACCAACCAACAGATTAAAAACTATACAAAATCTTTGATAAGTTAAAGACCATTTCTTGCATATGTAAACGGCTCTTTTGTTGTCTGCTCATTAATATTTGGTTTAATCGAACCAAAAGAGTTAATTTATTACCAAACTTTGCCTTATGACCCAAGTTCTTGCTTAGATGATTTTAATGAAACAGATAAGACTTGGATGTTGGTAGTTAATAATGATCATTTCTCTGTTTTCAACAAAAGACTGAAAGATGACAGAAACGAGTATTTCAGCAAATCAGTCTTCACGATTGCTACATGTTATCTATAAAGATCACTTTGACCGAAATGAATACTATGTGTTTGAGGGCGAAGAGAAAATAAACCCTTATCAGAGGTTTATTCGAGTCATAAAATAACGGCGTCTTCTTGAACTTCTTATCACCCGAAAGATAATTATATATAATACTATACCAGGTAACATACCTGACATGAAGAATTAGGGGAATACCCTAAAATTTTTGGTTTAATGAATAGAATTATTTGACGTTAAATGTATTATGTGAATGTAACGGATTCTTTTGTCATTGTCAAACAAAGTAACAGAGATAGCGTTTTACTGACTGTTCATCTGTATGCTGTTGGGCAAGCGGCACATACCTTTTACCAATTTTAATTATAAATAAGGCAGAAAAAGTGTAATGTTGAGCTTAAGAAATAAGTTAAATACTTGCTGTTTGCAATAGAGGAAAATTTGTTTGTCCCACATGTACTTGATAATGCAATCTTCTAATATTCAATTGCTAAATATCTAGATGCCTGTTTATTTAACAGAATGATTTGTGATTTCTTGTAGATGCCCATGTAAAATAATAATAACCTTGTGGAATGAAAGATTGGCCTTTCCAGAAAGTCGCGATCCACATTATTATGGATCATAGAATTTCTTACACAGACAGAAACTATTGATTTTGTGAAATAATCTATGAAATAGACATTATGAAATCAATATTTACTTTCAAAGTGCAACTAAACAAGAATTTCTTTCTTTTTTATATTCAATCATTTAAGTTTTTTTTCTGGTTTTAACTTTGTAAAAAAAGGAACAATATTGACCATATTGATGGTATTATAATATATATTTGAGATAGTGGTTTAAACCTTCAGAATAAGTAGGAGACATATTTCTTTACATTAAAAGTTTATTTTGCTTTAAACTGTACAGAAACGTTAAGGGACATCTTCTCTGGATTTTGGTGTACAGTTATAATAAATTTTAGCGAATTTCCACCTACGATATAACAGAATGCTAATTTAAATCTGTAAGAATTCAAGGTAAATGTTTGATGGGGATAAGTTCAATGACAATTAGGTCCCGGAAATTTTATTATGTAAATGTAATAAATGTTAGAATATGTACATACCCTTTTTAGCATCTGTTATCCAGATTATTAACAACAGAAGAACAACTGAAATCTTCATGGTAGTCTATTGAATGATTTGGTGGATATTTTTGAAGTAATAGATTGTTGATAACAGGAGTAATAATGACATAATGTATGTCAAGGATAGGTAACATTAATATACTCTATTATATATCTAACATGTCTATTCATGTAATTCTACACTTTATGCTGGAGTTGAAATGAGGACTGAAACATATATTTAGACATAGGTGTATATAGAAGATTATTGGGGATACCAAGTGGGTCACGATTAGGAAGTTCCGATCCGAAAAGGGAATTTTTAAATCCTTAAAATAGGTTTTCTATGCATACCAACTAATATTTCGCTCTTAAATACATCAAAGTAAAATTTATAAATTTAATAACATAATAATTTTATACAACCAATAGAAGAAAGCTGACAATTTTATATTTAACTACATAAATACATCCTGATTAGAAAATTGCGAAATATAGTATGCATTTAAATCAGGGTCGAAATTTTTACACTTTGATTACAATCTAGATTACAAACAAGATGAATTATTAAAAGAGGAAATTAATTATAACATCTATGGTATACTGGATATTATTCAAATTATACAATTATATCTTGTAGACAAAAGGAAGCGAAAGATTCTCTTCTACTTATTTTAATCCTATCTATTGGCCTATAGAAAATGACAATTAGTTTAAATATGTATAAGGATAAAATAGAAAACATGTTATGTTACAATCGGGCCAGTCTACAGATAGAGTGATAGAAAGATGACAAATCAGTTTGTTTGAAAATTATGATACACATGTAAACTAAACAAAGTTTTATTTAGTTCTTTACACTGATATTCAGTAAATATATACAATGAATATTTCACGTTATGTTGTTGTTTCTTCTGTGGTGCCTCTTACGACCTGAAGCAGAATAGACATGTCGATAAATGTTTCTATAGTTTTAAAGGGGGAAGGCATCGATCAGTAGTTACAAGTGCGCTTGAGAAAGTCAATTATCGAAATACCGTCCATGCATTCCTTTACAAAATTATGGAATCCATTGGGTGATACTGGGAAGCTGTTTCGGTTATCTAGATATTGACAAGTTACAGATATACTATTCAAATTTTCTTCATCATGTATGACCTGTTTTGTGGAATTTCCACGAGAATGTAGAGGGCTCACCTTTTCCCAGTATTCGATGCATTTTTATATTACGTTTTTTTATAGTAATTGATTTATGTAGTTTCCCCATAGTTTTTCTTTTCCTCGCAGTCGATTTTCTTCTGAAAAAGGTTGCTTTTCCACCACAGTCGTCTTGATTGGATACGCTTATAATATCACCTTCATTCTCGGATATCTCTATGTAATCTAAATAATTAATAATAATGCGTGTAGTTGATATATGTATGTGATATTGCAAATTTCTTATTTCCTGGCTGAAACTGAATTTATCTGTCAAGCTTTCACGCTGTATTACGGTAAACAAGGAAATTTACTTAAATGTCTTTATGACATAAATATATTATGGCCCAGGAGATCTTCTAAAAACATTAAGTTTATTTCACAATTGCAATGAATAATAGTATATGCACAAGAGACAATCCACCATAACCAATTATCCACTCGCCCATCACTTAGTGTCAAGAAGAAATGGTGCAGCTGCTTCTTACTTACTTTCAAATGCAAGTACAAATCCACGACCCGCTTTAGTATGGTTAGATGTTTTAAATTCAATATCAACACATCCGCTTTGAACAACCAATTCTGTTTGTTGTTGGCCTCGTAGTTTCTTTTTCTTGATTCGTTTACCACTAGGTGTAACATGCCAAATGTTGACTCGTTCTTTCCGTGCATCAATATCCAAATCAAAGTCTTCAGTGTAAAGTCGTAATCCAAACCTGGCATTTACTTGTAGTCGTATTCTGCATGTTTTTGTCTCTGACTGGTAATTCCAAGGATATATGTTGTGGCTTTTGATGAGACCCTTAAGTGCTTTGATTTCCCAATTGGATTTATTACAAATATCAAATACATGATCTGAAAAACAAAGTTATCAATGGAGTGCAACGAGATAAAGTTTGGAATAGTATTGGTGCAAACTCTTGTTTTTCATTTCCTTATTTTAACGTCCACAATCTGCTTGGTTCTCAGTTCCACCCAATTGCGAAACCATGTAGACTGAATCTTGATCAGATAGATCTAGTAAAACTAACACGGTTATTTGTTATTATTAGATTCTTAAATACAGCAATTGTCTTAAAAACCACATGTTTCTCAGAGACAGTCAGTTTGAGTTCGGATTTTGATGCGTACAAGTGCCATCATAACATCGAATCCTCTTCGATGCAAGAAATTTTCGAAAGCCGACCAGTTATCTCTTTTTTGTGATTAAAGCGTGCCTCAAAAAGAAATCAGAATTTTGATTGGATGAGAGCTGTAGAAAAATAAAATAGTAAAATTCATTGAAGTCTATACAAAAACGGATCTTACACTATGACATTACTAGATGTAATACAATTTGAAATTTACTTTACCTTTTCTAATACATTGAAATTTAGAGATAGTTACGTATGACGGCATTAGCGAAAGGCAGGTTGGAAAGGCAAACATTGTAATGGGTATGTTCCCATTCCAAGATACACTACAGTCTGATCTCCAGTAACAATCATTCTGTCGAGTAAGAATGGTGTGGACCTGGCCTCTACAGTCTCCTGGTTTCCCGTAACAAACGCCGTAATTACTGGCACCCACTGCCATTTTGGGTTTATAGATCACGTGATCAGCTGGACACGTCATGTATATTGTATCAGTCTTTTGATTCATGCATTCTTCTATAATTCCATTAACTACAAGAAAAGTGAGACATTCAATGCAGAGGTATGTATAAAATAATATCAATAAAATTTTATTTATTTGGACTTATTTACACAGAGTCCCTATTTAAATGGGACTTTTTAACGTGAGCTCAGAGCAGTGACACAAGTGCAAGACCGACGTCTTTAGGGACAATTACAATTATTCGTTAACTACATGTGATAAAAATCGAATTTATTGTTATAAAAACAATAGTAAGTTCAACAGCATGTTAAATTGCAGGAGAATATCGAATTTCAATTCAAGATAAATTGCCTACAAGGTTATATGCACCTACTAATAGCTTTGTTTATATCAGGACATTGCAGAACGGCATGACAAATTTGACCTACGTTCATATATTTCTTTAAGGTAAAAGCGTTTTTGACCTTCGATGCGGTTCCTCCCTGTGTGATGGTAAATCATTTCACTTTTGTTTTAAAATCAATAATTAGTCTACTAGCAAACAAATGAACGCGTTTCGGAAAATTAAGTCAACGACTTCAAATATTTTTGATTTTCGATATGGGTCATAAATACTTCTGGATTTGTAATAATTATTTTTTGAAATACAACCAGATGCATACCTAGTAGAAAGTTTACCAGAAATTTTGAACGACAAACGGATGCATCTGAGGACCAACGATACACATTCCATGCAGGAGTATACCAATGATTCTGTATCCTTTAGGTTATTTGTAAAGAACATCTATATACGTACCCTCTCCATCAGTGGATGATGTGGCTTTTGCATACGGTTTGATGTACTTTGATTTTTCAATAAAATTATTTTCTGGAAATATAAAAGATACCATAGAATTCACCCAAAGAATTTTAATACAGCAACTTTTGAAGGGCACACAAATCCTTTCTGACCCTAAAAGGCAGCTTCGTTTAGCTTCATCATTGTCAAACGTTTGACAGGAGTTAAATAAAGGTATACATACGTTTAAATTGGATCACAAAACCTCTTCCAATCGTTGCACCAGGCTGTGAGATGAAATCAATTTCTACAGATCCCGAATTTATACTGAAAATATCTCCACTACAGTTAGTACCATTGAAAATTGTCACTGACGTTGAATTGACTATATTACTAATGAGAAGATAGTCGCCATTT
This sequence comes from Lottia gigantea, assembly GCF_000327385.1. NCBI lineage: Eukaryota > Metazoa > Mollusca > Gastropoda > Lottiidae > Lottia > Lottia gigantea. Next base: position 859,746 of record NW_008709110.1, read on the forward strand.
CGGGTTTGGACATCATCAAGTTTTAATGTTAGATGGAATCCATGTAAAATATCTATTATAGAAGAACATTTTAAAGAAGTACTACCATATGCCCATGGATATTCTCTATGACTGCGTATGATACCAAATTTTGACGTTAGTATCTTCTCATGACCGCTACAAATGTTGTGCACATCACCTGAAAAACGGAAATATTGATGTATATTCTGAAATATTTCTATGGAAAATGTAAATCTTTTGTTTTAATTTCTCATTCTTTTTTACCAAATCAGTAAATCATCAGTATAAACTATTTTAATTTACTAACTGAATCTATAACAAATATAATACCTTTCGGAACACACATTGGATTTATGTACGAAACATAATTGGGCAGCGTTCCAATACACTTTTGGTCGTCCGATCGGAGAATAACATCCCCTCTTCGCCAGCCGAAATTGCATTTATTTCTCCAATGACATTTATTCTTCTGTTTCAATAGGTTATACGACAGTCCGGTACAATCTCCTGTTGTATAACCACATTCTGATTGATTATTTATACCCAAGAATATTTCTGGTTGATATATTACATGATCATCTGAACAACTGATGTATATTTGTTCTTTCCTTCTGTTTAAACATCGAGTTATCATTCCATTATGCCCTAGAGCTACAGAAACAAAATGGTGATTAATTTAACATATATAATTATTGATCTTGGGTATGAAGCCTGAATTGAATTCAATAACATTACCTACTTCTATCTTTGAAAGGTGTAAAAGGTATACCGGAAATTGTAATACAATTGCAATTTGACAAAGTAAAATTTGAGATCATAATTTAAAAAAAGAAAAGAAAATAGATTAAACATTATATAATAATTCAGGTAAATGTTTAACAAATTAGTTCAAGGGGTTCATGTCATCAAAGTGTATTATCTCAAGGTGAAGCATTTCAAGGTATACCAATTTAAGTTGTCTTATTTCATATATATAATTTCAAGGTATAAAATTTCAAGATGTACCGGTTTCTGTGTATTTTTCATTGAAAATAAGTGAAAATGTAAAAATTTACTTACCTAATGACTCGACACAAGCATTTAAAAAGAAGACAAGGAAGATACGACCATACATCCTGATCAACTAAATTACTGTGATATATTATAGAAGTAAAGACGCAACCAGGAACATCCTGAATAATATCAATACGTCATCAATCAAGAATCGATTCGGTATTAATACATGTATCGATAACAATGGAGGCGACGATAATATACAATAATAAATAATAATAAAAAATAGAAAATGTATCCAAGGATGATTTATAGGTACATTTTTAGTGTTTCAAAAGACTAACAATACACTTCAATCGCTGTAAAATGTAGTGCTACCGAATTTGACAGAGGAGCATGTATTCCAAGTAAATATCGACTCAGTGTTGCCCCAATATATAGACCTGAAAATACCGGGATAATATTACTGAAATAGGAACTAGTGCGTATTACATTAGTGGTTTTTGTTTTAGTGAAATATTTAGGAAATGCCCTTCAACATATCAGGAAATCTTTGTGATATGAGATTGTGATCGATTCGATCAGAAACAGATATAAATTTGATAACTATTTATAGAGGAAGGGGTAAGATTAAAAAAAAGACAGGGGAATTTATTTCGCAATCCTTCATTTTAACTATGATAAGGTAAACCAGCTTAAAGGGGTACAGTTGTAGAATAATGACTTTCCTAAACATGAGAGCTTAAAGTCAGCTGTTTGTATCACGTAAGAATCAAAGTCTGGGGATGGAAAATTGTTTAAATTGCATAACACATTAGGTCGAATGTGACGATAATAACAATGGCAAGGCTGTTCTGAGAAAGCAAACACATAGACGAGAATATGCATGCTAACTTTTTAAGAGGTTTCATTTATTTAACAGGGAAAATGACTTTGGCCATATCACATCGCAAACCGACAAACAAGAAGCGGCAAAATTTAACATTTTTGAAATCATGATTTTTTTCATTCGTACGAAATTACCACAGATTTAACGTAATAATAATTCCAGATATCAGTTTCTATCTTTAAGTATTATCGGCTACTTTAAATTATTACTTCCTGTAACCCGAATGTATGAATTGATTTGCACAATAATCAGTAACTATATACACTGAAATGATAGCATATATCCATCCTTATGCGTATATAATAAAAAGTTGCAATTGTAAATTTTACCATAAGAACTTCGTGCACATGATGTGAAGTAATTTCATTTCCCTATCAGTATAAGAGGATAATGACCGTTTCGGTTCCGTTTCGAGGTGTTCGAGTCAGTGAAGATATCTAATTTTTGAATCATCAGACCATATTCTCTTTATTTTAATGTCCAGTATAGGCAGTATCCAACATTGTTAATTATACTATTCTAAATTATGCTATGTACGTCAAGGGTTGATTAAAAAAAGAGTACTAATTGTTAATTAAGCAGTCATAATATAAATATAATAAGTTCTGCCATCATCGCAGTAATTTTTGTTTCAGGATTATGTTAAAACATGGTGGCGTGTCAGTCATCTTGTCATCACAATAATATGTCCAGTTGCCACCAGATGTTTGAATAATTAATTTACACTAGGGTTTGTTTTGCCTTCCTATTTTATATGTAGTAAGCCTGTTTAGCAGCAATGACAGATGTGGTTCCAGGCAGGGTATGCTCGATCACCTGATGTCACTTTTCGTTACAGAATGATTCCTTATGGTTGCGGGTGTTTGAAAACAAAATTCTTGCCAAATTATAACTTTCGTGATCAGTTCCCTCCCTAGAAATCACTGGGGTTTTTTTATCCTTCATGTTTGTCGTGTTCGTTGTGTATGTTGAGCATTGGCGGGTGTGGTGACAGGCAGGGTATGCTTACTCTTTTCGACACCTGATACCACTTTTCATTATGAAATACTTAATCAATTATGATTGATATAGGCCTATTTCATGTGAAAAGCTACTATCTATGTTTCTATTTCCAATCGTCAATTTTCCTTTTAAGTGCAGAAACATTCCACATTCGCCAGTTTATGGAGTAGGCTTATATATGCGTCTCAATTGGTCCGATACTCTAGAGAATGTTATTTCTACACTGATTTCTTAGCTAGATCGATGCATTTAACATATTAAGCTACATTACTACTACAAGGGTATGTACCAAATCGACTTCCCTTAAGCAATTGTACAGTCGTCATCATGAACTAATTGAAAAATATAAAATATATGTTTCTACCATCATCACAGATGTTTTTGTTTGGCAACAAAGTTTAAACTTGTCATCACAATAATTTGTCGAGTTGCCACCAAATGATTCTATAAAACAGTAGGTTTTGTTTTGCCTCTCTATTTTATATGTATTAGTATTTAGTAGCAATGACAGGTGTGATTCCAGGCAAGTTATGCTTACTCTTCTGATCATTTGGTGCCACTTCGGATGATTAAATGCTTCTGAGTGGATTCGGGTGCAACATTAACTATTATTGTGATCAGTTCCTTCCCTTGATTATTGAAATAGGATAAATGTATTTTCATCAGTTACGTCCCTTGAACTTTCTAAATTCGTAGGTTAATTCATCGCTATGTCTTCTGTTGGTGCGTTTCTATTTAATGCAGCGGACACACTAGGCGAATTTTCACGGCGAATGGTTCGGGCGAATCAATCGGCAGTAAAATTCGCCTTGAGTCTCCTAGTGTGTCCAGTGCTCCGACGTTCGCCCGAGCGTCGGCCGCAGCCATTCGCCGACATCAAGCATGTTTGATAATATTCGGCCGAATATTAATCGCCGCCGACTCATTCGGCAAGTGTGTCCACTCGGCCGAAGTTTAAGGCGAATATTCCTATAACTCAACCAATCACAAACGCCGAAGCGTCACATGACAAACAAAATGGCGACCTCCAACGATGCAATATGGAATCAGGAAAAAGAAGAGGAATTAATCATATTATGGGAGTCTAAGCCCAACTTATATGATATTAGCAAACCCGAATATAGGGACAGGGTGCAGAAGGAGGCGGCGAAACAGTTCATCGCTGATGCACTGGACACATCAGTTTGCATGCCTACCAATTCAATTCAAATTAGCCCGGCAAAATGCCTTAACTGACTGAGTAGGCCTACGCAAGAAACCAACTTGCAACTAGGCCTATCGCAAAACCGTGAAATTTATAGTAGTGAAGCCAATATCATAATAAAGCAGAAATCCCAGAATTGTTTATCAAAATGAAATCTAAGATCGTACCTTACCCACCGTATTGGGTGTCATGAGGATTGGGTATCGATTACCAAATTGAGATCGATTATCGACGGTAGGCTACCGATCAACAATCAAAATATTTTAATTGGCAAATCTTCTAATCTTCGTCTATTGATGATATTTACCTGCATTTGTGTTATTTATTTATTTATGTTAATGACATTATGTCTATTACACACCTCTACTGTGTGATCATAAATTTTCTAAATCACATTTCTCGGATTATTTTTGTATGAATTGAAATATTCTCCCATCGCGCTCTTCTTTTTCGCATTCGACGTAAAACCAAAAGAGTTCCGAGTACAATTGCCACTTTCCGCTTCTTTGTGGACACCGCCATTTTGTGATCATGTGACTAAGTCTCCCCTACGCATGCGTAATTTAATTCGGTGGCAAATTATCGACACAAACATTCGCCCAGTGTGTCCACTTCGTCGGCCGAATGGATTCGGTAGCGAATTGTTCGGGCGAAGTACCAGCGAATTAAATTCGCCTAGTGTGTCCGCTGCATTAGTGTTTGTTGACCAGCTTTGGCGGCTGTGGCGCCATGCTTACTCTTCTCGACCCCTGATACCACTTCCTCATAAAAGTTAATTAGCATTTACCAATATTTCGTCAATATATTTTTTTGGATTTGGGGTTGCGTAAGTAGGTCCACATAGTTCATTATATTCGTACAATAAAGAGTCTAAAATGCCGTCTTTAAAAACTTTATCCTTCAACTACAATTTCTGTGTATAGCCATTCTTTCTACTATAACGTGATGATTGTGCTTTGACTAGACTAGTGATTAGACTTGTTGTGGGCAAACTAAATAAATATATTACGTAGGCTTACCAGATTTATACTAAAGTAAAAGTTGTGTATTATATTATCGTGTAGAGGAAGTTATGGCAATATGTTCTTGTCGATTGCTAATATGGTATGACAATTTTATGATGCAATAGTCGTTAAGGAAAGCAGAGTTGCAAACAAAGGCATAGAAAAGCATGTGGAATTGTTTTCTGACTTATTTTAACTAGTCCTACACAATAAAAGTCGTATTTCTGGCAATGATTTTATCTGTTCAAAGAAAATATGAATATATTCCATATCAGTGTAATTCAATAATGGTAAAGGTATCCATCTTCATGTCGTAAGTCGAAGTTAAAAACCAACTCCACCATTGTCGATCAAATGTCCCAGTGATTCGAGAAGCTAAAAGAAAATAATAAACGTCACACAGCTTTCTAGTTAAATTAGGGATGGGACAATAATATAAGTTTGTAAATGCCAGGTATTTTCTGATGCCAAATTGGCTGAAAATTTAGAATCAGAAATATTTGTTTTATGAAAATAAAATTTTTATGTTGGTGCAGTGTCTTTTTTCAAAATGGCGGCCGAAATTGTTGGAAATAATGGAGAATTTTATACTTAATGTAACATGGGGTTTTCGCGGTCGCCAAAGTCAAATATGAGTTCAAAATTTTATTTCAATAATCCAAAATGGCGGAAATCCAAAATGGCGGCCAAAATTAGCAGTAAAATTAGAAATTCAAGATGGTGGTCAAAATTGGCGGGAAAATTAAATTCAAATAATCAAATATGGCAGAAATGTAAGATGGCGACCAAAATTAACAGTAAAAATGAAAATCTGATACAAGACATACAATACACTTCATATTCATATTCATATCCATAAGGCCAATCAACACAAAACTAATGAGATTTAAGAGCGTCTTTAACGAGTTCATCAATATTCTCCACAACATTATTTCCGGGCTTGATAACGGTAATGATGGTTTGCTTGAGTTCTGCTTTGGAGAATGTTTGAAATTTGAAATGTCCATTTGGTAATTTGATTCGTCGTTTTTGGTGTATATCTGGGCAGATTGTAAGACGTATATAGCATATTTCGGTGATGAGTTGACTCTCTGTTAATCTGTCAAGCAGGTTTATCGTTGTCGGTGTTACTGGTCCTCCATGTGTCTTGCATGACTCCAAAACCTTCAGCATTTTTTTCGTTTCGTTTTTTTTTCAGCTCTTCTTTCTTCAGTAGTGCTAACCGTTTTGCCATTTTCACGGTCGCCAAGAAGTCTTTCTCCAACTGTTTCACATCTTGGACCGGTTGGGATGTTCGTCCAGCGAGCCATTCCTTGAATTGGTTGTGTAAGGACACAGAATGAGAAGCATGGCTAGGTGACATCAGTTTAGCCAGTGCGATCAAGCCGAGCGTATGGAGACTGTATGAAGTAGAGTGTAGTATCTTGGATGCGTTAATCAGTTTGTCAAAGCCAGTTATCTGTTCTGTGTCTCTGAAAGTCTTGTCGATACTGTGATCAATACAAAGAAGTAGATGGGCGCAGCATTTCAGAAACTTTGCTGGCTCAATACCGAGAATAGTCAACATCTTTGAGCAGTCAGCTGCCCGGTCCGTCATCCAGAAGTCAATATTGCTTTTTATTTCATCAACACTTGAGCCAGCTAATATAGCGAGGCACTGTAGTTTGAAGTTGTAAGCTTCTGCCCCTGCTTTGCCAGCATGTGAAGCGTTTTCAAGGTAACCTGTTGTGAGCAACCTTTTCTCGCCAGAGGCTTGTGTGATTGTGATACTGTCAGTTTTGATGTCGAATAATCTGTGTCCGGCTGCCTTTGTTGTATCGTCTAGCCCAACGGTGATGACATCATCGCCTTTGTTCAGTAGGTGTCGGGCAACCATCTCCAAGTTCAGGCACGAAGCATCCTGAACATAGTTTGATAGGCATTTTCTACTAGGCATTACAAAGGTGAGATCACGAGCTGTACGATTCTTCTTGGGATCATCCATTTCATCCCCACTAAAGTCACTTTCACAATCGTTCAAGTCTTCAGGCACTTCAGTGTTGCTAGATGCTCCGGCCAACTCCCAGTTTTGATCAAATATCGTGTTGGCTATCGATACAGTGATTCCCATCAGGTCATTAGTAGTGACCTTATACTTTGAGATACAGTGGACGAGACAGCGCATCAGTGGTTCGTGAATTGTTTTATGGCCGGATCTGATTTGAATTGATGGGAACTGTTTTTTGGTTTTGCTATTTGGTTCTTCTACAGATTGGGTCACATGAGACTCATCACAGTTTTTGTTTAGATCTGATGCGGACATGTAATGTTCATAATCACTGTCGTCGTCATTATCGTTATCAACATCATCATCAGGAATTAGAATTTCACTATTGTCACCTGAATATGTAACAGAAACCGCTTCGTTAATTTTGGATAGTTTTATATTCATCGCTTCTTCACGGTTTAACACCCTCTTTTTATTCCTCGACCAGTTTCGCGGGATGATACTTGTTGAGGTCACTACATAGTCGCCGTAGCAGTTATCATACCAGAATGCCTGGTCTTCCATCGTCATTCGCACGCCGTATTCCTTAGCCAGCTGCCCATCGTACTCATTTGATTTGGACGTTATATCATAGGCCTGATTTCTCATGCGGTTGTTGAATTTGCCAGCTTTTTCCAACCCTGACAGTGTCTTCTTTCTATCAGATCGATTTTCCACCTTTCTAAAATCTCGGAACATTATATAATCACGTAGAATAGTTCGGCTGACTGACCTTTCTTCTGCTGGGTAGACATTTTTTCTGATCCAATCTTGCCTTAATTCCTCAGCGACGACACAGCTTGCATCTTCTTTACTAATGTTTTTCCGTCCAGGCACAGTTTTACACAGTGAGAGCATTCTGCCAATGACATGCACACTATTTTGAAGCTTGGATTTTTATCAAAAATTGAATCTCTTCTCTATAAGTTTCCCCGAAAAAGGTTTTCTTCAAATCACTACTCCTCCTCTCTGTCATACTCACTCGAATAGTACAGTTTCAGTTCAAAATTTCTGGAAAGATAGCACAATCAAATGATTTTAAAAATGGCGGCTGCAACGTCTCCATGGATACCAGTTATATCATGACATCATCAATACTATGACATCATCAATGCGAAATGAATCTTGGCTGCATTTCATTATTAGATGGTTGTGTTACACACCAAACAAGCCATATCCTTGATATGGATAGCCGCCATCTTGGATTTCAGCCATCTTGGATTATCAAAATTAATTTTTGAGGCCAACTTTGATTTTGGCCATCATGGAAACCCCATGTTAGACATCATACATGCTATGTATACAGAAATCGGGACTCAATATATCGAATTTCTAATTTTCTCGCAAATTTTGGCCGCCATCTTGGATTTATGCCGCCATCTTTGATTTTGAGCTCATATATGACTCTGGCAACCACGAAAACCTTATGGTAGACCCCATACAAGCTATGTTTACAGTGATCAGGACATAATATTTCAGATTTTTTCATTTTTACGTCAATTTTATCCGCTATTTTTCAAAAATTCTTCAAAATTCGTATATTTCCGTTTATTTCGCATATGAAAACATCTGCTGTTTTATCAATTTAAAAAATAATGGTTTATTGTCCCATGTCTAGTTAAATGATGATTAAGGGGAGTTAATCGTAAATTATGTATGATAATACTTTCAGATTGACATTTGAATCTGTACGAATGAGTGACAAAAAGGCACACCATGAATGTAAGATTTTAGATGATCTTTTTGAGAAATGTAAGTTACTACAACTTACTATAGTCCAATACCTAACAAATTCATGTTCTGTTACTTGTTGGTCCTCTGAAATAGAACATTAAACATTAACATATTTTGGTAGCTAGCATTTATATTAAGATATAAAAAAAGTAATATAATTTATACCGGCTAGCGAAACAAACGTCCTGAACTTCCTTTAGAACGGTGTCACGTTAACAATTATTACAGCTACTGTTGTACGAATACGAGAGACCAAGTCACAAATTGCAAACCTTTAGAATAAAATACATACCATCAGAATCCATAAGGTTAAAGAAATTATCATAATCATGAATTTCTAGTAGGTTATCATTGTCTACATCATATATCTTGTATAATTCACTAGATAAAGGGTAGAGATTTGGTGTTGTATAGTTGATGTAAGTAGTATATTCAGCATGACTAACTCGACCGTCCTCTGTATTAAATATTATATATATATTCAGACAAACCGATAAATATGTTGGCTTTTTACATCTAAGTTTCGAGAAGTGACCGGATTTCAATTCTCAACCCCTTTCATTGACCATATTTAGGCCTACAACTAGGAGATTGTCCACTTTTGAACCATTGTCGAGTTTAGCTCTCTAAATCCACTAATCAGGACCACTAACTTCAGACTTTCCAGAAACCACCCGATGCTAACTCTCTACCCCATCCATGGATTGTCCACTGTTGCACAATTGTCTCTTTTTGTGTAACATCCTGAGTCATGTTCATTTTTGGTAAATCAGTGTATGAAAATACATGACTTTAAAAATGTAAAAATCAGATTTCGAATTTAAATAATGAAATATAAGTAATATTACCTGGATTGGAATCGTAGATTTGAAATGTGAAGTTAATTTCTACTCGTTCAAATATACCATCACGGTTAAAATCATTTGCATGAAACATTCCATAAGCTGTATCATTGTATGGTTTTAGATTGTTTGTGTGAAACATATGGACCGGGTACACCCTTTGAAAAAAAGAATAAACTTGATATATCTTGAAGCCCATTTACAAGGAAATGAACTCCAAAATATTAACAAAAAGTAAATATCAGCAAGAGGAAGGTATGCCAATGGGCAGCATCTGCGTCTATACTTGCTGAGGAAGAGTACAGGCAAGCACTCGTAAAACAAATAACAAACGACTAGCTAAGCGTTTTAATTTCATTTATCAGAATATAGTTGTCCTCTTCTTAAAAAAAATCTTAAATTAAGTTAATATTTAGATTTAATATATCCCGATGAATTAGAAATTAAACACGATAACTGGTGACGAAAATTACGCATCCTATTTGGATCTCCGTCTTGAATATGACAAAAAACAGAGACTTGGTGTGAAATTATATGATATAAGCGGGATGATTTTGATTTTCCAATCGCCAATTTCTTAACTAAATGGAAGCATTTAACATAAGTTACAAGGGTATTTACAAAATCGACTCAAAACTTCCCTTAAGCAAGTACGGTCGTCATCATGAATTAATCAAAAAATATAATTAAAAAATATAAAATATCTGTTTCTACTATCATCACAGATGTTTTTGTTGAACGACCAAGTTTAAACTTGTCATCACAAAAAATTGTCGAGTTGCCACCAGATGATTCTGTTATCATTCTCCTTATTTTATAAGTAGTATTCAGCAGCAATGACAGGTGTGGTTCCAGGCTGGGTATGTTTACGCTATTCGAGTGATGGCGAACTTTTTTTCGCATGTAACAATTATTGTGATCATTTCCCTCCCTTGAATATCGAAATTGAATGTTCATCAGTTACGTCCCTTGGACTTCTTAAATTCGTCGGACATGTCGCTATTTCTTTTGTTGGCGCGTTCCTGTATGTGGTATTTTTGGTGTCTGTTGAGCATCTGTTGTGCCAGTCAGGGTATGCTTACTCTTCTAGACACCTGAAACCACTTTTTTGTGTATTGTTTATTTAAATAATATTAATTTATTCAGTATCAATGGCCTTCAGACCAAAGTAAACTTACATTTTATCAAAGACGTTTAAATATTATTATAATAAGTTCAAACATTTTATTATTTCCTATCTTATTATACTTAAGATTGTATCTATCGGCCCTACCAACACTTAAAATGTTTCCATATAGGTTAACAAAAGTCAAAAATTTGTATTCAGAGTCAAAGTACACATGAATAATAATATGAAGAATTTATTCGTACACAAAAATGGTACAATTACAAAGAAAAATTCATGTTAAATACAATTTATATACAATCTTAAGATGCACATAAATATTCTATTATCTCATTTAATTGGTTATAGTTAGACAAGTAACGATGATTAAACAGTCTTTCAGGAAGCAGTTCTCTTTGAGTTTTGGCACTCTACGACGAGACCCGATTTTGGTGGAATCTAAAATAGAAAATTATTATTTCTCAATATAATAATTTGTCATTGGTGCTTAAAGCTGTATTTGAGTTCTATTGCAATTCCATCTTCACAATGCCAAGCTATTGCGAACTAAGCCTAATACCTTGACTATAACAGTCATCCTTGTTGTATTGCCGAAGTTTGTAAATGCAGCAATTTGATTGGATTGTACCCAAAACAGCCAATCAATGACCTTAACAGAATGACCCTAAAACTCCTTTACCCCCAAAAGACAAAACATAACTTTTTTTTTAAACAATTCCCCCTCCCAAGACTCCTTTAATGACTTAACTCCTTTACCCCCAAAAGACAGAACATAACTTTCTGTAAACAATTCCCCCTCCTAAGTCTCCTTTAATGACTTAACTCCTTTACCCCCAAAAGACAAAACATAACTTTCTGTAAACAATTCCCTCTCCTAAGTCTCCTATAATGACTTAACTCCTTTACCCCCATAAGACAAAACATAACTTTCTGTAAACAATTCCCTCTCCTAAGCCTCCTTTAATGACTTAACTCCTTTACCCTACAAAGACAAAACATAACTTTCTGTAAACAATTCCCCCTCCTAAGTCTCCTTTAATGACTTAACTCCTTTACCCCCAAAAGACAAAACATAACTTTCTGTAAACAATTCCCCCTCCTAAGTCTCCTATAATGACTTAACTCCTTTACCCCCAAAAGACAAAACATAACTTTCTGTAAACAATTCCCTCTCCTAAACCTCCTTTAATGACTTAACTCCTTTACCCTAAAAAGACAAAACATAACTTTTTGTAAACAATTCCCCCCTCCTAAGTCTCCTTTAATGACTGAACTCCTTTACCCCCAAACGACAAAACATAACTTTCTGTAAACAATTCCCCCTCCTAAGTCTCCTTTAATGACTTAACTCCTTTACCCCCAAAAGACAAAACATAACCCCCTGTAAAAAGCTCTCCTTCCAAAGACTCCTTAACCGACTTAATCACTTTACCCCCAAAAGACAAAACATAACCCTCTGTAAAAAGCTCTTCCTCCCAAGACTCCTTAACCAACTTAACCCTTTTACCCCCAAAAGACAAAACATAACCCCCTGTAAAAAGCTCTCCTTCCCAAGACTCCTTAAGCGACTTAATCACTTTACCCCCAAAAGACAAAACATAACCCTCTGTAAAAAGCTCTTCCTCCCAAGACTCCTTAACCGACTTAACCCTTTACCCCCAAAAGACAAAACATAACCCTCTGTAAAAAGCTTTCCCTTCCAAGACTCATTAACCGACTTAATCACGTGACCCATAAAAGACAAAACATAACCCTCTGTAAAAAGCTCTCCCTCCCAAGACTCCTTAATCGACTTAATCACTTTACCCCCAAAAGCCAAAACATAACTTTCTTTAAACAATTCCCCCTCCCAAGTCTCCTTAAATGACTTAACTCCTTTACCCCCAAAAGACAAAACATAACTTTCTGTAAACAATTCCCCCTCCTAAGGCTCCTTTAATGACTTAACTCCTTTACCCCCAAAAGACAAAACATAACTTTCTGTAAACAATTCCCCCTCCTAAGTCTCCTTTAATGACTTAACTCCTTTACCCCCTAAAAACAAAACATAACCCTCTGTAAAAAGCTCTCCTTTCCAAGACTCCTTAACCGACTTAATCACTTTACCCCCAAAAGACAAAACATAACCCTCTGTAAAAAGCTTTCCCTCCCAAGACTTCTTAACCGACTTAATCACGTGACCCCTAAAAGACAAAACATAACCCTCTGTAAAAAGCTCTCCCTCCCAAGACTCCTTTACCGACTTAATCACTTTACCCCCAAAAGACAAAACATAACTTTCTGTAAACAATTCCCCCTGCCAAGACTTCTTAACTGACTTGACCTCTTTACCGCCAAAAGGCCAAACATAACCCTCTGTAAACAACTTAAACTCCAAAGACTCCTTTATTGCCTTAACCCCTTTGCCAAAGTATTCACTAATTTGAAAACAAGGCGACAACTTTACAAAGCCATTCTTCCACCCTACACATTTACAAATTATATCTTTCTAAAATGGAAAAGTAGAGAAATTCATAGTTTACTTGTGAAATAAAGTTTGGAAAGTAAACTATGAATTCCTCTACTTTGTATCAGTAATTCGCTTTTTGATTTAATAAAGACGTATTTTTAGAGTCAAGTTTGACTTTGTGAATGCATTTGGTAACGAATCCTGTCTATAGCAATTTACCAGTGTCCTTCCGATCATTAATCCATGTCGCCCTTATAAAGATAGGACGCAAAACTTACACTTATAGTGTATGCTAGAACAAACAAGACAGGACATATTAGGTCCAGTTCAAACCTTTTCGTTTTGCCGTCGGTCAATTACAAAATTGACCATTACCTTGAGTGAAGTCGATCTCAATGTCTTCTGACCAGTTTTCTATGAATCTAAAATTTAACTCCCTGTCCACATCCTCTCTTCAATAGGGATCCAATAAAATTTACAACATGCAAATGGGTCGTATTCTGAAATTTAAAATATACAAGAGTTGTATGCATTGGTATATGTTGTACAAAAAAAGAAAATAAGATTTTAAAACAATGTTAATTAAGGAATTTATTATTTTTTGACTCAATGGTTGAGTTATAACGTCATAAAGCATTCTATTTAAATTTTATTTTACAACATCTACTCAAGTACTCTAAGTGTAAAAACGGCATCAGAGTCAACTATAAATTAGACAGCTAACAGCTGTCCCATTTTAAAGATAGATTTGCGAATTGGAATAGAATCTCAACACATTAGTCCCAGGAATCATAAAAACATCTCATACTTCTTTACAATTCCGTAGTATTGAGTTCTAGCTCTATGAATTGTAAAACAACAAAGAAAATATCTGTATTTGATCTTAAATACTATTCATTTAGAACCAAACAGTCCATCAAAGCTTTCTTAAATCTAAAAAAATAAAAAGATTAATAATCAGGTCTAGAGAGTCAACGAGTCTTTTAAATTGTACTAATCTTTTCTGATTATCACCGAAACTGATAGAAATATGAATTTATAATTTGACATAAGGGTATATCGGAATTCTAAGCCTGCCAAACTATCCACAAAAAGATTTTTGTTTTAATACCAGATCTCAAAATTGTCCGAAAATTGAAATTTGAATAAAAATCTACTTACATTACAGCCATTTTAAAACTCTTGCGATAAATGCTAATGCAATTTTTTGCAAAAATTCACAGCGAAAATTTAAACCGTTCGTCTTTCAAGAAAATTGAGCGCTTTGTGGAAAATTATGCATATTCAATTATGACATCATAATCAATTTTCGTTTAAGATTAAGAGATTTTGATTGGTTTACTTAGAGTTATTATTTTTAAATAAAGTTCTTCGTGTTCATTAGATTTTAATACATAATTTTTAAAAGTGTTGGTAATCGTAACTTACGTGAATGTATATGTAAAAAGAAGAGAAAGGATAACTTGAAAACTCATCTTTTGTGTCGGAACAGAAAGGTTACAATTATTGTAAAACTGTAAAAAAAAGTTGATGATGCTATAGAAGTATACTAGGATGTTTTGCCAATTGCTGCATTTCTTTTTGACGTTTTATGCCTTTCAAACATTAATCTAAATGATTTCTTGTAAGCCTATAATCCTACATTTCAGTAGTTGAAAAATAGTTCGAACGACTAATTGAAATATCACCTTCTTTAGAAACTTTGATAAACTAAAGCTTATATAAAAACATGTGAATATAAAGGAGAAAAATCTCTACTTAGGCTTAAAACTTTTCTGACAACATTGGTAGCTCTAGCAATACTGAGATTTGATTTTATATTCTTTGAACAATGGTCTGGTGCGCTAGCCGCAAAACCAATTTGTGTACAACGGAAATGCAGTTTGAATTATTAGTTGATAGATTAAATTCTATAAAGAAACTCTTACCAGACTTCTTACAATAATGATCTATAAACGTTTTTATCTTTCGAGTTGAAGATAAGATTCGGTTTCAAGGTAATATGGCTGATAGATAGGGTCGCTCTCCAGCGGGGTACCATCTAGTAATAGTATCCTTTGACGTGGTAACAAATAAACCATTTACCAATCCAAAAACAACATAATAATGGTGAAACATAGGTATAGCAGCTAAAGTTGACGTAGGCCTAAAGCCGTAGCGTAAGCCTACGATTCTTCGAATTATCGGGACGTACCGATCGTTTCACATGAGGAAGTATGTCAATCAAAAATGAGGAATTATTTCTTACTGAAAAGTGTTATGAAGTGTCTAGAAGTAATCATGCCCTGCCTGACGCCACATCCGTCAATGTTGGTCAACATACACAACAAACACGAAGTCCATGGAAGGTAACTGATGAAAGTACTTTCATCCAATTTTAAAAGTTCAAGGGAGGGAACTGATCGCAAAAGTTATGAGATGAATTAATTTTACAACACCCACAACATTCTATAATGAAAAATGGCATCAAGTGTCCATAAGAGTAAGCATAGGCTACCCTGTCTTGACCCACATCTACCATTGCAACACAATATGGCTACTACAAACATTTACTATGTTAAGAAGACAAATTATAAACAAATTTGAGTGATACCCCTCGCAATGAAACCAATTGCCAAAGAAATGTGAGCATTGGATTCAATTTGGACGCTGTTTCAAAAAAAAGCAGGCGTATGGCCTTAATGGAGAGAGACCGATCGTTTAACCCAACATCCCAGTCAGAATGTCCATTTGATGGTAGTTAGGAATATATGTTTTATGTGCTACATACGAAAAGGTCAGTGGCTCAACTAGATGGGTAGGTTAACATAATTGGGCCCCTCCCTGGGCTTTGTTTTAACATAATTAATTTTTGTCTGAGGTGGGGCCCGTGGACTTGGTTCAACCAGTTTCTACGGTAGTTGAGTCACTGGAAAAGTTAGACAGGTCTTTATTCAAACTGTAGTCTGTGAGCTATTGGGTTGAAGTCCACGACGTAATTGAAATTCATCTCTACGACATTGACACTCAGGTTAAGTGACATGTCTAATTGTAATATTCATAAATATCCAGAAGGACATTAATTAATTGGTCAAAGACTTCAATGACCTAAAACACATGTTGCATCAAAATTCAGTTTAAATCATTTTTTTTTAATTGGATTATTTATTCATACAATTACAAACTAATTCCACCAGCATCGATCAAATGACCCAGAGATTCGAACATCTGAAATATTAAGAACGAAACGTTTTAATATAAATTTATATAGAACCTTTAATACAACAATCTTTGGTCGTGTTGCCGAGAATCAAATCAACGCAATGGTGAATTGCGATCAGATATTGTATAACCATACAGTTAAAATATATATTTAATTTATATTCTTTTTTAGATAGGATCCATGATCTTTTATACAACAAGAAATAAAAATCCGTTCAAGCAAGACAGTTCCATCAATCAAAAACCTCGTCTAAACAATGGCAAAATCGAGTAAAGGATATTGAGACCAATCTATCTAAATGACACGATACAATTTAATACTTACAATGGTCCAGTAGTGAACAAATTCGTGTTCGCTAACTTCATTGTTATCTGTAATATTAATAAAATTGGGTTTTTATTATGGGCAACCATTTACAACCATAATTGTGTTGCTATCACAACTAATATATAATTTGTATTTTTTTTTCGTAGAAATAAACATAAACATTGATTATCTCATTTTAAAAAAAAACAATTATTTGTATATTACCATCATAGTCCATGAGTTTGAAGAAGTTGTCATAATCGTGTTTTTCAAGAAGATTATCGTTGTCAACGTCATAAACATTGTATAATTCAAGAGATAAAGCATGAAGACTGGGGCTTGTGTTGTTGATATATTGTGTATATTCAGCATGGCTTACTCTTCCGTCGTCTGGAATACAATAATAAAATACGAATTAGTCATGAGGATGATTGAAATTAATGCTCAAAATCTCAATCACTTCAATGTTTCTTACTTCCGTAACATTTTACCTAACACTCAATTGTAATATACGAAAGACCCATTAACAATCTGGTGGTGAAATACCTGTATTGCCATAAAATGTTACTGAGATGACAGAAGGTGGCTATGACAGACAGGGAATTTAAAGTATACTTACTTGGATTGGTATCGTAGATCATGAAGGTGTAATCAATCTCAGCTCTTTCATAAATACCATCTTGATTAGCATCATTGGCATGAAACATTTCTCTAGCTGTTTCATTGTATGGCTGCAAAATATTTCTGAAAAAACAAAAATATTTGTTATAAGTCAATGTCAAAAATATCATGTTGTTTGCTTTTGGTTTGTCTGACAATATAGTATGGGAACTTCAATGCGCATACTGTTAGATGTTCATATTTATTCTATACAGGATATTGGGTACATGGGTCTAAAACTTCAGTTGATTGCAAAGCTGATCTATTGACTATGCAATTAGATTGATAAAAAAGATATTGTATATGTTGTATTATACTTACGCGGAGCAAGCTGTAAAGCAAATCAAAGCGATGATATATGACAGCATATTTGGATTCTGAAAAAGAGACCCTACTACGGTTAGTCGTGTTTATTTCACGAGGGTATAAGTGCCCGGTTCATAAAAGCAGAAATTGTCAGTAAATTCTTCATCAAAGTGCCCAATAATTATCAAGTCAACTTTGTTTTTTTTTCTAATAATGCCAGAAAAGTAATTCTTGTTTTATGAACTTCGTTTGGGTTTAACTTTCTCCAAAACACATCGATATTTAAAATTATTTCTAGCATTGGCTTCATTTCTTAGTCTTATTTCATATAATCAAATCAAAATATAGCCTTAACCGCGTGCACAGTGCCAATTTTAACTCAAAGGTAACAAGTATGAGGTGCGAAGTGAAGCATTTCTTAGAGATCATCAAAAACCCATAAAATTGTAGTAAACATTTTCTTAGAAAAGAATGAAAATTGAACATTACCTGTTGTAAATTCCAAATTGACTATAAAGTGACCGATGAAAGATTGTGAGCTTATCTATATACCTACCTATCCTACTTAATTCCATGATAAGATAAGCGGTAAAAACGTGGCACCTCTATAGCACTGATCCCGTTTAACTTTATATAACACTGTGAAAATACAATAAGGTTTCCTGATCACGATACGTTCACCACCCACACTGACATCTAAATTTTTATATTTTCCCCTAAAACCTAGAAAATATATAAATATTGTATATAATTCATTCTATTATTTGGTAGTACATGATAAGTACTAATTGATAAGAAGTGCCAGATTTTTAATCTCACGCTATTTCTATATTCAAATCAACACTATGATGTTTCTGAGCAGTGTTCTGATTGTCTTCACTCTATTGTCGAGCATATATTGGTATTGTACTTCTTATTTCTATTTTATTCATTAGCTTTTTGATTTAAATAACTATTGTTTTCGAAGTATTTTCGTAGTCATTGCCGTAACAAGGAGTAGGATGACCAATAAAGGTGTGTCATACTGGCCGATATTCCTATCTAAAAGTTCACGATCTACCAAAGAATTAGTGAATTTTAATTGCAGCATTAAGAAGTTGTAGATGCCCCATTTTATTATTTTCAGTCAACATGCCCACAATTCAACAGCTGACTTGTATGACAGAGCTATAAGTGATGTATGGAGTTCTTCAGACTATGATGACGATGGTGTATTTTCCAGAGCAGAATTAGCAAGAGTGTTCAAGCATTATGACACCAATCGTACGTAAAGTTATATTTTATTATTCTGACTTAAATGTATCACAAAGGGTTTAACGTCAAAGAATAGTATATGAATTTAGCATTGCGCTTCTAAGTACATTATTACCAAGACCAAATTGATGTCTGAGTCACGCGTTCAATATCCCAGGCTTATAGCGAGGCTCGATTTGTTCTGAAAAGTTTTTTTCTGATTTCAGATGACGGTAAAGTAAATCGCCATGAATATGTTAACTTCGTGATCAAACCAAATCCACAACTTGCCGAATACAGTCATTTTCTGTTTAATAATTACGATGCAAACAAAGATCATCATATTGATGATAATGATCTTGATATGTTACTGATGAAGATGGATCAAGATCGTAAGTAACCTGTTATTGAGATTTTACAATCGCAAGGAGACAGCCATCATCAAAATAAGACTGTAAAAAACCATATCCATAAATCAATGCAACGTTCAGCCCGATTTCGTACATTTACAACCGGTTGTGCGAGGCACATTTAAAGAAACTAATTTATTGGAGTTGTGGATGAAGCTAATGAGACCTATTCACAGATCAAAGTGGGATGGGGTATGCAACATGACTACCACCTAACTAATTAGAACATTGTTTTTCAGATAATGGTGTTGTTTCTAAGGCTGACTTTTATGCTTATTGGCATTTAGTAAGTTTTCCCTTTAGTATGTGTTATCTTTAAATGAAAGATAAACAGAAAGACATATTTACGTTCAAGTTGCATAGCGAACGTGTGCTATATGAGTGTAACTCCAAATAACATGTTTTAGAGTCTGTTTTAATACTAATTTCTAGTTTGTATTTGATAGAAATGTGATTAAATGTTCTGTTTTCAGCTATTGAAAGCTTCGGCACATCTTCATGGTCATGGTGCACACTTACAAGGTTAAACCTTATTTGTAAAGCAAGTTAAAGATGTATTAAATTTACAGATATAGTTATAGCCTTTCATTAACGATAATACCCAACTACCAAAGCTCAATTTAGATAATGCTTATTGAAACATGGAATTAAAGTTGAATCGTGTAAGGGGACAAATAACACTGCTTAGTAATATTTTCATATTTATTGTATCAAGGCAAAATTTGAATAATTAAAAAGGTATCCATTCATGAAAGCAATAAATAAAAACATATGTCTCAAGTAACCCTGACAATGATTTCAAAAAACATGTTTGATTACTCAGTCTTAAACACAACAATATATACATTGGAAATCATTCAAACACTTCTATACAGACTCCATATAACTTATAGTTTCTCACTAAATATAACAAATAAACTTGACAGATCACTTTCTTATATTTATAATCACCTGTCAAGTAAAAATACCAATTATACTTGACAAATAACTTCCATATAGTAAATCCTTTTTCAAGGAAATATAACAATGAAGTGCCAAGTAAATATGTATCCATTTGACAAATAACTTTCTTATATTAATAAACTGTCAAGTAGATACAATTTGACACATAACTATATATTATTTATAATAAATTGTCAAGTAAGTTAACAATCAAATCTGAAAAGTAATATTATTATATTTATAATGAACTTTCAAGTAAATATAACAAACAAATAACTTTCTTATATGAATAAATGTCAAGTAAATTCAACAATTTCTTATATCTTGCCAAATAAATTTAATTATGAAACTTATTTTCTTAGTTAATTTACACACATAGCATTCAATCCATTTACACAATAAACTCTTTCAATAAAATAGTGGTGTTCAAAGAAATTAGTGTAATAATCCAAATATTCTTTTCAGATGTATTAAAAAGTGTAAATAAAAAATATTACTACTCCCAATTTAGGAAATGTCTTGTCTTATACAATCTAGATAAATCTATATCTAGGCCCAAGCTAAATCCGGATCTAGAATTAAAGACATATCTTGTTACTTGATCCTAGATAGAGATTTATTTAGATTGATTTCCATCAAGACAATAATAAAATTTGTTCAATATATTTAAACAAAAAGAAAAAAGTGAAAGTTTTCACATGCATATGAAAATTTTACCTTAAAATTACAATTAATATTCTACAGCAATGCACAAAAACATAATTATTGTATCATACAAATTTTTTGTAAAAAATGAAAAAAAACAATGATGTTTTCCAAAAAATAGATGAAAAATGAAAATAATTTATGGAGATATGATGAAATAATATTATACAATGCACAGTGTGGTTTTGAAAGGGGAATGTACAAACAGAAAGGTCAATAATAAAGTCTGTTGTATTCATATACAATCATACATGAATATTATACAAATGAATACAGTGATACACACATTATATATATTCATCCTTCAGGACAAACACATGAATATACTGTTATTCACAAAATTAACATTTGCATAGAAAACATTAAACTATCCAAACACACTATTGAAGTTGAAGGACAAGAATATTGCACAAGAAACACAGTCTTTGATGAGCCAAATATTGCACAAGAAACACAGTCTTTGATGAGCCAAATATTGCACATGACACACTTGTCAAAATTAAAATACCCCTAAAATTAATATTGGTCACTGAATCTTGGAAAAGCCTTGCAAAGGTAATGTTGCCTTAACAAGAATAACCTATCACATTAACTTTAGTTATAAATACAAGATTTTTTTTTGAAAGAGCAAAAAATAATAACACAATATGTAGACAATTAAGAGGTTATGTATAGACTGAAAGTATGGAATCCAGAAAATAATAAAAAATTTTGATTTCAATTAATGAAGATTAAACAGTAGTGGCTTATAAAAGGTTGTTGAGGACATAACACTAAAAGATAGTTAGGTTTCAGGCAACAAATACAAAAAATATTTTCATGGTTATGGTCACAAGATACTATAAATAAGCCATTGTTTCAATACGAATTTTGTCAGAAACAATAACCAATTACTGAACAACTCACCATTTCAACAATTATAAAGGATGAATTCATACATAATATTAAGAAAATATCAAATTTAACTCAGTATTTGTCAACCTGGCCAATAATTTTTTAAGCTTTACCTTATTGTTAAGAAATTGTTAGAAAAATTATTACAAATAGGTAACTTGTCATTAAAGTTTTAATATTTGGTCAATATTTAGTTACACTTGGCCCTGACATTTTTTTTTTAAAGTTTTTTTCTTAAAAATTTTACTGACCAATGCTTCATGTTGCTTTATTATAATTTTAATATGGGAATGGAAATCTTATTTTAAAAGAAACCTGACCAGCCACAAAATTCTGAGTTGAAATGTGAAATTCTCTTGAGTCAAAAAAAACAGAAATGATATATAAAAAGGAAATTGATAACAAATTAGGAGGCCAGCTCACTATAACAAATTATAACATATATGGGGTAGAATCTCACACAAAAAACACAAAATATTAAATACATTATAGGAGCATTTTATCCAAATTTCAATTTCAAAAACTTTACAAAGGAAAATTTGTCCAGATATTCACAAGATTGCCTTCCAAAAGGATATCATTCAGTGTTTTGGCCTTGCACTAAAATGTACTTAAATATAATAGAGATAATTATCTATAAGATTTCTATAGAGTATTACCAGAAAGGTTTTGAATTATACAAAATTCACCATTGTACATGTACATCTATTAGTCTTCATGACCATTTGTACGTTTGCAATTTTTTTTAGTAGCATCCAATAGACTGATGTGAATGTTCTTTAAATTAACATATTTAAGAGATTATTTCAATATGAGAAAGTAATCTTATGTTATTAATATCATAAACATCTAATATTTACCCTGACAATTAACTAAAAATAAAACCATATAGCATAAAATACACAGGGAGTATTTTTTGTAATATCATTCTGTGTTGACCAGAAATTCTAGATAATCACTATGTTAACAGATTAATATCACTCTATAATATTCTAGATAAGAACAAAATCACAGTCTCATCATAAAGAAGTCCAGTAAAGAAGTCCACATAATAAGTTGCTGTGTCAGATGAAATACATATTTCACACACAATGCACAAAATAAACTTGAAGAATCTTTCAATAGGTGTTTTAATTCATCACTTGCATTCTAGTCCCAACAATTTATAAATGCTGATGCAAAATATGACAAAGATTATTCCATATTGAAAAATGTTTAAGACACTATACATAATTAAATACAAAGACTGAAGTAAAGTATGAACAAGAGGAATAAATGATTTATTAAAAATTTTATTTGAAGCAATATTTAAAATATTAACACCAATCTTCTTCGTCATCATCAGAATCTTGTAAAGGAATATTACTATCACTTCTCATTTCATATTTCTCAGCTTTACGAGATTTCGTTTTAGGTTTAAATCCATTTGGAAGAGTTCCTCCTGATCTAGATGATGATGCTCCTCCACGAACACGTTCCCTACCATCTTGTGGTACATCATCAAACTGATTGGCTAATATACGACTCCTATCACCAGTTCTGATATCTGGAGATCTATTAGAATGGGCACTTTGATCTCTGTCTGTTCCACGTTCACGACTCCACGATCTCTCTCGGTCTCGGTCACGACCGTACCCACTAGTTCTTTGAGCACTTGAACTTGAGTGTTTATTTAAATTATTTCGCTCTGTGGGACTATAGGGCTCTGGCCTACTTAATCTCCCTGGAGGTGCCACATGGTGTGGATGAGCAGAAATGTTTAGTTTGGGTAATCGCGTTGGAGAGGCATTTAAACGTGGAAAATTAATACTGCCAGGGCTTCGAGTTTGCGTAGGTATTGTTGGAGACGGCATCACTCTAGGCATATTACTGTCTTTTAATTTAGGTTGAGCAAGATTCAACGAAGATGGTTTATTCGGGACAGATGGTAGTTTTCTGCCTGCTGATCGCTTCGGTGGGGATTGTAATGGACTCGGACTACGTGAACGATCGCGTAAAATTGCTGATCCATAATATTCTTGCTGTGGTGATGATCCATTAGCATTAGATGTAGGACTAGGTGATCGTGTCTCTAATGATGTTGAGCGATAAAATGTGCTATCTCTATCTCTTCTATGAGGGCTAGGACTTGGTAAAGGAGAACCATTTTGTCCACCATAATGTGGCATTCTATTTCTAGATCTACTTCTAGTATGTAACTGGGGTGAATTGGGATTACTATCTGTATCATATTTAACTGAAAATATACAATATTTACAATTATATTGAAAGCTCCATCTTCAAGTCTATAAGTTTGTTAATGTTTAAGTTTAGTATGATAGGAGACAATTTGTTTCAGATAATTGTTGAATTAATATCAAACTAAAAATATCATAGATAAAACAAGAAACAAAACATATAGCAGACAAATACAAACTCTTACCACTAGTAAATGGTTTACGTCTCTCATGTTCAGCTATTGTGTGGGCTTGATCAACTATGTTGGAGACAGCTGAAGCAAACCCCACATCAAAACGTCTTGGTGATGGTGAACGCCTTGAAGGTAGGGGAGAAGCACGAGGAGAACCATAAGGACTATGTGGACTATGAGCTCTAGGTGATAAAGGTGTGGTTGGTAATGATGGTGGGCCACGACTATTATCAGAACCAGTTCTATTCAGTTTATTATGACCAGCGTGTTCTGGGCGTAATCCTCCTGAAAAATCTTGACCACTCTGAAATAAACAAAAATTAATTTGGTGATGGAATTCTTGAGTTTACATTGAAACACAATAAGATACATTATTTCGAATATATGAGAATGACAAAATTGGAAGAGATGATTATGTGTTATGAAATATTCAGATATATGTAATTGAATTTAATTCTTGTTAGATATTCAAACTTGGAAACTGTCTGGGTTGTTATACAAGCACATGATAAGAAAACAGAAACAAACACCTTGTGGATCATTTCATAGCAAAACAACATAAAAACCAATGGGGAGCAACTATTTCTTTATGATGGTCTGAACATCATTAGGGTAAAGGATTTCAAGACAAACATTGCTATATAGCAACTACAATCAAACATTCAACATGAACTTTAATTACTGTATATCCCTATTTTATATAGGATCAAACTTGGAACATAACCTAATGGGATGGTTTATAGCTTAATGCAATAAACATTGAACTAGATCTTGGTGACTGGAATGAAACTCTTCATACAACTATACCAAGACAATGTAGGAACTATTTTGAACTTTACTGAAATCTCATATGAACTGGACATTTATATGCCCCACATATCAAACTAAATCAAAGAAGAAATAAATCAAGACAGTCCAAAACTTTTTGAGAAATCACTAAACTGGGTATTGACTGTTCTTATACTTTTGACATATTATGGGGGATAACAAAAAGTCATTGTTCACACTGCTTCACTTATATAAGATCAACTACTAATAGTCTATAGAACGCTTATTATCCTATGCAAGTAGGCAAAGTTTGAAATTTCCACTAGATATCAAGCCTTTACTTTTCCTTAGAAGTCTTATAATATACACAAAGAACATCAATCAATTCCAAACCAAGACATGTCTATAGGGTTAACAATAAAGCCTTTGCCACAAGGTAATTACATCAGGAACATCATTGAATTAATATCAATAATATATTCTATTCTACTAGTACATCATATTGCTGGGTAGTTCTTTTAACATAGGGGTAGGATTTGACAACAGAGGTCTGAAATCTAATACAATATTCAATTCTACACCAGAGGGTTCTCTTGTCAACTGTATGACCATACAAGACAAACAAGAAACTGAAAACTTGACATGTGGCAGGGTGCATATAACAGCTCTACAACATTTGGTGTGTTCACATGTATCTGATCAATTCACCTCATTCAAACGTGACATGGATGCTGTAATTTGGTTAGCTGTTAAGGCTATTAATGAATTATCTTTACTATTTAAACTGGTATTAGATGCATTTACATCCAGGAGCTCTAATGACTACAAAATATTCAAAAAATTTTCATAACTAGAAATCAAACCACCGGTAACCATGTGGGTTGCTATGGCCGATCTCCATACCACAAGCTCATTGATACAATATACTAGAATCTTTGTATGATTGTAAATAATGTCAAGTCCAATTTTCAAATTGATCTGGCCTTCAGAGTTCCAAAATTAACAAGAATTTGCCAGTCTATAGGAATTATCTTCAAACTAGTGATGATAATTTCAACCCTGGACCAGTTAAGGTGCTATGGGATTGAATCCTTCTCAAAGTAAGAACAATTCTGATGCCATAGCCATTGGTTTCGAGATACAAATTAAACAATTCACTCATCACATATTTCAGAAAAATGGAAACAGGATTTTAAAAGAGAAAATAATTTTAGAAGTAGTAATAATGATAATAATAATACAAAATATTTATAATATTACTAATAATGATAATAATAATACTAATAATGTTAATAATAATATATAATAATGATAATAATAATACTAATAATGATAATAATAATATCAATAATGACAATAATAATTATGATAAGGTTTTTAATTGTCATGATAATGTATATAAATGGACATATATTGTTCAAGTGTAAAATTAATGATATATATAAGATAAACATTAATATCCTTCACCACCATTACCTCACAACTCAAATAACATTCACACTGTCTATTATTCAAAATAAATTGATTGATCTACTAGAATTATCTTATTTGAACGGAAAATTATTAAGTTTATGCCTAACTTACACTTAAGAGAACAAGTGAAGCACAAGTAAATCATTGAGTAGTCCTTCTACGCTTCAAATTTAATTTAAACAAACCTCATACAAACTCTGTTTGAGGATTAAAAAACAGTGTGAATATTACTAAACTTTATAGAAGATGGAAGAGAAATCATGCCCGTATCTTTAGGATCTAGAAGGCATATATATATCAATCACAAGAAAATTACCGTAACCATGAAATTTAAAATGAATTGTAAGAAAATTGACTAAGCCAAAAAGAAGATAATAAAAGCCAATTTCCCAGGGAGATAACTCTAATTTGCCTATTTCTACCTTTTTGGAATCGATGTCATCTTCATCATAGGAAAAGGAAGAATTTACATAACCACTGTAAACTTTGTGGAATCGACCCTAATGAGAAAAATAGCATATGATGCAGATATATCGGCCATTTTAGATTAGATTTTGGTAAATTATTTTGTATCTGTTATTTCCCTCATCTTGGCAAAACAAAAAAGATTCTGAACTCAATATGGAAGAGCAAGTTTTTACAATCTTCATGCAGCAATAAAAGAGAGTCAGAATCGCCAAAACAAAGCAATAGGTTAAGATCATATATTCCAACTGAGTATTTTAGTGATTTGGCATGGCATGCATTTACTTCTATCTTTTCCCTTATAAAAACTTATCCAGTATATCTTACTTTATAATATTGTCTCTATGGAAATGAAATGAAATTGAAGGAAACTTAGTTATCAAACTAACAAATGACAAGATCAAATCCTTAATCATGTAACTCCATATTATTTCAAAATTCAACAAAATTAATAAATATATAAATATACAGTCCGTCAAAACATAATTTTGAAACAATCATATTTCTTTTTTTAAGAAAACAACAAAATTTTAAGACATTTCTTAGTCTACAAGGTAAAATTTCAGATAATTTGTTTCCCTAGCAGAATAAAGACGGATTTTTTTAAAGGTATGAATTAAAATTTCAGAATATGGTTATCAACATTTCTATGTTTTATGTATTTATCACGCAAGCAATTCAATATACAGATGAAGATTTTCCTACAATTGTTTTTTGGCATATGACAGAATAAAGAGCTTTTGCTAATGATTATCCCAACCTCTAGTCCAAACTAATATTGTAAATAGCCTACCTGTATTCCATCATGGGGATCTTTCTTTTTCTTACTACTACCTCTTCGTAGAAAACTAAATGATCGCTGCCATACAGGTCCTTTATCGATGCTACAAAATCAAATTAAAAGATAGCATTAGATTTTTAAAATAAAACAGATTTCCCCATGTAATGTATTACCAACAATCTTAGTTACCAACTCCATAACCATTCTCAATATAGATTGTGTTGTCACTAACACTTCTTTTGAATCTCTTTAATATATTACAACTGTAAATGAAAACTCTATATTTTTAGCACTTTATGTGCAGGATATAATGAAACAAGTCAATGTTGTTCCCTAAAGATGTGTCTATATATCTATATTTAAGATGTTCAATAATTTACCTATGACCTCCCTCTGTATTTTCACCGTCTGAATGTTCAGAATCTAAACTCTGACTAGAACGGGCTGAAGAAGGTGTTCTCATGGCTCCCATTAATCGTCTGAATAAAGATGGTGGTCTCTGCAAATACACAAAATCTTTCCAAATTAATACGATTTCAATGAAAATCATAGAGCCCTCAAGAAATTTTGAGTTCATTTATACTTTTTATACATGATAATATATTACATTTCAGCCTGAAATAAAAAAAACATTTATGTGACAATAATAACTAAATTCATGGAAAATTTAAACATCTTGGAGAATAATGGTTTGTTTAATAAATCATACATAATATTATTATATCAAAATCTCTTATCAAAATAACAAAAAAATCAACAAATTCTAGGGAAATATTTATCATTGGAAAATTACAGGTTCCAGCTCTCTAGTGCTTAGCCTCGTAATAACTCGAAATTTTAGGTCAAGTTATCAGCAAATTATGCAAAAATTCAAAGTACATGAACAACTTTAGATAGACGGACAATGCAAAGTAAAACAGTATATAAAAAATATAACATGACTTTTTAATATGATGTTGTTTAACACAGAATAGTTTAAGTTTCATTTCAAAGTTCTAAAAATGATATCACTTGTGGATAAAAATATTAAATGCATACAGATATACATTTTATATGCAATCTTTAATTTTTTCATAAAACCTTGTAACCTCTCTACCATGCTAAGAAAAAAAAACTACTCTAATCTACAGCTACTAATTACTTTGCAAATAGAATATAAATATGTGAAAATAGAAAAAGGATTAATATGCATCTTCCATATTTTTATGAACAATCATATAGAATTTCTAAAACAGGCCAGATTGATTTTAGTGAAACAAAAAAATAAACATCAATCAATTTCAGGCTGATATTCACAGATGCTATGATGTTTTTTGCATTAGAATTTTAAACGAAGCTGTAATGATTTCCACTTAACATATTCTTTAAAAGTCATTGTCAATGACAAAGTCAAATTGTCTAGTCAATTCAAACTGTTCAAATGCACTTAAAACCCAAGTAAATCATTGGCTTAGCAAAGACAATCTATAAGGGTCAGAGGAAACACCTAAAACCCAAATAAACCTTAAAATCGTTAGTATTAAAGCTCTTGAATGTTTTTAAGATGTTTTAAGATGTAATTCAAGGTAGAGGTGCACACAATTTTATTTAGTGAATTGTGAAATAAATTACAAAATAACATTCTAAATGTGAAAATCACTGATATATTTTGAACTTTGCCATATAACATGCTGTCATACAATTGAAATCAAATTAAGTGGCAAATTCAGGACCTATACCTGCTAGACACATAAGATATAATACCACTATGTTCATATCCCAAGATCTATTTTCTTGGTTTAGTTAGGGCCAGGCTAACTTTCAATTGAGTTTTTAAATGATGCATGGATTTGAGCAGGTTGCGACATTTGAATTATTGCTCAATGGTATATCTGGGGTATTTTTTCTGTTATCGGACAGTATAATAATATCATCTCTGGCTCTCTGTTACCTGAGGCCAATCATCATCATCATGGGTCTGTGACATATTAACCTTGAGTGTCTAACCAGATATCTTTTAAGAATCATGAATGGATCGAAAATCAGCCACCATAGTATATGGCAAAGTAACAATATAGTACAAAAATACTCTACTCTAAGCAAACAAGTGAAAATCCATAGGTTTAAATATTTTGCACCTATCCTGAGACACTTTTTTTTAAGAAACTCCAAAAATTTAACGAAAATAACAAATCTGATTAAAATACAGTTTATCAGTCTTAAGTTGAACTGATATTTCTCTGCAACAAGTCTGTTGAAGTACATAGTTTAACACTGTCATGTTCTCATATTCAATCCAGTATGATAGGTTTATAATGCTAGGTTGCCTATAGTTTCCTAGCACATTTCTGCATACATTGGCACAGATGAATATCTTGACAACTTGGACATTGTCCATCCAGTCTCCCTGTTGTCTCACATGTCAACACTTCAAATACAATTGCCATTGTCACCTCAATACACAATTTGAATTGATACCATGATGTTATTGAACATTTACAGGTAAAAAATTAACTGTATTTTAATCAGATTGAAAATAAACCTTTTACAAACTTATATCTGTTTAGATCCATTGAAACAAAAGGATTACATTTTATACATATTTTGTGCTAATAAAATTTGTGTTACAACAATAAGTTTTAGTATCAGATTCTGTTAGGTGCCAATAAAAGAGACAAAGTAAAAGGTTCCCAACTTGTTTTATCCATATAGCATCTTTCCCTTGGAATTATAACAAATCCAAGAGAAAATGAAATGAAATGAATGGAGTTTTACGTCCTACTTTTCTGCACCATGTAAATCCAAGAGAAAGGTCATGTTAGCAAGCAAAGATCTAAAAGATTGATCCTTGTACAATATGACATTACGATGAAATATAATTACACAAAGTACATAACCATATATTTGTGTGTTTCAAGAACACTGGTTGGCCTACTGAACATATTGTAATGATGTCTCATTCTCTTATTTACTGTTTACACGACTATACCCTGTACGATTTTCTTGTTTAATGGTCTAAGATGTTCCCGAGACCAACTGTATTTTTTGATATAATGAAAAGATTTCACAAAAGCAGGAACAAAATATTGGGGAAAAGTTGCTATAAACTTATTCACCAATGCTCGATCTCAATATACTACAGCTCCATTTAATTTCTTTTTCTTTATTTTCTGTGAGTTACTTTACTAATAATCATAATTTATACAAACTTATCATCTTTTACAAAGCGCTAGAAATTTTGATTGACCAGAGTATTGGATTGGTTGGGCAAGCAAACATGCCTTTCTAAAAATATCTTCAGATCTTGGTATGAATGAGTGAAGTAACAATTTAATTCAACGAAATATTGGAGCTGTTTTTTCCACAACTGAAACAAGCTGAAAATGTATGAACCATTCCCAAAGTGGGTTGACTTGTGTAAATATTATAAAAATTGAAAAAGTGTCAAAATGCAGGATGCTACATTAATAATATCCAAAAAGATAAAAGAAAATTAAATTTGGTAAGGAATTTACCTCTTCTGAATCAAAATCCTAAAGAGAAAAAAATCAAGAAAAATCAAATACTAGAATCAAAATACATGAGTATAAAAATACTGGTTTCTTCAAACATAATTACACAGAGCCATGTGGACTCTATAAAAGAGATCCTATATTGACAGACTCAGTGTTAAAGTGGTATCAGGTGATTCAAAAGCTAGAAATTTTTATTGTAAAACCCTCCAAGGAACCTTGCCCATCTTCCCTGCTATTGATATGAAAATAATGCTATAGAAATATGATAAGCATGATAATGTGAAAAATTACATGGACAAAATATTTGATAAAAATAACATAAAAGCAATGTGATATTTAATATTGAAAGTTTCAGCAAAGATTTCCAAAAAAAAAAAAATTAAATATTTCTATAGATAATGATCATAGCAAAATAAAATAAATATTAACACTGAAGTTTTAAATTATGCAAGAAAATAAGGAGACGGACAAAATGGAAAAATCTAAATCAGTCACAGCAAAAATATGAATCAGTCAGTATCATCAAAAAATGAACCAGTTTCTGTATATTCTAAACAGAATCCAAATCTGAGCCAAAACTTCAAAAAATGCT
Organism: Lottia gigantea; assembly: GCF_000327385.1. Lineage (NCBI taxonomy): Eukaryota > Metazoa > Mollusca > Gastropoda > Lottiidae > Lottia > Lottia gigantea. Next base: position 891,656 of record NW_008709110.1, read on the forward strand.
TAATGACTTCAGTTACATAAACTTTCAAATTTGAGTCGGTAACTTCATTATCTCATTAATAATTTCAAAAGCAATATGAGTTAATAAAATCTGAACTAATTACTTCATCAAAAAGTTTCATCAAAAAATCTGAGCCAGTTTCATCACAAAATCTGTGTCAGTTTTATCACAAAACCCGAGCCAATTTCATCACAAAATCTGGGCCAGTTTCATCATTAAAAACTGAGTCAGTTTTATCACAAAACCCGAGACAGTTTCATCACAAAATCTGAGCCAGTATCATCAAAAAATCTGAGCCAGTTTCATCACAAAATCTGAGTCAGTTTTATCACAAAACCCGAGCCAGTTTCATCAAAAAATCTGAGACAGTTTCATCAAAAAATCTGAGCCAGCTTTATCACAAAATCTGAGTCAGTTTTATCACAAAACCCGAGCCAGTTTCATCACAAAATCTGGGTCAGTTTCATCACAAAATCTGCGTCATTTCAATCACAAAATCTGAGCCAGTTTTATCACAAAACTCTGAGCCAGTTTCATCACAAAATCTGAGTCAGTTTCATAATAAAATTTGAGTCAGTTTCACCAAAGTTCTGAGCAAGTTGCATTACAAAACCTGAGCCAGTTTCATCACAAAATCTGAGTCAGTTTCATTATAAAATCTGAGACAGTTTGAACAAAAATCTGAGACAGTTTCATCACAAAACCTGAGCCAGTTGCATTACAAAACCTGAGCCAGTTTCATCACAAAATCTGAGTCAGTTTCATTATAAAATCTGAGTTAGTTTCACCAAAAATCTGAGCAAGTTGCATAACAAAACCAGAGACAGTTTCATCACAAAATCTGAGTCAGTTTCATCTTAAAATCTGAGTCAGTTTCTTTTTAAAATCTGAGTCCGTTTCACCAAAAATCTGAGCCAGTTGCATTACAAACCCTGAGTCAGTTTCATCACAAAACCTGAGTCAGTTTCATTATAAAATCTGAGCCAGTTTCACCAAAAATCTGAGCCAGTTGCATTACAAAACCTAAGTTAGTTTCATCACAAAATCTTAGTCAGTTTCACCAAAAATCTAAATAATACGAAGCTGAGAAAAACATAATGAAAAGGAAATTGAAAAAACAAAGCAATGAGGAGAAATGAGGTGAATGTGGTGAAATGACAATGAAATAAAAGATGACAATAAGTTGGTGATGTTAAATAGAATCACCGAGTGATAAATGGTGTTGTTAGTTCCCCATGCGGCTTAAAGTTAAATCACAACATGCATTGATGTAAAAATTGTGTGAAAAATTGTAGTTTGTGGTAAATAGAAGTCAATTACCTCGTCTTTATCTTCAATCTGTAAAGGATTAAATGAGAGATGTGTAATCTATAGAACAGAACACAGTGGATTACATTTAACACAAAACATACACAGTTCTTACTCTAATATTCTACTATATACCCAATCTGTATCATACAGCCTTGTTCAAATATTCATTTCTTTTTAATTATAATTTGAGTTAGCCAGTCATTAAACAAACTGTAATTTAGTATGGGAGTAATGTTTTTGTCTGTGGTATTTAATGGCATTCAAACATCAATTTTCTCTCATAAATTTTTATTACTATGAGAGGCCTGTGAAGCTTTGGTACATTGAAAGATAGAATATTTTGAAAAAGAACTCCAAAGCACATTTGTAAGACAAAAACTGTAATGGTTTAATATTTTTGGATGCGAATGATAATCATTTATAAATTTGTAACCCGAATCTTTCTAAAAAAATGTATCGTAATCTTATACCATTACAATTTGCATTTACAATATTACATACAAAACACATTTAAACCAGTTTACATTGGGTTAAACGGGGATGTTTAATTTATCTGTATTTAACTGTCATTATGTGTAAAAAACAATTACATGCGAATCAAACTGGTTTCATAGGTAAACATAGTTTGGACTTTCTGTTGGAAGGTAAATAGTGTTTTATCTTTTCTAATGCTAATGACTCCCTACTTCTACAGGTGTATACAAACCACTCCATTTTGTTTGCTGCATTGTGGGTAATTTACTATGTATTGTTTCTGTGAGTATCACACAATACTTACACACAATAATAATGCAACATTAATTAATACTGTACATTACATACAGTTATACGGTACAGAAAGCTATTGGGGTCAACTATAAAAATACCACACTAACATGAATTTGAAATTCTCAAATCCACCTTATTTGGTCAAAGATTGGATCCATTTACCACGTCAACAAGGATTGGGGTCACATGATCAACTTGCAGGCAGGGTCAAAGACTTCAAGGGGTAGGTTTAGATTGAAATAAAAAGAGAAAAAAATAACTAAGGACAAATAAGGCAAGCCTACCATTCTAAGATTGGAGTTTTGAGTTTGGCTTGCCTTGTAAGCTTTCCAGTTTTCAGCTATCAAGAGTCCAGCGTATATTTTTCCAACTGTTAGTCTTCCTTCGTTCAATTCTGAAATTCAAAAGTCAGTATAATGAAGTGACAAAGATCATGATAAAATCAAAACTAAAACAAACAGGTGATCATGCTACACACACTATCCAAACAATAATATTTTTTTTTTATTTTTTGCATATTCTGTGATTTTCACTATACACTTAAAATAAGAATTCTTAATGGTTATCATTGATATAGCCGAACAATATTTGAATACATACCATCATTTGGTGGAATTAATATAGGTAACATTTTCTTAGCTTGTACTGGCCAACAATGTCTTATAACATCTTTCATTTCGTCATCTTTCTTATCCATTTCTTCAGCTAAAATATAACATTGTTTATGTTCATAGAAATATGATTTGTATATTCTCATTATCATTTTCAAGGTAAAAATGTACCAGCCTTACAAACTATATTATCATTAAAATTCATGGATATATCAAAAATATAAATCCATGTATATTCTAAATATATTTAAATCATGTATTATACTAAGTCAAACAAAGATATATGTGTGCACATCTGGTTTGATTCAAAACTTAAATTTGTATAGATACATGTTTCCTTCACAGCAATGTACATTCTCAAATTATTTATCTCAAGTTTGAATATTAGACAGGACCATGTCACTTTTGTGTATCAAATCTAATTCGGATCCATTTTAAATAAAAAGTTTAATATTATGTTCAACTCTAGTGATTCATAACAAAATGAAACTTACCTGGGCCTACTTTTATCATCAAAGATTCTCTAATTAATGCAAATAATGTTGTTGTAAAATGTACTGTACCATCTTCTCTTATAGGCATATTCATCCGAATTAATTTCTATAAATATAAAAACACAAGTTGAAAATATACAAAATAATTCTTCTCTTATAATAAAATAGTGCCAAATCTCAGATGAAATGCCCAAAACTTAAAAACGTAGGCATATTCAAGTACTCTATTATTAAGAGAAGGATTATTTGTATAATAAATAATAATAATATAGTACAGAATTTCAGATGAAATACCAGTTATTTTGGAAAATTTGTCACACAAAATAAAAATTGTGCACTTACCCTATAGGCTAATCTGTATGGACATTTCTTACCAAAACCAACAGGGGGTTCCATATCTCTCAATACATCATACATATCAGTATAGTGTATTCTACCACTGAAATGATATTAATACATCAATACAGCAAGAGTATAATTATGTACATCAAGAGTGTATATACTGTTTGTAAGACATATAGAAATAGTCATAGGTAAAGAAGCAGAAGATATACGGATATATACTATTTCTGATATTTATTAACTCAACGTTTCACTTGCTCATACAGGCAGCGTTATCAAGAGAAATGAATAATAGAACACGAGTAACAACATATATAGTAAATTGTTAATTTTTTATTTACACGAGTAACAACATATATAGTAAATTGTTAGTTTTTTATTTACACGAGTAACAACATATATAGTAAATTGTTAGTTTTTTATTTACACGAGTAACAACATATATAGTAAATTGTTAGTTTTTTATTTACTATATATTCAAGAAATACTTTCAAATACGTGTCACAAACAGCAGAGTTCAATGATTTTGTGTAATAATTAAGTAGCAAATGAAATAAATGGTAAAAAACTTACGTAGCTGAAGGATCTATAACTGACCACATTCTAATATATTCATCTAAATGATGTGGTCCCAATATAGATGAATCTCTTGTTAAATAATCAAAATTATCCATAATAACAGCAACAAATAGATTTAACATCTACAAAATAATTATTATTATAATATAATTTATTTCAGGAAAATAACCTAAAATAAGTCATACTTATTATATATATGTTATATGTCAAAGTAAGTCACCAATGTCAACCAATAAATTTAGAAGTTTTGCTTCAATACGTAAATAGAAATATAAGAATGTCCTATACTTACTAAGAAAGAACAAAGGAAAATAAAGGTACAAAAATAAATATATGCAAAATCAAGACCACAGCTATTTTCTCGGTCTGTATCCCCAGGTGGGTAGGATTCAGGATCACAGGGTCTTCCATCTACACATGATAACATTATCTGCTGCCAACTTTCTCCTGTAGCGCATCTAAAATAGAATCAGATAATGAAGACTAAGTCAATAGACCTTTTTTCTAAAATTTATTTCAAACTACGATACTATTTCAGTGTTGTTTGGTATGTATCTAAATAATAGGGGTAAAAAACTGATAATCCTATTCCACATTTATTATCTATATTTAATACTGTGTGGACTGAAATAGATATGAGAGTAGTTATATAGCTATTTAACACTTACCTAAATAATAGTATTAACGCCTCTATGAATGTTCTAAAATTATTATGTCTATTTATACCAGTATCTGAATCAAGTTTAATATTTCCAAATACCTGTATAAAAACAATCAGTGGTAATATTTTAACAAATACTTACATAATGATTGTTTCAATAAAATGATTAAATGACTAAACAACTAATCATGTTTTGGTATTCATAAAACAATTCATAGATTGGTTTTTAAATAAAAGTAGTGATTTCTGTTGGCAACATTTTTTTATTCACCACAAAATTTGAATAAAATGTAGGTATGAAAAAATAGAATTGATACTGACCTGCATACCAATGATAGCCCAGATGAAAAACAACATTAAAATGAGGAGGCACACATAGGGTAAAGCCTGCAAAGAAAAGTAACTTGTATGGTTATTATCTAGCAAGTTTTTTTTAATTATTTAAGAACCAAAATGGAACAACCAAAACGAGTGACTTCTCACTGAAAAACATCCCTATACCATCAGCAAGTTCTTATACAAAATGCTTGATATTTCTTATAAATTAGAGTTGGTTATCAAACTTGTAAATTAAGAATTTTATGATTACCTTGAAAGACTGGAAGAATGTCCACAACAATAGACGTATAGTGTAACCTTGGCGTAATAACTTCACCAAACGGGCAGCACGGAATAATCGGAAGAAACCAAAACTAACAGATGTTACCTAGAAATCAAATAGATATTAATATAATAATAACCAGGTTTTTGATTGTTAAATATGAGCTCAATTCAGTAATTGCAGAGTGACAGTGAAACTCTGACTTGTAATATTTAGAGAGACTCCTGTGATGTAATATTTGACCCAGTTAGAAGTTTTGGACTGACCCAAGCTTTTCGGAGAATCGAACACATGTTAACATGGTCGCAGAGAAACTTTGATTTTGACTATCACTTGAATTGCGCACATATGATTATTACATCATTTATTCATTAACTCTAGCTTAATAACAGCTGTTCACCCAATCGAAGTCATCCAATTATATACAGACAATATCACCAGGACAATATCTATATCATATATAATATATATATTTCATATCATGATAACTTACTGATGACTCTGTTATAGAGACATCTATTATACTTCCTATTACTGTAGTAAAATCAAACACATTCCATGGCTGTCGAAAATAATTCTACAAAACAAAATATAGATCTGTTAAGTCAAATGCCTTAAACTATCAGTGTATATAATATGTATTAAGTAATATGTATGCTGCAATCAAATTTGATTTTGGAATATTTCTCTAAAGTGATTGTTTAAATTTTTCATGGAAATTAATGATTTTTTAAAACAATGAATATGAAGAATATTTCAATTAATTATATTATTTAAAATAATGTGTTCATATGAAGACAAGTAACAACAATATATTATAATGGTATAAAACAATTTGTGTAAGCATGCAATAATCATTACAGATTATATAAATCAATTGGGTTAAAAGTAAAAAAAAAAATAAACAAAACTAATTGAAATAAATAAAAATATCATGCAAATTACATTTGATTCAGAAAACTTTATTCTTTGTCTGCAAAAAATATGTTTTAGTCAATAAATCAAAAATTATTCAGCTTTTTTCAAAAATAAAATTTTCTGAAACTTATGACAATATCAAAAGCATTGCAGGATTATTACAATAACAAAACAATTTGGTCCTCAAAATAAGATGTTCCTTCACTTATAAGCTATAATGAGTCATTTGAATACAAGACTTCCTCAGGCAGTGACAACACCATGGACAAGATTCAAGTCATACAGAATAGTCAGGCTGAACTAAATAAAGGAAACAATTATATCTAGAACAATATGTTGTACAATATATCACTGGAAAACTAGGGATTGGGACACCATGTGCAAGATTCTCATTTTTCTTTTTAATTTGAAGAATTGTTTTGAATGAATCTTGCAGCAAGTGTCTAAATATAAGCAAGTACAATATCCAGAATGACTGTACACTTCTACTGAGTTGCGAACCTTTACTCCGAATGCACATAACTTTAGAATAAATTCTATGACATAACATCCAGTGAATATGCCATTAATTTTGCTAAGAATTAATGGTAACTCTTTAGTCTCCATGTCATGAACATTTTTATTTCCACGTTCCACCTGAAAATTAAGCAGGCACAAAAATGCATAAGAGTAACCGAGGATTCAAGCCACCTTTCCATGATATTTGGTAGAGAGATTAAACCATAGTTCTGACTCTCTACCAAACATCATCGTATTCTCCACAACCAAAAGAAATGGACCTTTCTCTTCACAACCAAAAAACTAACAATAAAATTGTGAGATGAAATGAATGGCAATCACACACCAAATTAATGTTAAAATTGTGCAGTGTCCATCATTGACAGACAAACTGTTATTAGTAAAATCAACAAACAAAACTAAACAAATCAAATAAAATCATCACCCAAAAATGTTTGAATTAAAGTTTGGATTTCGTGCGAGTCTTACCCTCGGGCCAAAGCCGAAAATTTTAAGCGTACATTCGATGGTAAACAGTATTGCAAAGCTCATATTTAAATATCGTTGTATGTCTTTATATACATCAGGTTGACCTACATACTATAGTTTTAAAAAGTCATAATAATTATTATTCATTAGGTGAAATAATAAAATAAAACAGAAATATCTAAATCATGACAATAGATTAAATATATAATACAGTCAACAAGAGAGGACTCAAATATGCTTTTCTTCCATTTCCATCAGAGTATAGATAAAATTGATGCTCAAAATAATTATTGAGCATTAAATTTTTCTTAGAAATTGATCTTATATCTTTTACTTTCAATTATAATGTCAGATGCTAGAAGACCTTCATAATAAATAACTTTTGTTCTCCAAAATGCATCTTTTAATGTTTCTTTACACTTTGAAAACTTCAAAGGGACATTTCCAGACTATGTATAATAGCAGATTTAATTCTCAGTTTTCAGTAAATCTAGGCCTACATTAAATATTAAGGGACTTCAAATAACTACTTATAAACTGATTCATCTTTCTTTTTCTACAACTGGATGCATTAATTTTTTAATCCAAGTGACATTCGTTAAAGACTGTCACAGTTAGAGTCAGACAAGTAGTATAATATATTAGTAGTCTAAACTACCAGTAACTTTATAATAGAAATTATGTTAGTTTGATTATCAAGTTATTGAAAATAAAATTTACTTAATAAATAAGAAGGGGTCTTTTCATCTGAATAAAAAAGATTATGAAAAGTTACAAACTTTGTCATGAAATTTGCAGATCTAACAAACAAGCAAAAAGATTTTTTCTTATTTTTTGCATATAGTATCGTCAGTTTTTATTGGAAACTACATAAATCTATCGAAAAATATCGTTATTTCTGAACTATGCTAATTTCTCATATCATCATATTTTTATGTTTAATTCTTAAATTCTGAAATTTGTACTCTGGGATAAAAGTAATAAAAAAAATAAATATTTTCAAAAAACACAAAATCTCTTACCTTCATCATTAAAACTATTGTATTTAAGGCAATTAATGTCATTATAAAATATTCAAACTTGGGTGATACCACTAACTTCCAGATTTTATATTTCACAGAATCTTTATTCTTTGGCATAAAACGACAATTTGGTTTAGCATTCAACACAAAATCTATACATTGTTTCTGAAAAGAAAAAAAAGAAAATAGCTTTTAGCAAAATGTTTTTTAACCCTCGCAATATTATAACTGTGGCAGTTAAGGGGTTAATACTTTTGCTCTTGCATTGTTCATATTCAAAATCAATTAATTTTGATCACACCAAAGTTTCTACTTCATAATAAATAATAAATAATGTTATGCAACTGATTTAGTTGAGTTCTTATCCAAATCTGACATACATGTAAAACAGTCTCTTCTTATATCAGTTTGTATTGATGTAATTGCAAACAAATCCAATGTCAGGTTTTCAATTTAAGAAAGTTACAGCTAGGCCTAGTTAACATTAAATTTTTTAAGATGTAAGCATAGATAGCTAAAAAACACTAATCTTTACAACAACTGAAAATGTTACCTGATTTTTATCTAAGTCTTGATCTATTAACTCATTATCTCCTTGTTCTTGGAATGTTATAATAATCAAGGCAACAAAGATATTCACAAAGAAAAATGGGAAAAAAATGAAGAAAACCACGTAAAATATGGCCATTTCCATGCTATTGCCTGGTCTTGGCCCAACTTCTTCATCTGTGGAATCCATGGAATGCTTCAAAATGCTGAAATGAAATTTTGTTATTAATCTAACAGTTAACCCATTTCTACACTTTCATGTTGATTTCAAAGATCTACATTTATCTATGCATATATAAATGGTCATATTTGTAACTGTGGCAATCAAATTTTCAACCAATGTATTATTTGCAATAATCAGATTTGCAATTACAAAGCAATCAAATTTGCTATTAAACTAAAAGTCATCAGATCCATGGCTTCAATGAAAATCAAAAGATATATGGTTATTATGAAAGTACATAGATGTATGATTGCTTTGAAAGGCATCCGATTTACAGCTAATAAATAAAGTCAATAGATGTATGATTGCTATGAAAGGCATCCGATTTACAGCTAATAAATAAAGTCAATAGATGTATGATTGCTATGAAAGTCAGCAGATTTACAGCTAATAAATAAAGTCAATAGATGTATGATTGCTATGAAAGTCATCAGATTTACAGCTAAAAAATAAAGTCAATAGACGTATGATTGCAATGAAAGTCACCAGATTTACAGCTAATAAATAAAGTCAATAGATGTATGATTGCAATGAAAGTCACCAGATTCACAGCTAATAAATAAAGTCAATAGATGTATGATTGATATGAAAGTCATCAGATTTACAGCTAAAAAATAAAGTCAATAGATGTATGATTGCAATGAAAGTCACCAGATTTACAGCTAATAAATAAAGTCAATAGATGTATGATTGCGATGAAAGTCATCAGATTTATGGTTACTATGAAAGTCATCACATCTTCGGTATTTTGAAAGTCATCAGATTTGCATCATTTTCTAAAATCAGAAGAGTGAGTAAAATTTACAAACCTCGGCCACCCTTCTCCTGTGGTAACAGTAAACAATGTTAATATTGCTGATACTAAATCATCATAATGGAAATCTTGTCGTAACCACTGCCGGTCTTTAACTGTAGGTACATTATTATTCCCTTCATAGTCAAAATATTGACCCCTACAAAATATATATCATTCATGTAATTTATCATACATATTCACTATTTTAAAAGTTTTCAAACTGACACAACCCAACTAGATCAAGAGAACATCAGTATTGTTTTAATTTGTGCTCTTCAATCAAGAATTTTTTTACTAATTTGTATATGAAAAAAATGGTCATATTTATATGTAGAATCAAAACATTTCATATTTATAAGCACAGCAAGAGATATTTTGTAACAGACATGGTCAGCAAGATGTTAAAGGAATATCATTGAGCACTTACTGGCACTCTTCTCTTGTAGCTTTTGATTCATCAGTACAGTAGAAAAATTTTCCTTTAAATAATTGTACAGCTATCACAGCAAATATAAATTGAAACAGAAAGTACACTATCAGAATGTTTGATACATTCTTCAGTGAGTTTACAACACAGTCAAACACAGCCTGAAAATATAATTACACATGATTACAAATACTTGAGCACTTGAATATAAAAACAAAATTTTACTGAAAAGGGTAGATATATAGACCAAAGTTAACCAAATAGAGACATTTGATTACAATGGGTTCTAATCTCAGTCAGCATGTTTAGGTCTGATGACTTTGAACAAGTCTACTCTCCTCATGAATCCAGTCAACCTAGCTGTGAAGGAGTACCGATAATCTGGGAAAAATCAATGCCAAGTACCAGCTGTTAAAGGAGACGTGTGAACTTAAGTTGTTAATCTTATAAAATATAGTTTTTTGTTTCTTTTATGAAAATCTGAACACTACATTTACCTTTAATTTAGGAACTCTGTTGATTGTTTTGAGAGGTCGTAAAACTCGAAGAACCCGGAGAGATTTGATTGTGTTTAAATTTTTTCCAGCACTATCACTGTAAAGAGAAGAAGCTCAAATAAGGACAAATTTCAAATTACCATTGAAACATTATTTGAATGGGTATGGTGTATATAGTAACAGTCAACAATCCTACTAATATCATTCTACCAAGCGACTAAAATGTTTAATGTTAAATCCACCTATGTACAAGTTCTTATCAATCAATTTAAATATAAACAGTATGATCACTTGTGGGTAAAAAATGTCTTAATTATAATGATTTGATGTTTATCAAATTTCATTATTGTATGTATAAAGAATATTATTTGTTTAAATGTGAAACAAGCATTCTGTTTTTTGTTTAATCCCAAAACCACCACATTCCATTACATTTGTAACACATTCACCTATATACACACTGACTGCCATTTAAAATCAAATGTGAGTATTTCATGTACAATTTTTTCTGTCTACTATGAGCATTTCAACCAAATTTTAAGTTTTATCACCCAATCATGTCTAACCATAATAGGATGCAGAAAATTTTTTCTAAATTCAATGCAGTTCGAGACACAGATCGTGTCATGCTTGGTTTCTATGAAAACAGACATCTAGAAATTACAAGGCAATCAGTGCGTTATTTTTCTTTCCCAGAAACCAAAATATTTTTCAAAATGTAAGTCTTACTGCCAGAAACTATTGGAATATGGTACTGAAATAATGCCTTAAACCAAAGCACAACATTTTCTGATTAAAAAAAATTGCCATAATTTGAATAGGCATTCTTTCCCTCAACAGCACTGTGAATTGCTCCATAAAAAATATACACAAACAAAAGGGAAGTAACTCCGATGGAAGGTTATTTCATCAGGACTTACCCAAACAGTTCATCACTTTTATTAGAGAAAAAGTTTTCATTCAAGATTAGATGAGGAAAAAGACAACATACAGTAAGAGTAAGAAAAGGTAATGTGTTCATTCTGAAACATGCAGACATTACAATTTCTTCTAGGTGACTTAATTCATTTTAGTCCAAATATTTCGGATCTTTGAAAATTATAATTTAAAAGTGCCAATACTAAAGTATTCCTCAAAAGAGCAAGCCATTTGACAGACTCATTCAAGAGTTACACCAGGTGTTTAGGAATTAAGACACCTACATATCAAAGATGACAGACTTAAAACTTGAAGTGAAGTTGTTTTGAGTTCATGCCCAAACTTACGCTGCAGACGCATTATCACTATTACTAGACAATGAAAAATGGAAGAATAAAATACAATAGATATCTAGAATTTTACTGACTAACATCATGCTTTGTAATTATTTCAGGCAGTGTTGACTAGTCTACTCTGAAATTCAATTCAGGACAAAGAATGTGGGCCTAATGATGCTCTAACGTCTGAGTGAAAATAGAACAGTATGAAAATATAGAAAAATTCATTACACAAAGGTCAAATGTCACATGTAGCAGACGACATAACACTATAAGAGAAACAACATGATAAAATGAAAGTATTGCATTCACGAGAACAGACTTACTTGAAAGCGAAGGCAACAAGGGCACAGATGACTACAGTAGCATCTAATATATTCCATAGATCACGACAATAGGCTCCTGGATGTAGAACTAATCCTAAATCTACAACCTGAAATTACATGTCCCAAAATATTAAAGAATGTCATTTGGCAAATTTAATAATAGTGCTGTGCCTTCCACTATCATTCTCAAAACACAATATAAATTATCAAGAGATTCTAATTTGAAAAATCAATCTTACCTTGAGTAACATTTCTATGGTAAATACTGCGGTAAAAACATAATCAAAATAACTTAAAATGATGTTTCTCTCCGATTTCTCCCGTACAGGATCTTCAGCAGCTAAAGCTACACTACTAGCACTAATTACAATCATAATAAATAAATCAAAATATCGTAGATTCACCACAAAATGACAAAAGCGACGTATTCTGAAAAGAAAAAAGAAACCAATTTGTTATTCTAAATAAAACAGTAATTGATACTTCACATTTTCACATGTCTTAAACAATACATTTTGTTTTTTCCTCAATAACCAATTTAAAATAGAAATTTGTATAACAACAAAAATAATTTGTTTTCGTAGAACAATTTTAAAAATATTTCCCCTATAATATTCAGTCGATATTATTATATATATATATTTGAAAATATACAAAGTTAATCGGTGAGCACCTCTATAACATTATTTGTATCAATGTATCAATGTATCAATCAATGTATCAATCAATGTATCAATCATAAAGTAATAAGAAGAATCTTACGGATTAGTTGGTCCAAATATAAAGAATGAGCTGTAAGGTAGCATTGGTTTAGGACCACCAAATGCTGGTTCATTGTCTTGTTGTCTTTGTTGTTCTGCTAAATGACCAATAGTTAGAGTACTGTTACTTGTGGCGCTTGCTGTAATGCAAAGATATATTACTTCTTAGTATATATGGTCTTGCCAATAAATTGACGATTCACACTAATGCCACAGCGCATTCCCTTCAATCAATATATAATCCAGTATGATGACAAAAAGTTATACACAAGTACATGGAATCAAAGAAATTACTCAAAGCTATAAGGAGATGATAATATCTCAAAGCTGTCTCAGAATGATAAAAAAAAAGAGTCCAAAAAGCATGAAAGCTCAGAATTATTTTAGTAATTTCACTTTCAATATTTAAATTGTTTTGAAGAATACATAAAAATACTTCTAATACAAGTATATATTTTGAGAAACACCACCAATTTCTCTAAACCTATTTCATTGGTAAAATATTAGAACAAGTAACAGTAATATATTGTTATAATATATGTTTAATATAAAATAATTATTTTAGTGACCAAAACTGACATGATATGAGAAAAAAAAACCTTGACCATAAAAACAAAAGTCAAATCCTGAAAATGAATATATTTAATGCACAATGCATAGAGCAAAGCAAATGTTTCAACCTTGAGTTTGTAGACGGCAAAAATATGAAAAAAAAGGTGATAGAGGTTTGTGAAAAGAAAAGAATATCTGCAAATGAGAACAAAACATTCCTCTATTTCCAGGCAGTCATCATTGTATCACATAGACAGTCATAAGTCACTAGATTGACCAATACAGGTTGAAAAATATAAAACTAAGTTTTGGGTGTCAGCAGGAAGGTCAAAGGTCTACAAACAAAGATTTAGTTCACTACTGTTCATGATTTGGATTAAGATTATGATTTTGAGATGGACTGTTATTCTATTACTGTCAGGTAGGTTAGAAGGCTTCACTCAAGTTTATTTGTAAAGATATAGAAAAACTCCAGCAATCCAGAAATCCCAAAATATAAAACCTTTCTTTGTTATGGACCCCTACCTCTTCGCCTTATACCTGCTAATAATATACCCTTTACAGGAGTACCGTCTGAAATATGAAAAGTGGCTTGTTTAAAATGCCTATCAAAGGTTATATCAAGTGGCTCCTTAGACAACTTTTCAGTTTCAATGTTTCAATTGAAATTCATAGTTAAAAGCATGTGCAGAATCATCAAGAGTTAAGTGCCCATTTTAAAATGCCATAAAAGTAATGAGAAATCAAGCATTTAAAATTCACAGTCAAGAGTAAATGCGGCTTTGAGAATATTTATGATTCTTCTTCAAAATGCTAATCAAATTTACAGTTAAAAGCAAGTGAAAATTGATCAACAGTAAAATGTGCTAATTACTAATAGCCAGAGGATACAGATAGTGCATTCATTACTGAATGTTGTCATTAAGAAATATTGGAAACGAGCAATAAGAAATGGCATTCAGAGCAAATTTGTTGAAAACATCAATAAGTTTTTATTATCTGAATTAAGTTAGTTGTATAAAAATAGCATGCCACCCAATAATATACCTCGCCGTCCAGGTAGAAGATACCCCTGTGTATACATGGAATCTGAAAACAGTGAATGATGATGATTATTGGTCTGAGTTTAGTATAGTTATGGACTAGTTTATAATAACCATGTCTGTGTTTAAGTCTGTCATCTCATTTAATAAAAGAAAAGGGATTCTCACTATAGTAAAGGGTTTCTAGCTACAGTAAAGGGATTCTAGCTACAGGAATGGTTGTGATTAAGGGTTTCTAGCTACAGTAAAGGGATTCTAGCTACAGGAATGGTTGTGATTAAGGGTTTCTAGCTACAGTAAAGGGATTCTAGCTACAGGAATGGTTGTGATTAAGGGTTTATAGCTACAGTAAAGGGATTCTAGCTACAGGAATGGTTGTGATTAAGGGTTTCTAGCTACAGTAAAGGGATTCTAGCTACAGGAATGGTTGTGATTAAGGGTTTCTAGCTACAGTAAAGGGATTCTAGCTACAGGAATGGTTGTGATTAAGGGTTTCTAGCTACAGTAAAGGGATTCTAGCTACAGGAATGGTTGTGATTAAGGGTTTCTAGCTACAGTAAAGGGATTCTAGCTACAGGAATGGTTGTGATTAAGGGTTTCTAGCTACAGTAAAGGGATTCTAGCTACAGGAATGGTTGTGATTAAGGGTTTCTAGCTACAGTAAAGGGATTCTAGCTACAGGAATGGTTGTGATTAAGGGTTTCTAGCTACAGTAAAGGGATTCTAGCTACAGGAATGGTTGTGATTAAGGGTTTCTAGCTACAGTAAAGGGATTCTAGCTACAGGAATGGTTGTGATTAAGGGTTTCTAGCTACAGTAAAGGGATTCTAGCTACAGGAATGGTTGTGATTAAGGGTTTCTAGCTACAGTAAAGGGATTCTAGCTACAGGAATGGTTGTGATTAAGGGTTTCTAGCTACAGTAAAGGGATTCTAGCTACAGGAATGGTTGTGATTAAGGGTTTCTAGCTACAGTAAAGGGATTCTAGCTACAGGAATGGTTGTGATTAAGCACCATATTCCTAAAAGAAGATTACTACAATCTACAAATTTACTCCTCTTTTACAATTCACAACACTGTTTATTTCAGAGGTCTATGTCATTGAGATTCTTAAATATTAAACATTGCAATTCAAATCTTAATATTGAGCAGTGAGATTCATTTCTGAAATATCAAGCATTGAGATCCTTTTCCTGTATTTTTTTATTTGAAAGAAGAGTAAATTTGATATTATAAGGTATAACAA